>NC_070604.1:118117475-118418100 GCF_027172205.1 Podarcis raffonei | reverse complement strand
CTTAACTATCATGATTCTTACTGCTGACTGCTGTTTCCTGCTCATACATTTAGGTGAACTCTGAATATTCTGCTACTTGGTTATTTGAAATACGTTATCTCTGAAAATGAGGACATTAAAAAAAAAAAATCTTTCTTTTCCATGAGTGTGAGTTAACTTAACCATGAATAGTAACTAAAAAGCTACTCTAGGAAAAGAATTGGGAGCATCGTACATTCCACTTTAAGAAAATATAAACAGAGCTAATTCTTTCTTTTTTAAAGTTCTGGATCCATCTGTCTTGCTAAGTAAAAACAAAAATCTGAATGATGCTGATTTCGGAGAGAATGCCTTTCCTTCAGTTTTTGGTTTGTTCCCCCCAAAAAAAAACCTTTTTATTCATTTTATAACACAAATAGACAACACAAACAGAAAAACAAACAATACAACCAAATTCTTGTCTTAGCCTTATTTTTTCTAAACATTGTTAGGTGGGTTTCCCCAAGTCCCCCCTACCTGATTTTCATTTTACTTCATCTGTAGCACTTTACATATATCATAATTTCTAACCATTTTTTTTAAAAAAATCATGCTTACCTTAACCATAAAAATCTTCACATTTTATCACTTACAAATAATACTATTCAGTTGTTGGTTTGAGGGAAAACCTGATTCAGTGCTATGAGGTTTCAAAGGTTTTTTTATATGCATATGTTTGTTGTTGTTCAGTCATTTAGTCGTGTCCGACTCTTTGTGACCCCATGGACCACAGCACGCCAGGCACTCTTGTCTTCCACTGCCTCCCACAGTTTGGTCAAACTCATGTTCGTAGCTTCGAGAACACTATCCAACCATCTTGTCCTCTGTCATCCCCTTCTCCTTGTGCCCTCCATCTTCCCCAACATCAGGGTCTTTTCCAGGGAGTCTTCTCATGTGGTGGCCAAAATATTGGAGCCTCAGCTTCACGATCTGTCCTTCCATTGAGCACTCAGGGCTGATTTCCTTCAGAATGGATAGGTTTGATCTTCTTGCAGTACATGGGACTCTCAAGGGTCTCCTCCAGCACCATAATTCAAAAGCATCAATTCTTCGGCGATCAGCCTTCTTTATGGTCCAGCTCTCACTTCCATACATCACTACTGTTAGTTCTTTTAAATGCAGAGGGACTGAACTTGAGCATGCCTTGCCTTAAGGCTGCTAAAGACCCAGCAGTCTGTGGGTGGGGCCATGATCTGGTAGCTCCAGGCTGAAAAAAAGCAAGCTTCCTGCTTGATTAAGGATACAAAGGGAAAGTGAAGAGTTTCTTTCCCTGTAAGGATGGAAGCAACTAAACACTTCATTGAGGCCATAGGGTGATTTTCAATCTGCTGCTAAAGATGCCATATTTTTCCCTCTCCCCTTTAACTTTAGAGCTTTTGTTGAAATGAATTAAAACTATTTGACAGGTAGGGTTCTAATCTCCAGAGACTTTGTTAGCAATGAGAAGGTTACCAGATTGCTCAAGAAATCCAGCCCACACACAAACACACCACAACATCCAGTTGCAAAGGAAGAAATTGGGAGTGAAATCAACTAGGGAGACTAAGCATTTTGATGTGGTTCTGATGTGTCTGAACCTGGGAGACAAAGGTTGGATTCCACAATCGCTATTCTGGAGGACCTCAAGCCATTCCTAACCTACCTAACTCCTAGTCCTAACCTACCTCTCAGGGTTGTTGTGAAGGTAAAATGGGGAGTGGGAGACCTTGAGCAGCTTGGAGGAAATGTGAGAGGTACATGTAACAAAATTAAAATGTGAATTGGAAATCATGTTTTCAAACAGGCAGAAGCAACAAACTTGCAGCACCTTAAGACTTGGCATGTTGCAAATATATCTCTTCCCTGTATGGCAGGACAACATTGTAGTTGGTGCTAGCCAAATCTCCTGCGTGAGGGGTAGGGAGGAGACATTGAATTAGTGGGGTCCCATTATTATTATTATTATTTATACCCCACCCTCCCCAGCCAGAGCCGAGCTCAGGGCAGCTAACACCCATAAAATTTCAGTAAAAACATAATAAGGGGGGGGGACACACAAGTTAAAATAAAAGTTAAAATGCAATTTACAATGCAGCCTCATTTTAAAAGTAGCCCATAGATCAAAACCATAAGGGGAGGGAAACATAAGGGTCAGACTGAGTCCAAACCAAAGGTCAGGCGGAACAGCTCCATTTGCAGGCCCTACGGAAAGATGTCAAGTCCCGCAGGGCCCTAGTCTCTTGTGACAGAGCGTTGTGACAAGTTGGGGCCAGTACTAAAAAGGCCCTGGCCCTAGTTGAGACCAATCTAACCACCTTGCGACTTGGGACCTTCAAAATGTTGTCATTTGTGGACTTTAAGGTCCTCTGCGGGGCATACCAGGAGAGGCGGTCCTGTATGTACGTGAGTCCTAGTGTTATGTATTGTTCTTTGTTTTTCTTTGTTTAATTCCTATTTTTTGAAAATAATAATAATAATAATAAAAGAAAGCACTTCTCTGCACAGTGGTGTAGTTCAGCTGTGGAACTCCCTCCCACTTGAGACAGGGATGGCCATCAATTTGGGTGCTTTTAAAAGAGCATTAGGCAAATTCACGGAGGAGAGGTTTTAATGACTGCTCTGCTCTGCCTGGAAGTGATACTTCCAAATACCAGTTGCTGTAAACCCCAGGAGGGCTCTTGTGTTCGAATCCAGAAGGCTCTTCTTATGTTCCTAATCGTTTAGACAGGCTGGTGCAGGAGTTGAGTGTGGTCAGTCCTTTATCTTTGAGGATAAGGCTGTCCATGGATGCTGGCCACAATGGCTATGTTCCTAGTCCCGTGTCGGAAGCACGATGACCCTGAGTGCCATTTGTGGAAATCCCCAGTGGGGAGAACACTATTGCTTGTGGGATTCTGTAGGCATGTGGTTAGCTACACAAGATGCTGGAGAATTTGAGCCTGTGGCATGATCTGACGGGGTTTTCTTTAGGTGTGTATGAAAACACTCAAGACTGCTTAGTGTCTGGGCCAATAGCTGTGTTTAGGGCAGTTGGGAGAGCATGAGACTCTTAACCTTAAGGTCACGGGTTGAACCCCACGCTGGGCAAAAGATTCTTGCATTGCAGAGGGTTGGACTATGTGACCCTCGCGGTCCCTTCCAACTCTATTACAATTCTATGATCCCAAATGCTCAGAAACATTTCCATAGGATTTAGGTTCTGTTCCAGTTCTGATGGGGTCAGGGCCAGATTTAGGTTTGACGAGGCCCTCAGCTACTGAAGGTAATCGGGCCCTTTATTTAGATTCTGTTCCAGTTCTGATGGGGTCAGGGCCAGATTTGGGTTTGATGAGGTCCTAAGCTACTGAAGGTCATGGGGCCCTTTATATGTCCAGCTGTCCTTTGTCAACAGCAAATTGTCACCGTTTTTGGTGTTGAATATATGCTGTATGGTAATTTACGGACCTCATAGGTATCTCAAGCCATTTGCACATGTGGCCATGCAACCAGTCCATGCAGAATGTAGGAACCCTATATATAGAAATGAGCAAACCAGTGATATTTTAGGGAGCAGGCGAGCAGGAGGAGCCCATTACTTGCACCATAGGTGCCTACACAACACAAAACACTGTTGCTGCATGTAGGTTTCAATTTGTTTGTTTTTTATCTTATATTTTGGAAATGTACATCCAGTTTTTCGCCCTTTAAAATTTTTGGGGGCCCCCAAGAGAGTGGGGCCCTAAGCTATAGCTTTTTTATAGCTTATATGTAAATCCAGCACTGGATGGGGTTTGTATTCAGAGTGGGTTGGACTTCCCAGGATACGCTCAGACATCTCTGCTGTTTAGAGTGTTGGAGTAAGACACAGAAGACCGAGGTTCAAATATCCACTTGGATATTTGGGGTGACCATGGGCCTATCATGAACTTTCTGCCTAACCCACCTCGCTGGGTTGTTGTGAAAATAAAATGGGGAGGGAGAGAAACATGTACGTCCCATTGAGCTCCTCGGGGGAGAGGTGTGATATAAATGCAATTGATATAAGGAAGGGCCATGGTTTAGTGGATAAGCATCTGCTTTGCATGCAGGCTCAATCCTGCTGGCATCTCCAGGTAGAACTGGGGGAAACCATTGCCTGAAACGCTTGAAGTTTGCTGCCAATCAGTGTAGACATTACTGGACTCGATGGACCAATGGACTGGCTTGCTATAAGATAGCTTCCTACATGGTTGCCATCTGTCTGAGTGCAGGAGTATGCCTTTGGGAGTGAAGTCAAACTATTAATCATCATCATCATCATCATTTTTATTTGTACCCCGCCCTCCCCAGCCAAGGCCAGGCTCAGGGCGGCTAACAAGCAATAATAAAAACAAGTTGAATGAATACAACTTAAAAACAAGATTAAAATACAACATTAAATATTGAAACATTAAAATATTAAAATGCAGCCTCATCACAGGAGGAGAAAGGAAAAAGAAAAAAGAAAGAGGGGGAGGGAATCAAATTGGCTCCAAGCCAAAGGCCAGGTGGAACAACTCTGTCTTACAGGCCCTGCAGAAAGAAATCAGATCCTGCAGGGCCCTGGTCTCATGAGGCAGAGCATTCCACCAGGCCGGAGCCAGAGTTGAAAAGGCCCTGGCTCTGGTTGAAGCCAATCTAACTTACTTAGGGCCCGGGACCACTAGGGTGTTGCTATTTATGGACCTTGAGGCTCTCTGTGGGGCATACCAGGAGAGGCGGTCCCGTAGATACAAGGGTCCTAGGCCGTGAAGGGTTTTAAAGGTCAAAACCAGCACCTTAAATCTGACCCTGTACTCCACCGGGAGCCAGTGCAGCTGGAAAAGCACTGGGTGAATATGCTCCCATGGCAGGGACCCCGTGAGGAGCCTTGCTGCAGCATTCTGCATCTGCTGGAGTTTCTGGGACAGCTTCAAGGGCAGCCCCGCGTAGAGCGAATTACAGTAGTCAGTAATTGGAGAGTTACAGCACTTGCTGCGACTGTAGAGACTGATACGGGAGAAGCATGCTCATGTTGCACCTGGAGCAGACAAAGTCATCCAGTTTCGCTGTTACAGATGCAAGTTTATACAGTGGTACGTTGGTACTCAAACTTAATCCGTTCCAGAAGTCCGTTCGACTCCTGAAACATTCTAAAACCAAGGCACAGCTTCCGATTGGCTGCAGGAGCTTCCTGCACTGAAACGGAAGCCACGTCGGACGTTCAGTTTCCAAAAAACGTTCGCAAACCGGAACACTTGCTTCTGGGCTTTTGGTGTCCGGGAGCCAATTAGTTCATCAACTAAGCCGTTCGAGAACCAAGGTTCCACTGTATACATTAAACCTGCAACTTGCATGCATTTAACTCATGTACATTCAGCTTTACGCGCTGGGCAAACTTTAAAAATAAAAAGGATCTGTTGTCTGGGGCGGGGGGGAAGACTTTGGCAATCCCACCCACCGTTGCACCCAATGTGTTTTGACTATATGCGATTCTGGGTTTAGGTGCAATCCCCGGGACATCACTGCCTCCTAATTTTCAGGCTCCCCGCCGATTTTCTGCTGGGATGCAGCTGTTTGTTCCTGGGTCTGGCCTTCAATCCGTAATGCCTGTGACTTTGTACTTTGCTGCAAGGCCTGATAGGTTAGCCCTTCCAAGCGCACCCAAACATGCAACACAAACACACTGCGTTCAATCATGGCCTTTTGTTGATGTGACAAGGACAATTTATTGGCTTGTGTTGGAAAAAGAGCTGGCAGAGTTGTAAAAGGAACATGCAAATGTTTGCTTGGGCCGGCTGAGAAGGAGAATAGGACCCACCCCCCCTTAGAAACCTGGCTCCCTTCCTTCTGTAATTATACATCATTCAAACAGCAACTCCAGCAACCTCTGACTGGTAGGCAGGAGGTGTTGCTTGCAATTGGATATGGCTGCTCTCCTTAGTAGGGATTTAAGGAAGGCAGGAGTTGGGTTTCTCTCCCTTCTTAAATGGGAGGCTCCAGAGATACCATACTTAAGCTATGAACTTAAAGAGTCTTTAAGCTTACAGTTGCTACCAATTTGCACTTCTTATAGGTTCTCACTTGTTGGTAGCTGTGGGCAAGGGACTTAGCTTGGTGGTAGAGGGTTGCCAGAAGACGATTTCAGGTCCCATCCCTGGGTGTCTCCAGGTAGAACGAGTGTCCGGCCTAGATGGGCCAATGGTAAAACCAGCTTCCTGTGTCAATCGGAATTTGAAAACCCATATTGGATGCACCTTGACCATTCCGCTCCCTCCCACGCTCTGAAGGCAGAATTGCACACCCAAGCCAACTGGAAATTATCCTGTCTTTGCATCTCTGTGTTTGTCTGTCTAGCTGCTGCTGCTTCTTTGGCGGTCACTCATAGCCGAGTAAGGTTGTCTTCCATAAACACGGTTTTAACAATGAGTCCATAAGTGACTGTGGAGGCCAATTCTGGATCCACATGTCCTTCCACAGTGGGGACATTGGTTTCCGGGCGGGAGTTGATAATGGTGAGGATTTGCCAAGTGTGCCTTCCTCTTAGCACGTTTCTCCCTTGTGTTCTGAGTTCGAGTGTCTTCAAAGCCCATGACACCTTTGGTAAAGGCTGTTCTCCAACTGGAGCGCTCATAGGCCAGTGTTCCCCAGTTGTCGGTGTTTATACTACATTTTTAAAATTTGCCGTGAGAGGGTCTTTAAACCTCTTTTGTTGACCACCAACATTACACTTTCCATTTTTAAGTTCGGAATAGAGTAGTTGCTTTGGAAGACGATCATCAGGCATCCGCACAACATGACCAGTCCAGTGAAGTTGATGTTGAAGAATCATTGCTTTGACACTGGTGATCTTTGCTTCTTCCAGTACACTGACATTAGTTCGCCTGTCTTCCCAAGTGATATGTAAATTTTTTCGGAGACACCTTTGATAGAATCTTTCAAGGAGTTGGAGATTAAATAACTAACCATTTGCTGCCATTTCAAAACAGCCCATACAAGGCCATTTTGGTGAGATGAGATGGCTGCCTGAATAGTAATAATAATTTGTCTGACTTCTGAAATGTTTGAAAACCAAGGCGCGGCTTCTGATTGGTGCAGGCGCCCCAGAAACAATAGCCAACAGCTGCATCAGATGTTTGGCTTCCAAAAAGCGTTTGAAAACCAGGTTTTTGGCGTTTGGGAACCAAGCCATTTGAGAACCAAGGTACCACTGTATGCATCCCCACTGAAGACCATTAGATCATCAGGCTGGCTCATGATTTAGGAGGTTTAAAGTGGTCATCCTAAATACCCACAGCGTGCTAGTGGAGGGCTTTGCCATATACATAATTCTTAAAGGCAGACGAGCGTCATTTGTTTGGGATCTATGAGATCTCCTCTTCTGTACTGCAGTAAGTCCAATGGAAGCCAGCAGTGCTAATTCAACTCAGAGTGTTGTTGTTGTTTGCCTTGGCACTGAATGTATTTCAAATAACCAGCCTCTGGTTTCGGTTTCTATCGCCTTCCTCTACAAGCAGAAATCTAGGATTCGGTCGACAGAAGGCCATAATCTGAAAACAGTTCCCTTGATTGTGGCAGATTCAACCCACAATTTTTGCTATAGCTGCAGCTGCCTTCATGTCCAGCTTGGCTCATGTGAAAATAAGCAAGACCATGATGATTTTTTTAAAAAAAAATGAAAGGTGCCAGGATTTGAAGTCAACACTCTTTGGCCAGAGAGCAAATTCCTAAATTCAAGAGGTGCACTGTCAATGTTATTGTTGCTTCTTCTGTTCCTGGTGTTCCAACATGGACCTCAAATAGAATCTAAGGCACTAGTCCTCAGTGTGGACTGGCTGCTGCATTACGGTGACTGGCTCTCAAGTGAGCTGCAACAGTGGCGCTACCATGTTGCAGATATATGATGAAAAATCGAGAAACGGGTCCCTAAATGCATGTTTGCGGGTAAAGGCAGGTCTGGATGACAAAACGTTGAAGATTGCTGTTCTAAGAGCAGATTTCAACTGAACAGAGTCATTTTCAGATATGTGTTGGGGAGGTTTCTATGTGTGACGTTCAATGATAATTAGATTGCTGCCGTTACGGTTAAATTAAAGACATCATTTTTAAAATGTGGTTTGCTTAGGGGTAGTGTGCTTCCTGATACTTTCTTTTATATATATATACATTTTTATTAATTTTTTAACATATCCTTTCCAACAGTCATTTAACATACATTTTTATCTTATACAATTTTTTTAGACTTCCGCCAACTACCTCTGAAGATTTTCCATTCTTTATCACTTAATCTGCATTTCTTAATTTCTCTGTTACTTTTAATTATCCCTAACTAATATTCTCTTCTTAATCTTCCTTGCAATGTTTTGCATAATCCTGCTTACAAAACTTCTTGCAGGCCTACTAGCGTAATCTGTTTATTACAATTGCTTTTCAGATAGTTCAAATATTTACTCCAGTCCTCTAAGAATCATTGGTCCTGCAGGCTTTGAATCCTTCCTGTCAATTTGTCTAATTCTGCACAGTCCAATAATTTCATTTGCCACTCTTCTTTCATCGATAATTTGTGTTTCCTGATACTTTCAGCGTAAGCTAGAATAATTTGTGTGCGTGTTTTTTTCCAAAGCAGTGCTTTGTGTCTTTTGTGACTGGACCCCATTGGTAAAACTGGTTGTGGCTGATGGGAGTTGGAGTCCCACAACATTGGGGAGGGGGTGTATAGGTTCCCCTTCCCCGTTTTACCGAAATAAGTGGGGCGTGCTCATCATGACTAATGGGGTAGAGGGAGAGCTGGTTCTTGCTTCCTTCTAGTTGTGTATCCCTCAAAATTCTGCAGCCGCCGTGATCAGCTCACCAGCCAATTTTTCATTTGTTTAAAATGAGCCTTCTTAAAATATTGGGGGACTGCGGGCAGAATAAGTCCAGATATTTCAAGTTAAGGCACCTGTGCACTGCTGTAAATGCTATTTCATTCTTGTACCTCGTACACAAGGGCCCGGGTGGCACTGTGGGTTAAACCACAGAGCCTAGGGTTTGCCGATCAGAAGGTCGGCGGTTCGAATCCCCGCGACGGGGTGAGCTCCCGTTGCTCAGTCCCTGCTCCTGCGAACCTAGCAGTTTGAAAGCACGTCAAAGTGCAAGTAGATAAATAGGTACCGCTCCAGCAGGAAGGTAAACGGCATTTCCGTGCGCTGCTGTGGTTCGCCAGAAACGGCTTAGTCATGCTGGCCACTTGGCCCAGAAGCTGTACGCCGGCTCCCTCGGCCAATAAAGCGAGATGAGCGCACAACCCCGGAGTCTGCCACGACTGAACCTAATGGTCAGGGTTCCCTTTACCTCTTACACATCCGTGGCTACCCAAAGTCCGCTGAACTTCGGAGCTCACTTGTGAATTATAAGCAACCGCAGAGCAGTTTTATGAATAGATGCCTACACTTTTAATTGTTTGGGAGGGGAGAGAGAGATGTACCCCAGTGAATTCTTGACAATCAAATTTAGGGAGCTGTTTGGTTGTAAGTTGCTTTGGGTTAAAGGTAAAGCCACCAGCAAATTTTGTAAATGAATTAATAAACAAGCAAGCAGAGAGTGTGACATTGTAGCTCTGAAAGAAATGTAAAACTTGCTGCAGCACACGCAGTCCCACACTCATCCTTGCCAAGCAGCTAGCCCTCATTGTTTTGCATCCATTCCCTGTGCTCTCCATGTTTCTCTGTGCTTCGGAATAGGGGTCAGGGGGTCATCCTGAGCGTTGTTTTCAATCGAGGAAACCTCTGAGCTTTCCTTGGCTGGAAACAGTTTATTCTAGGAGAGGGTTCAGCTCTGCAGATAACAACAATGAAGTCCTGTTCATGTTGCAATTGCCAGAACTTTTTTATATGCCACTGCCAGAGATATGTTTGAAATACACGAGCCAAACGGGGTGAGAATGAAAGGAGACCACTCTTGGCAGATTGCAAAAAAAATTAATGTTTTGGGCTTTTAAAGCGCCTATGATGTGAGTCCATAAACCCTTTCAAGGTCTTATATTTGCAAGGACACTTGTGAATCTCCCTTTCAATCCAAATTTCTCTGATGGTCCCCAGGACGTGTGGATCCAGAATTGGCCTCCACAGTGAAATATACTCAGAGTCGAGAGTGGATTTCATACTCTTTATTCAGCTCATAGTAGTGAGGAATAGAAGTTTCCCCAAAGTGTCTGCTTTATATACATTATTTACACAATGGGCTGCACATGATTGGCTAATTCCGGAATTCTCCTCTAGGCCAATCAGGTTGTGGATCCACTTCCATCTGGAGCTGGAATGGGTGGCTCCTGCAGACCAATCAGACTGCTGCATTGTTCTAGGACCAATCAGACCGCTGCATTTTGGATCCTATTCAACTCAGTACATAACACCATCTCTTATGGACTCATTGTTAAAACCGTGTTTATGGAAGACAATCTTACTCGGCTACGAGTGATCACCAAAGAGAAGAGAAAACTGAATCATACAGTTGGAGGACGATCTCAAATAGCTTCTAATCCATTTCACTGCTCCTATGTTGTCCTGTTTTTGCTTTGAGGGTTTCCTTCTTAAAAGCGCAGTAGTATACACATCCATGCATCAGAGCTGCTTTTTTTTAAAGCTGGTCCTTGTTGTCAATCAGCTTGCGTAGCATTTTGCTGAGAATAGGAGGGAAGTCAGGTCTCTGCCCCAAGGAACCTGCAATCCAAAATTTGACAAAGTGGAGATGACTGAGGAAGGGGAGGCAGGGATAAGCACCATGGAATTGCTCCAATTATACATTCTTGAGCAGGGGCAACACGCTCTGCCCAACAGTGAAATTGGGCTTTTCTTCTTTCTTAATAATAATAATAATAATAATAATTTATTATTTATACACCACCCATCTGGCTGAGTTTCCCCAGCCTCTCTGGGTGGCTTCCAACAAAATATTTAAAATACAATAAAATATTTGATTTGGATTTGATTTTAATGTTTGAATCCTGCTTGAGCTCAAAGCAGCTCATGATAATCACAGTAGCACTGAAAACAACAAATGTAGGAATCACGATAATATCAAATACAGTGGCACATAAATAAAGGAAACAGCAACAACAAAAAATTCATCAAGGCAACCAATACAATTCAATAAAGTCGTCATACTTTCTTGTTTTTAACCACTGCACCATACTGTCCCCTGCCAGTGTTGGAGAATCTGTTTTTTTTAAAGTCATCAGCACTTCCCTTCCAAATGAAGACTCAAAACTAATCTCCTAGACCCAGAAGCCTTCCTTGAGTAATGCGTCACCAAGTGGCACAAAGAGTGCTGTGCTGTTTTTATCATGTGTATTTTAATTGATTTTTAAAGTATTTTTAATTACTTGCGAACCAATTCTCTTTTACATGTTTTTAGCTTTCTGTATTTTATCTGTGTTGTAAGTTACTTTGAGTCCTGGTCTGGTGGAAATGTGTGATTATAAATCATCATCATCATTCAACCAGGATATTTCAGCTGCAAATGGGCATTGTATGTTCAGAGTGTACATATGTGTTTAGAGTGGCTCAGACAGTAGAACACAAGACTTTTAATCTCAAGAGTCAAGGGTTCAAATCCCACCTTGAGCAAAAGATTCCTGCATTGCCTGGGGTTGGGCTAGATGACCCTCGCGAGCCTTTGCAACTCTACAGTTCTGTGATTCTATGATTGCTACTCCAGGAAAACAACGAACCATGCACCTCCAAGCATCGCTGCAATTCTCAGCCCCAAGGCTGACTCTCAAGGTGTTGGAAGGCCAAAAAGTTGGAAGGAACAGCTAACGGTGGTCATTAAGGGGGGAAATTGAGCAGCTGTGGGGAAGGAAAGGTGCAAAAAGAACCCTGGAGTGATTTTAGGGAATTAAATGTCAGCGAACATATGGAGAGAAGCATTTTTTCCATTTACCCTGCTTGTGTGCTTTTTAAAAATCCTCCTAAGGCAACTGAACAAGAGGAATGCCTTTTGCTGTGGCAATCTCTACAGCACCTCTGCCTAACTTCCTATTTAAAAAGTCAAATAACCGCAGCACAAGACATCTGCTTGAACACTGTGAGTCACAGGCCTTTGATCCTAAAATTTCTTGCATGCTAATAGGTGGAACCTCATAGCTGGATTTTCAATGCCTGACATAGGAGATATCATCTATCAAGGGGTCCATTCTACCTCCCAAGAGGTGAGATGGACCTTTCTCCTCCCTAGCAGGTTTTAAATTCCAAGACGGAATTAAGATTGCCAGAAGAAATATCAACAACCTCAGATATGCAGATGACACAACCTTGATGGCAGAAAGTGAGGAGGAATTAAAGAACCTTTTAATGAGGGTGAAAGAGGAGAGCGCAAAATATGGTCTGAAGCTCAACATCAAAAAAACGAAGATCATGGCCACTGGTCCCATCACCTCCTGGCAAATAGAAGGGGAAGAAATGGAGGCAGTGAGAGATTTTACTTTCTTGGGCTCCTTGATCACTGCAGATGGTGACAGCAGCCACGAAATTAAAAGACTCCTGCTTCTTGGGAGAAGGGCAATGACAGGCCTAGATAGCATCTTCAGAAGTAGAGACGTCACCTTGACAACAAAGGTCCGTATAGTTAAAGCCATGGTTTTCCCAGTAGTGATGTATGGAAGTGAGAGCTGGACCATCAAGAAGGCTGATCGCCGAAGAACTGATGCTTTTGAATTCTGGTGCTGGAGGAGACTCTTGAGAGTCCCATGGACTGCAAGAAGATCAAACCTATCCATTCTGAAGGAAATCAGCCCTGAGTGCTCACTGGAAGGACAGATCGTGAAGCTGAGGCTCCAATACTTTGGCCACCTCACGAGAAGAGAAGACTCCCTGGAAAAGACCCTGATGTTGGGAAAGATGGAGGGCACAGGGAGAAGGGGACGACAGAGGATAAGGTTGGTTGGACAGTGTTCTCAAAGAGACCAACATGAGTTTGACCAAACTGCAGGAGGCAGTGGAAGACAGGAGTGCCTGGCGTGCTCTGGTCCAGGGGGTCACGAAGAGTTGGACACGACTAAACAACTAAACAACAACAGCATGGGTGTTTTAGTGGAGATTCCTGCATCACAGGGGTTGGACTAGATGACCCCCAGGGTCCTCCCAACTCTATGATTCTATGAATGAATGAACTTCTGCCCATGGAAGGAGGGGGCAGGCTCACAGAAGCCAGTAAACACTACTCTCCTCCCATGGATATAGCGGAAACGGAACTATAAAAATGGTTCGTTTTCTTCTTCCAAATCCCATCTCTCAGACTGTAAACCGAGAGACCCTATCTGGGTTTATAAAGCAGCATTGCATCGCTTTAAACAGCCATGGCTTCCCTCAGAGAATCATGAGAAATGTAGTTTGTTAAGGGTGCCATGAGAGATCCACTGTTCCCCTCGGAGAGCTACGATTCCTTTTTATTTATCTATTTTTAAAATCATTTTTGAATTGAAAGTTTTTCACTTGATATGCAATAACAGCCAAACTAATCTAAAAAAAAAAGATAGGAAAGAAACTGGAAAAGAGAAAAAGAAAGAAAGAAAGAAAGAGTAAGAGAGAGAGAGAGAGAAAAGAGTAAAATAATATCAAGCTCTTCACATCTTTATTCCACATACAGAAGAGTAAACTTGCCCAGCTTTCACCTGGGAGCCTCGCCTCGTCCCCTTCCCTCAGCCTCCCAATTTGAGGGGTCCGAAGAACTACAATTCCCAGAGCTCCCTGGGAAAAGGAGTTAATAGTTAAACCAGTGTTCTTTCACTCAAAGTGCTCTCTTTTGCACCAGGATCTGGTTGGTTGCATGGCAAAGAGTTCTGCTAAAAAACAAGTTCTACATTCCCTGGTTTACATTGCATCACACACCACTTTTAACAAGTCACGGTTTCCCCAAAAAGAATTCTGGGAACTGTAGTTTTTTAAAAAGGCACCAAGCATTGTTAAAAGACAGAGCACAACAGTTCCTAGGGAAACGGGATTGATCTCATCATTTTGCAGGATATCTGTGCTTTTTTTCTGTGCGCAGAGTCCTCTGCAACCAAGGAGCAGTAATTGCTCTCTCTCCTGCATTTCTTGACATTTAAATGGCCCTTTGCCTTCAGCCAGCAGGAGATGGAAGGGGTTTTGCTAATGAGGACAGTCAATCTCCAAGTGTTGATGACCAAACCTGACCTGGAGGTTTGCTGAGCCAGTGTGAATGTTTGGGATCAAGGTGCCAGTCTAATTTAAGAGGCAGGCGCCAAGTCTTCTGAGTTTAGCTTCCCTGGAGGGGGAATCCTAAATGTAAACTGCTAATGGGTACACAGCAGGCCTTAATTCTCAAGGAGAAGAGGAGCAGCTGAGATCTGGGGCTGGTGGTGCTTCGAGGTTGTTGTACATGAGTAGCTAAGGGTTAGAATCAAGTTGGAAGGGACCCCAAGGGTTAACCAGTCTAATCTCAGCTAAAGTATCCAGGTTGCTCACTGGGGATGGGGGAAGTTACAGTGGTACCTCAGGTTACAGACACTTCAGGTTACAGACTCCGCTAACCCAGAAATAGTACCTCAGGTTAAGAACTTTACCTCAGGATGAGAACAGAAATTGTGTGCCAGCAGAGTGGCAGCAGTGGGAGGCCCCATTAGCTAAAGTGGTACCTCAGTTTAAGAAAAGTTTCAGGTTAAGAACAGACCTCCAGAACGAATTAAGTTCTTAACCCGAGGTACCACTGTACTCTTTTTCTGTTTTTCTTTTAAAAATATTAATACCCCACCCATCTGGCTGGGTTTCCCCAGCCACTCTGGGCGGCTTCCAATAGAATATTAAAAACACGATACAACATCAAACATTAAAAGATTTCCATATACAGGGCTGCCTTCAGATGTCTTCTAATAGTAAGATAGTTGTTTATTTCCTTGACATCTGATGAGAGGGTGTTCCACAGGGTGGGTGCCACCACTGAGAAGGCCCTCTGCCTGGTTCCCAGTAGCCTCACTTCTCACAGGGAGGGAACCGCCAGAAGGCCCTCGGAGCTGGACCTCAGTGTCCGGGCTGAATGATGGAGGTGGAGATGCTCCTTCAGGTATACTGGACCGAGGCCATTTAGGGCTTTAAAGGTCAGCACCAACACTTCGAATTGTGCTCGGAAATGTACTGGGAGCCAATGTAGGTCTTTCAAGACTGGTGTTATGTGGTCTCGGCAGCCGCTCACAGTCACCAGTCTGGCTGCCGCATTCTGGATTAGTTGTAGTTTCCGGGTCACCTTCAAAGGTAGCCCCAAGCAGAGCGCATTGCAGTAGTCCAAGCGGGAGATAACTAGAGCATGCACCACTCTGGCGAGACAGTCTGCAGGCAGATAGGGTCTCAGCCTGCATACCAGATGGAGCTGGTAGACAGCTGCCATGTTCGGGTGCCATTCGAGCTGTATTTTCACCTACTTCTCAGTTTCCCTGGCTGGACTGTGGCATTGAAAGCAGACCCTGTCTCAAAAAGGTGGGTGGCCTGTCCGACGTGGGAGGCCACAGACCAGGGTTCAAATCCTCACTCAGCCATGAAGGGTCAGTGGATGACCTTTACCCACTCACCTATCTTGCAGGGTTGCCATGAGGGGGAGAACCATGACTTGAGGGATTGCCTGTGATATCAGAAGTAACGTATGTGATGCTCTTGCACTCAGGTCCTGTTTGTGGGCATCTGGTTGTCTACTCTGAGAACAGGATGCTAGATTGGGCCTGATCTAGTTGGGCAGCTTCTCTTATTGTTTTATTGCATTCATATCCTGCTTCTTCCTCCAAGGAGCTCAGTGAAGTATACTCCTTCCCATTTCCTTCTCACAACAACCCTGTGAGGTAGTTACAGGTAGGTAGGTGTGTTGATCTGCCGTAGTCGAAACAAAATAAAAAAGTTCCTTCCAGTAACACCTTGTTGTTGTTGTTTAGTCGTTTAGTCGTGTCCGACTCTTCGTGACCCCCCTGGACCAGAGCACGCCAGGCACTCCTGTCTTCCACTGCCTCCCGCAGTTTGGTTAAACTCATGTTAGTAGCTTCGAGAACACTGTCCAGCCATCTCGTCCTCTGTCGTCCCCTTCTCCTTGTGCCCTCCATCTTTCACAACATCAGGGGCTTTTCCAGGGAGTCTTCTCTTCTCATGAGGTGGCCTCAGCTTCACGATCTGACCTTCCAGTGAGCACTCAGGCCTGATTTCCTTCAGAATGGAGAGGTTTGATCTTCTTGCAGTCCATGGGACTCTCAATAGTCTCCTCCAGCACCATAATTCAAAAGCATCAATTCTTCGGTGATCAGCCTTCTTGATGGTCCAGCTCTCACTTCCATACATCACTACTGGGAAAACCATAGCTCTCTCACATGGAAAACCATGTGAGAGCCAGTGTGGTGTAGTGGTTAAGAGCGGTAGTCTCGTAATCTGGTGAACCGGGTTCGCTTCCCCGCTCCTCCACATGCAGCTGCTGGGTGACCTTGGGCCGGTCACACTTCTTTGAAGTCTCTCAGCCCCACTCACCTCACAGAGTGTTTGTTGTGGGGGAGGAAGGGAAAGGAGATTGTTAGCCGCTCTGAGAAGAAGCTAATGGCTACATGGAAATGCCTGCTATCTGCAATGTGGCCTTTCTTCCTCATGCATAAAAATGTAAGGCTGTCATCACGCAACCTCCATTGGAGGGTTTTTGTAGTGTCATGTCACAATCTTGGGTTTGGTTGAGGTCAGGGTGGAGAAAGGGAGCAAAAAAGAAGGCAGGTTGCACAGCAGGGGTCAGCAAGGTTTATCTTGCCTAGGCCGGTCCTGAGGAGATCCCTCCGTGGGCCGGATCGTGCGCGTGCGTGAGTGTGCGTGCCTGCGATTTTCAGCTTCTGCGTCTGCTCACATGCGATTTTCGGCACCGCAGAAGCGAGTCCCCATGCCGCGCCGGTTTAGCACAGTGCAAGAGCAGGCACCTCGGTTCAAGGGCGGCTCGTGGGCCGGTCAAACACGGGCCGCTTTCGGCCCATGGGCCTTAGGTTGCTGACCCCTGCACAACAGCATGGCAAGGGAGCGAGAAGGGAGGAACAATGAGAGGCAGGAAGTGATGGATTAAAACAGTGGCAGAAGTTCGAGTACAGCAGAGATGGTGGAACTTGCATTCTGCATTTCAAAAACAGCTAAGTTCTGTTATCTGTTTAGATTATGCCAGCAAAGCAAAGATGGGTCGATTAAATAGAAGGCAGAGGAAAAGAAAGAATTGTGTGTGCATCTTTCATAGAATTATGTCTTATCACTGGAAATCCTGCTGTGCAAACTCATTGAATCCAGAGCTGGCATGCAACTAGGTATTAGTGCTGCTATTAATAGATCTAGCACACGTCATGTTCATTAATTTCAGTGGGTCTACGCTGAGTAAAACGTAGCTGAATGCCAACCGCTGGATGCCAACCGGGTGTTTGTAAGGGGTGAGGTGGGGCGGTGAATGATCTCTGCTGAGTGCTCTGCACGCAAGGTCCCAGGTTCAGTGCAGTTTAAACGGAAGGGGGGGGGTAAGCTTGAGAACCAATCTTCTCATTTTGGAATTCCTGAAGAGCTTCTGAGGAATCTGAGGGTTAGTGTTGCAAGAGCTATAGCGTGCTGTGTAGCACTGTAGGACTTTGAGAAGCTGGTTATCACTGGATCAAGTTCATCAGGTTTTTAAAACTCAATTTTATTAAAGGTTTTCAACATATACTACAATAAAAACCAAGTAAATCTCATATATATATACAGTGGTACCTCGGGTTAAGTACTTAATTCGTTCTGGAGGTCTGTTCTTAACCTGAAACTGTTCTTAACCTGAAGCACCACTTTAGCTAATGGGGCCTCCTGCTGCCGCCGTGCTGCCGGAGCATGATTTCTGTTCTTATCCTGAAGCAAAGTTCTTAACCTGAAGCACTATTTCTAGCTTAGCTGAGTCTGTAACCTGAAGCGCATGTAACCTGAAGCGTATGTAACCCGAGGTACCACTGTATACACACACACACACACACACACACACACACACAAAATACAATAAAAACCAAACAAAGCTAATATCTAAAGAGAACAAAATAATAAAAAGGGGAGAGAGAAAATAAAGAAGAAAAAAGAAGCACTCCCATGCAAACACAAAAGCTCATTGAATAATAATAATAATAATAATAATAATAATAATAATAATAATAATATACCCCGCCCATCTGGCTGAGTTTCCCCAGCCACTCTGGGTGGCTCCCAACAGAATATTAAAAACACGAAAAAACATCAAACATTAAAAACTTCCCTAAACAGGGCTGCCTTCAGATGTCTTCTAAAAGTCAGATACGGTAGTTGCTTATTTCCTTGACATCTGATGGCAGAGTGTTCCACAGGGCAGGCGCCACTACCAAGAAGGCCCTCTGTCTGGTTCCCTGTAAACTCACTTCTCGCAGTTCGCCAAAAGGCCCTCGGTCCTGTAGCTTTAGGCCATCTAAAGTTGTATGAACCCAGTTTGCTAATCTGTCAAATGGGTATAATAGAAATCTACTTTCCTGGAGCTGTTGAGAGGGGAAGATCTATATCCCCAAACATTTGTCTACAAACAAATACTACATTTCACCTCCGCAATTCCTGGCTACTTTCAGCTCTCCTCCTTCCCAGTTTTCCCTCTCCACCCAAACTATTCTTCTGACTTCTTCTCTGTCATTTCTCCCAAGTCCCAGTATTAATTTCCTTTGATCAGTCATGCTTATTTCTGACTGCATACGTTTGCCTTGGAAAGCAGGCTGGAGCCACTTAGTTTAAATTGCAATGCTACCCATTAGCTTTTATCAGAAATGCAAACAATTTTTTGCAAAGAATGGGTAGCCTTTATAAACCACTAGTGTGAAGATGGAACCCACTTTAAGAAAAGGAAAGAAGTACCCAGCCTCTGCTTGATTATTTTCCTTTCACTTCCTCTATGCTAATCTGCCACAGACAGTAGTAATGCTTGAAAGCTTCTTCATCACTTCATTCAGTGCTTAGGGAAAGTAAGGTCTGTCAGTCAGCCGTGGAAGATGGCATCATCTTTTCAAAAGAGTCCTGGATCTGTGCTCTCCAGCATCATCTCCCACCTACACCATGGTCTATGCCATCTTTTGGACCACTCTACTGCCTTTTAAGTCTTCTGCATCTTTCCCCCTCTCCTTTCCTCTTCCCTTTTGCCTGTTTTTCTTCCCTCTGCAATAGCAGCAGCTCAGCCAATGGCGGCCTTCTGCCTGCCCCGTTTCTCTGTGACATCAGCCAATCAGGGCCGTCTTTCTCCACGGAATGTTCCATTTGGGAAGCTCCAGGGGTGAGCTCCCGTTGCTCGGTCCCTGCTCCTGCCAACCTAGCAGTTTGAAAGCACGTCAAAGTGCAAGTAGATAAATAGGTACCACTCCGGTGGGACGGTAAACGGCGTTTCCGTACGCTGCTCTGGTTCGCCAGAAGCGGCTTAGTCATGCTGGCCACATGACGCGGAAGCTGTACGCCGGCTCCCTCGGCTAATAAAGCGAGATGAGCGCCGCAACCCCAGAGTCGGCCACGACTGGACCGAACAGTCAGGGGTCCCTTTACCTTTACCTTTAGGAAGGTCCATCTCTCCTTCCCCTTGCTCTCATCCTTTGCCATCTTTCTTCATCCCTTCCTCCCCTCTTCTCTCGTCTCTCCGGCACCTCTCCTCCAAACAACTCATTCAAACTTTGGCACCTCCATTCTGAGACTTGATCGATAGGGACCAGCTTACCAAGTTAATGATAATCGCAGAATAAACGCTGGTGTTTCAAAGTTCACCCAACTTTAGCAGCGGTTCGGATTCCCAACCCCCTGGCAACACACATAACCAAATGACCCGAGCCACGAGGATTTCATCGATCAGCTTGGGCGGGTGGAGGAGTTTGAACTTGCCTTGCACTCCTCTCTCTCTCTCCTGCCCCAATCTGATCTGGGTTCAAGACTGCTTTGATTCTCTTCCTTATCGAAAACCTTTCCCCCTATCTTATAATGTCTGTTATTTTAGATAAAAAGCCCAATCAATTGAGCCCGAAAGTTTTATTTCCTTCTGATAACTCCGGTCCGGGCTATTTTAACGGGGAGGTCAGTGTATTTGCAGAGTTTGGAACTGACCCCTGCAGATACTTGTCAGCTGTTGCCAAAAAAAAAATGCATGTTGCTGTTGTTATTAATAATGTTAATATAGCCTTGCACCAGTTGTGAACCAGATGCACTGCTTGAGCCATGCATTTATTCATTTCTTCTTTTGTGGACTAACATAAGGAGAGCATGCTGGATTGGCCCAGGTATCCCATAGACCTTAGTGCAGAGGTCAGCAAACTTTTTCAGCAGGGAGCCGGTCCACTGTCCCTCAGACCTTGTGGGGGGCCAGACTTGTGGGGGGGGAATGAACGAATTCCTATCCCCCACAAATAACCCAGAGATGCATTTTAAATAAAAGGAAACATTCTACTCATGTAAAAACACACTGATTCCCGGAACATCCGCAGGCCAGATTTAGAAGGCTATTGGGCCTGATCCAGCCCTCAGGCCTTAGTTTGCCTACCCATGCCTTAGTGGGACAGCTGAACATATGCTTAAATACCTCTCATTTAAAGGTAAAGGGACCCCTGACCATTAGGTCCAGTTGTGGCTGACTCTGGGGTTGCGGTGCTCATCTCGCTTTATTGGCTGAGGGAGCCGGCATATAGTTTCTGGGTCATGTGGCCAGCATGACTAAGCCGCTTCTGGTGAACCAGAGCAATGCACGGAAACGCTGTTTACCTTCCCGCCGGAGCGGTACCTATTTATCTATTTGCACTTTGACGTGCTTTCAAACTGCTAGGTTGGCAGGAGCAGGGACCAAACAACGGGAGCTCACCCCGTCACGGGGATTCGAACCGCCAACCTGATTGGCAAGTCCTAGGCTCTGTGCTTTAACCCACAGCGCCACCCGCGTCCCTTTACCTCTCATTTACAAAGGCTTAAACACCTTGGGATTTAGGCCCTTAGCAGGCTGATGCTCCCGGATGCAGGTTTCTCTCAATCTTGCTTAAGACTCTTCAATCTTACGCATGCGTGTAAATCTGGGGATTGTAACTCAAGGGCAGTTTGAAGCTCCTGTTCACTTCCTTGCATTTCATGAGAAAAGCTGGCTGCTCAAAATGCGCAACGCCTCCCTTTCTCAGCCCCGCCCACTTTCTCAGCAAACCCCGCCCAGGCTCTCTGGCAAGACGACGCCCCTTATTTTGCTCTTCCTTCCGTGTTTCCTGCGCAGGAAACACTCCAGCAACGCTGCTGCCAAAGTTCAAGGGCAGCCGTGTGAGAGGAGGAGAGATGGTTTTCTTGGAAATGTTTTTTCCCTCCCGTCCCAGGAAGTCAACAGGATGTGATCTTTTTGCCTTGATCCTTAAAAGGGCTGGCTCTTAGAATATGTGCTGTCTTGAAAGAGTAACTCCACGTGATTGAAATAACCAGATTGTCCTTTCAGCTGAATCCTTCTGCTTTGCGATGGTCTATAGCAGGGATCGGCAAAGTTTTTGTGGCTTGGGCCGGTTCACGGTTCTGCAGACACCGCGGTGGGCCGGAGTGTGAACGCACACATGCGCAAGCGCTATTTCCGGTGCTCCTTCCAGTGTGGAGGAGGCGTGCGCAGCTTTCCATTGGCTGCAGGCCCTTGTTGTGGAAGGCGGTCTCCGCTGTGCTCCACGCCGGTGTAGTGTGGCGCACGGGAGCTGACCAAGTGGGCGGCAGGGATCCATGGGCAGTTAAATGACCCCCATGGGCCTCTTGTGGCCCATGGGTATTAGGTTGCCGACCCCTGGTCTATAGGGTGTGAAGCAGATGAATCAGCCATTAATGGCCCCCCATTTCGCAGATGAAGAAGCTGAGCCTGAGATACTTCTCTGAAGCAGGACTGCGGCCCTGTGTCTTCTGGGAATAAAGTAGGATAGTAAAGGTAAAGGGACCCCTGACCATTAGGTCC
Source organism: Podarcis raffonei (assembly GCF_027172205.1). Taxonomy (NCBI): domain Eukaryota; kingdom Metazoa; phylum Chordata; class Lepidosauria; order Squamata; family Lacertidae; genus Podarcis; species Podarcis raffonei. Next base: position 118,396,173 of record NC_070604.1, on the reverse strand, counting down.
AGTCGTGGCCGACTCTGGGGTTGCGGCGCTCATCTCGCTTTATTGGCCGAGGGAGCCGGCATACAGCTTCCGGGTCATGTGGCCAGCAGGACTAAGCCACTTCTGGCGAACCAGAGCAGCGCACGGAAACGCTGTTTACCTTCCCGCCGGAGCGCTACCTATTTATCTACTTGCACATTGAGGTGCTTTCGAACTGCTGGGTTGGCAGGAGCAGGGACTGAGCAACGGGAGCTCACCCCGTCACAGGGATTTGAACCGCCGACCTTCTGATCGGCAAGTCCAGGCTCTGTGGTTTAACCCACAGCGCCACCTGTGTCCCACAGCGATAGCTGCTCCCAATTAGTCTACTTTCAAGGAACAATCTTCTATGTAGATTCAACTCCCTATGGACCCCTGCATGTCTACCAAGCAACCACTTTGTGGATTCTGCAAAGGATTCTGGGGGATGTTCTAGGGCAGGGGTTGGCAAACTAAGGTTCACAGGCCAGATCAGGCCCAATTGCCTTCAGGATCCGGCCCCTGGACTGTCCGTGGATCGGCGTGGGGATTCTGAAGGCTGGAAGACTCAGGACAGAGAAGGAGGTGTTTCTTCACGCAGTGGATAGTTGTACTGTGGAACTCCCTGCCACAGGAGGCAGGGGTCAACCTGGATGGCTTTGATTAGATTAGACAAAAATCATGGAGGAGAGGGGTATTGCTGGCTCCTGGCCATGATGGCAGCGCTCTGCCTTCACAGTTGGAGGCAGCAATGCTTCTGAATACCAGTTGCCTGGAAACCACTGGAGGAGAAAGGGCTCTTGTGTTCGAATCCTGCTTGTAGGTTTCCCACAGGAGTCTGGTTGGCCCTTGTGGGAAAAGGATGCTGGACTAGATGGACCATTGGACTGGTCCAGCAGGCTCTTCTTGTGTTCTAGGGACACAGGTGGCGCTGTGATCTAATCCACTGAGCCCCTTGGGCTTGCTGATCGGAAGGTCGGCATTTCGAATCCCCGTGATAGAGTGAGCTCCCGTCACTCTGTCAAAGCTCCTGCCAACCTAGCAGTTCAAAAGCACACCAGTGCAAGTAGATAAATAGGTACTGCTGTGGTGGGAAATTAAACAGTGTTTCTGTGCGCTCTGGCTTCTGTCATGATGTCCCATTGGACCAGAAGCGCTTTAGTCCTGCTGGCCACATGACCCGGAAAGCTGTCTGTGGACAAACGCCGGCTCCCTCGGCCTGAAAGTGAGATGAGCACCACACCCCCCATAGTTAATAATAATAATAATAATAATTTATTATTTATACCCCGCCCATCTGGCTGGGCCTCCCCAGCCACTCTGGGCGGCTTCCATAGAAACCAAAAATACAGTAAAATATCACACGTTAAAAACTTCCCTGAACAGGGCTGCCTTAAGATGTCTTCTGAATGTCAGGTAGTTGTTTATCGCTTTGACATCTGCTGGAAGGGCGTTCCACAGGGCGGGCGCCACTACCGAGAAGGCCCTCTGCCTGGTTCCCTGTAGCTTTGCTTCTCGCAATGAGGGAACTGCCAGAAGGCCCTCGGCGCTGGACCTCAGCGTCCGGGCAGAATGATGGGGGTGGAGACGCTCCTTCAGGTATACTGGACCGAGGCCGTTTAGGGCTTTAAAGGTCAGCACCAACACTTTGAATTGTGCTCGGAAACGTACTGGGAGCCAATGTAGGTCTTTCAAGACCGGTGTTATATGGTCTCGGCGGCCGCCCCCAGTCACCAGTCTAGCTGCCGCATTCTGGATTAGTTGTAGTTTCCGAGTCACCTTCAAAGGTAGCCCCACGTAGAGTGCATTGCAGTAGTCCAAGCGGGAGATAACCAGAGCATGCACCACTCTGGCGAGACAGTCCGCAGGCAGATAGGGTCTCAGCCTACGTACCAGATGGAGCTGGTAAACAGCTGCCCTGGACACAGATTTGACCTGTGCCTCCATGGACAGCTGTGAGTCCAAAATGACTCCCAGGCTGCGCACCTGGTCCTTCAGGGGCACAGTTACCCCATTCAAGACCAGGGAATCCTCCACACCTGCCCGCCTCCTGTCCACCAAAAACAGTACTTCTGTCTTGTCAGGATTCAACCTCAATCTGTTAGCCGCCATCCATCCTCCAACCGCCTCCAGACACTCACACAGGACCTTCACCGCCCTCACTGGTTCTGATTTAAAAGAGAGGTAGAGCTGGGTATCATCCGCATACTGATGAACACCCAGCCCAAACCTTCTGATGATCTCTCCCAGCGGCTGCATGTAAATGTTGAAAAGCATGGGGGGGAGGACAGAGCCCTGAGGCACCCCACAAGTGAGAGCCCAGGGGTCTGAACACTCATCCCCCACCACCACTTTCTGAACACGGCCCAGGAGGAATGAGCGGAACCACTGTATGACAGTGCCCCCAGCTCCCAGCCCCTCAAGACGGTCCAGAAGGATGTTATGGTCGATGGTATCAAACGCTGCTGAGAGATCCAGCAGAACTAGGAAACAGCTCTCACCTTTGTCCCTAGCCCACCGGAGATCATCAACCAGTGCGACCAAGGCAGTTTCAGTCCCATGATGAGGCCTGAATCCCGACTGGAAGGGATCCAAATGGTCCGCTTCTTCCAGGCGTGCCTGGAGTTGTTCGGCAACTGCTCGCTCAATCACCTTGCCCAAGAATGGAAGATTTGAGACTGGGCGATAACTGGCCATCGTGGCTGCATCTAAAGATGGTTTTTTAAGAAGCGGTTTAATAACCGCCTCTTTCAGCGGGTCTGGGAAGGCTCCCTCACGGAGGGAAGCATTCACCACCCCATGAAGCCCATCGCCCAGTCCTTCCCGGCTAGCTTTTATAAGCCAGGATGGGCAAGGATCCAGGAGACAGGTGGTTGGTTTCACTCGTCCAAGCAGCCTGTCCACATCCTCGGAGGTAACAGATTGGAATTGATCCCACTCAACTTGACTAGACAGAACTCTAGCACTCTCCCGCCCCGGCCCTGCTCCCACGGTGGAGTCTACTTCTTCCCGAATCTGAGCGATTTTATCTGCAAAAAAAACTTTGCAAAATCATTGCAGGAGAACATGTGGCCCGTACTGGGCCCCGATGTTGCAGGTGGTTCCGCTGAATTGTGAACCACCTGAAAAAGTCTCCTGCTGCTGTTTTCTGCAGATGCAATAGAGGCGGTGAAGAAATTCTTCTTCGCCGTCGCTATCGCCACTTGGTAGGCTCGACATTGAGCTCTAACCTGTGTCCGGTCAGATTCGGAATGAGTTATCCGCCACCGGCGCTCTAGCCGTCTCAACGATTGTTTCATTGCCCTCAGATCCGTGGAAAACCACGGGGATGTCCGGGCTCCATGCAATCGGAGAGGGCGCTTCGGAGCCAAACAGTCAATAGCCCTGGTTAACTCCACATTCCAGCGGGCCACCAGGGAATCAGCTGAAAGGCCATCAACATGGGATAAAGCATCCCCTACCACTCTCTGGAAACCATTTGGATCCATTAAGTGGCGGGGGCGGACCACCCGAATTGGTCCCACCTCCCTGCAGAGGGGATGGGTCGCAGAGAAGTCCAGTTGCACCAGGAAGTGATCTGACCATGGCACTTCTTTCGTTTCGCTTTTACTTAGTGTGAGATCACCAACATCCATAGAGGTAAACACCAGGTCCAAGCCATGTCCGCGGCTATGGGTTGGGCCAGACTTATTCAGGGACAGCCCCATAGAGGCCATGCTTTCCACGAAGTCCCGAGCAGCCCCTTGTAAGGTCGTGTCGGCATGGATGTTAAAATCCCCTAGGATGACCAAGCTAGGTGTCTCCAGGAGAACATCCGCCACAACCTGAAGCAGCTCGGGCAGGCAATCCTTGGTGCAGCGGGGAGGTCGGTACACCAAAAGGAATCCTGTACTGCCCCTATTGCCCAACTTCCAGAACATGCACTCGGAAAACTGGGTCTTCCCAATAGGACGCCTGGTGCAAACTAATGACTTCCTAAAAATAACTGCAACCCCCCCTCCCCGCCCGCATAACCTGGGTTGCTGTGCGTAAGAGAAACCTGGTGGACAAGCAGCCTTTGACTGGACTTAACCGTCCAGGGGTCCTTTACCTTTCTTGTGTTTTTAAAAATAAAACTCTGTGTATTTGGCTTCAGACCAATTTATTGTTGTTGTTTTCAGAAAAACACATCTGCCTATACGATCAGCTATGTTTTCCATAATTGGGTGACGGCTGAATTTTCGTTCAGTTGTAAGCTTCTGGGAAGTGTTGATCTAATCTTAGCGGTGGAAAACATTATTTTATTTCTACATTCGTTAGAACTCTTTTTAAGACGTGCCCCGAATTGAAGGGCTATGGGGCCTGTGCAGACTGTGTCTGCAGATTGTGGAAGCAAAATTTGGGGACTTCTCCAAACCTGTGCCAAAGTTTTGCAGAGGATTTTGGGGGGGGTGGCAGTGTTTTAACTGCAAAACTTTGGCACGGATTTGGAGAGGATCCCAAATTTGGGGGTTCATGGGGCCGATAGTGGACTCTTGTGGGAAGATCTTCAAGTTGTCTTCCAGCGCTTACATTCTGTAGGAGCACCTGAAACGCACAATTGGTGGCTAGGGTGTCTTGTGACAGGCAGACCTAAATATGTGAACTATTTCTGATAAGGCCATCAAAGGTCGGACACAAAAGTAATCCTGTTTGTTTTAACGTACAAAGGCTCCAGATTCTTCAAGACTGGGCTGGTATCAAAGGAAAGCTCTGGTCTGATGTGTCCTACACATTCACTCAACTGCTGGTCCTGGGACAGAATGAGGAAGCCTCCTTCTTGCTGGGCTTGTCTCCTCACTGAGTGCTCTTAGTTAAATTTTAACCGCTCAAACCTCCAGACTGCCCATCCCAGCCCCACCCTATAGCTCTGCAGACATCTGGCGTAGGAGCTTTGCAGAAATCCTATAGGCAATTGATTTGTATCAAGAGCTCCTGGTTCAAAATGCTGCCATGCAACTTTTTCAGACTTTGGTCTCCTGCTCCAACCTCCCGGTCAACCCGGCCCATTAAGTCCTATGCTTATGTGAGCGATTGTCAGCTTTCATGTATTTTCTTTTCCAGGCTGTGCGAACAAAGCTCTAAATAAGGCCGGCTTAAGTGAAACCTATTGACTTGGAGACTTAAAAGCATTCTTTCAAACAAAAAAGCCGGGTGGGTGGAAATCTCATGATTCTAAAGCTAGGCTCGGGATTTTTTCAACGTTCAGGTTGCAGTGTGTTCAAGACATCCCTTTGCACGCAGTACTGCCCTCTGCAGGATGAAGTGTTGAATTGCGAGCCTTCGATGATGAGAATTAAGACAAATCCATCACAGAATGGGTGAGATTCAGCCTTAGATGGGTGGAAGATTACAGGGCTGAGGTCGCCATGGCAAAACTCTTGATTCTGGACACGAAGCATGACTGCAGGTCATTGGCACTAAAGGAAGCAGTGATTTCTGGTGATTTCAAAGCTTTACTGCTTGTATCATTTGTTTGTTTTTCATTTCATAAATTTGGTTATACTGCTGGATTGTAGACAAACAAACCTCAAAGTGGTTACTACTTCTTCTCCAGCATGGATAGTTCAGTTGGTTAGAGCGTGGAGCATGTAAACGCCAAGGTTTGAAGTTCGATCCCTGTATGGGACAGCTACAAATTCCTACATCACAGGGGGGGGTTGGACTAGATGACCCTCGGGGTCCCTTCCAACTCTTCAATTCTTTGATTCGATTCTATGATTTATTCCAGTATTTTGAACAGGAGGCTGAACGAGATGTGCCATTGGCCGCACCCAGCAGTCGCCTTCTTATGTCCTGACATAGAATGTAGACGTGTCTTTTAATCTGGTTTTTAGCTTATCCTTGATTTTAATTATTTTGATCTTTCAGGGTTTAGAATTCTTTAGTTCATTGTTTTATTCTTCTTGTAATCACTTTTGAGGTTTAGTGGGAGGGGGCGTTCTCCTAACAATCAAATATATATAAAGGTAAAGGGTAAAGGGACCCCTGACCATTAGGTCCAGTCGTGGCCGACTCTGGGGTTGCGGCACTCATCTCGCTTTACTGGCAGAGGGAGCCAGCGTACATCTTCCAGGTCATGTGGCCAGCATGACTAAGCTGCTTCTGGCGAACCACGAGCAGCAGGTAAACGCCGTTTACCTTCCCACCAGAGTGGTACCTATTTATCTACTTGCACTTTGACGTGCTTTCAAACTGCTGGGTTGGCAGGAGCAGGGACCGAGCAACGGGAGCTCACACCGTTGCGGAGATTCAAACTGGCAACCTTCTGATCAGCAAGTCCTAGGCTCTGTGGTTTAACCCACAGCGCCACCTGCATCCCATCAAATATATATAGATAGATCTATTTGAAACAAGTAAACAATAAATGGTAGCCCAGAACATCTGGAGAGCACTGAGTCGGTCTAGGCTGGCTTTACTACTACCTGTGATACAGTGCCTTAAGCCATCATTTAAAAAAAAACTAAAAGACCCCAGAACCATATGAGCTTTATTTTATTTTTTAATGTCAAAACCAGCTCACATCCTGGATAGTTTGAAAAGGAAACCTCTAGGCAGTCTCCTTTTTCTCCAGCAGACCAAATCAATCATGCGTGGGGGGTATTTTTTCTGGACGTGTTTCCAAACACAAAAGTGTTGAAGGAAGAAAAGGAGGGCACTGGGTTTTCCAGGGCAGGTGTTTGCACTTAATTCTGCAGAATTCGAAAGGTGGATTTTTATTATTATCATTCCCAGCCATGCGGAAGGAGGCTGAGTATCTGAGCCCATCCTGAGAGTAGAGCTCCGTTTTCGGGTTGAACTGAGGGTCACCAGGACCAATATTAAGTTGCCAGTAAAAACACACTGATTCCTGGACTGTCCGCGGGACGGATTTAGACGCGATTGGGCCGGATCCGGCCCCCGGGCTTTAGGTTGCCTACCCTTGGCTTAGCCCTCGTTGGACTGCTTAGTTACTTAATTCTTTGCCTACCCATGCCCTAAGCTACTGAAGGTAATGGGGCCCTTTATATGTCCAGCTGTCCTTTGTCAACAACAAATTGCCGCTGTTTTTTTGTGTTGAATATATGCTATATGGTAATTTATTTTGGAAGTGTGCATCCAGGTTTTTTTTCCTTTAATTTTTTTGGGGGCCCCAAGAGAGTGGGGCCCTAAGCTATAGCTTGTTTAGCTTATATGTAAATCCGGCACTGTTTATGTGGCCCTACTTAATACGCCAGTCCTTTTCATTTAAACCAACACTTATGCAATGTGCATTCAGCAGAATTTAAGCACCGAGTTCGTTAATTGCACACCAGGCCTGATACCTAAGGAATTGGGGTTACCCAAAACAGCCAGAGAACAGGTGTGCACAGATTGGATGCTCTGCAGCCGGGATATTTTCCACGTTGCAGGAAGACCTTGACATTCGTCTCCCTTTCCCCCAGCCCTTGCTTGACATTCATCTTTGCAGGATTTCGCAGGGCTGGGCACCATTGCACCAAGGCCACCCCCTTATCGTAGCAATTTGTCGGCGGAAGAGCAGCTTCTCTGGGTTTGAGGACTCTGTGGAAGTGCTCCTCTCGAGATCTGTTTAGGAGAGCACAAATCCCTCCTCCGCCGAGGCGATTTGCCCATCTGGGTGTGTTGATATTAAATTTCCCTCTGCCTGTAAACAGAGCGCCAGGGGCAGGATGAAGGAAGGCCCGTTGGTATTGGGGAGGAGGTTTGAGATGAAAGCAGCTGGGATGATGAAAGGGAGTCCAGATAACTGATGGGGGAACAGGCAGATTCCAGCCATCAGTGCCTGAACTGGGTATCTGGGATGCAGCTCACCAACCCCCTCTTGTGGCTGGACTGTGGATTCCTTTTTTTGCGCAAAACTTTCTTTCTCTCTTTGGTTCCTGGGTGGCTAAGAAGAAATTGAAAAATAATGGCAATTAGGGCCTCAAATAAAAACGGTTGCCGCACAGAGTGCTGCTGTTTATTTTTATTTTTCTCATTTTCACTATTTTCACTGTCTCGCCAGAGTGGTGCATGCTCTGGTTATCTCACGCTTGGACTACTGCAACGCGCTCTACGTGGGGCTACCTTTGAAGGTGACCCGGAAACTGCAATTAATCCAGAATGCGGCAGCTAGACTGGTGACTGGGAGTGGCCACCGAGACCACATAACACCGGTTCTGAGAGATCTGCATTGGCTCCCAGTACATTTCCGAGCACGATTCAAAGTGTTGGTGCTGACCTTTAAAGCCCTAAACGGCCTCGGTCCTGTATACCTGAAGGAGCATCTCCACCCCCATCGTTCAGCCCGGACACTGAGATCCAGCGCCAAGGGCCTTCTGGCGGTTCCCTCATTGTGAGAAGTGAGGCTACAGGGAACCAGACAGAGGGCCTTCTCGGTAGTGGCGCCCGCCCTGTGGAACGCCCTCCCATCAGATGTCAAAGAGATAAATAATTACCTGACATTCAGAAGACATCTTAAGGCAGCCCTGTTCAGGGAAGTTTTTAATATGTAACGCTGTACTGTTTTTAACACTGATTGGGAGCCGCCCAGAGTGGCTGGGGAAACTCAGCCAGATGGGCGGGGTATAAATAATAAATTATTATTATTATTATTTTATTATTTATTAAATCTGTATTATTTAACAAATGTCATAACTTTTGTACCCTCCTGGATCATAAAAAAACAACAACCAACCAACCAAATGAAAAAACCTCAAAGCGGTTTACAAAAAAATATATAAAACAATAAAAATCATCTGTAAGAAAAATTAACGACAATAATTTTGACAACTTTTTAAAAGTTTTTTTAAAACAAAAAAGGCTAAAACAAAATTAAAATTGTTTTATATATGCCATAAGCTGCTCAGAGTGGCTAGGGAAACCCAGTGAGATGGGTGGGGTATAAATATTATTATTATTATTACTATTATTAAACCTGCATCAACTTTCTATTTTTTATATATATTTTTATTAGTTTTTAACATATCATTTTCAACTATCATTTAACACAATTTCATATCTTATCCATTTTTTTTTACTTCCATCAATCACATCTGAAAATTTTCCAGTCTTTTTCACTTAATTTACATTTCTTAATTTCACTATTACTTTTAATTATCTTAACTAATAACCCTCTTCATAACCTTCTTTGCAATATTTCATATATTCCTTCTTACAAAACTTCTTGTAATCCTACTAGCGTAATCTGTTGATTACAATTGCTTTTCAAATAATTCACATATTTATTACAAAGATTTTGGGTATAATATACAGTTAGAAGATTGCATCAACTTCCTAAACATCTGGGTAGGCTTGTCTGAGCAATATTTTTTTAGCAGGTGCCTTCACTGTGCTCTTTCCAGTGTCTGCTTTGAACAGCTCTCCTGGCTAGTAGCCATCAATGGATCAGTCAAGTCCTCTTTTAAAGCCATCCATGTTTGTGGCCATCACTGCCTCCTGTGGGAAAGGGTTCCACAGTTTCTTCTTTTGCAATCACTCGTAGCTAAGATTGTATTCCACAGTCTTAACAGTGAGTCCATAAGTGACTGTGAAGGCCAATTCTGGATCCACACGTCCTTTCACAGTGGGAACATAGGTTTCCAGGTGGGAGTTGACCACGGTGAAGGTTTGCCAAGCGTGCCTTCCTCTTAGCACGTTTCTCCCTTGCGTCCTGAGTTCAAGTGTCTTCAAAGTCTGTGACACCTTTGGTAAAGGCTGTTCTGCAACTGGAGCGCTCGCAGGCTAGTGTTTCCCAGTAGTCGGTGTTTATACTACATTTTTAAAAAATTGGCTTGAGAGAGTCTTAAAACCTCTTTTGTTGACCACCAGCATTACGCTTTCCATTTTTCAGTTCGGAATACAGTGGTACCTTGGGTTACATATGCTTCAGGTTACAGACTCCGCTAACCCAGAAATAGTACCTCGGGTTAAGAACTTTGCTTCAGGATGAGAACAGAAATCGGGCTTCGGTCATGCGGCAGCAGCAGGAGGCCCCATTAGCTAAAGTGGTGCTTCAGGATAAGAACAGTTTCAGGTTAAGAACGGACCTCTGAAACGAATTAGGTTCTCAACCCGAGGTACCACTGTAGAGTTGTTGCTTTGGAAGATAATAATCAGGCATCCGCACAACATGACCAGTCCAACGAAGTTGATGTTGAAGAATCATTGCTTCGACAACTGGTGATCTTTGCTTCTTCCAGTACACTGGCATTCGTTCACCTGTCTTCCCAAGTGATGTGTGTAAAAATTTTCAGAGACAAAATTTAACTATGTGCTGAGTGAAGAAAACCTTTCTTTTAACCATCCTGTATCTTCCAACATTCGTGGATGTCCACGAACTTACTGTTAAGTTCTTGACTCTCCTGTTGTTGTTGCTGTTGTTTAGTCGTTTAGTCGTGTCTGACTCTTTGTGACCCCATGGACCAGAGCACGCCAGGCACTCCTGTCTTCCACTGCCTCCCGCAGTTTAGTCAAACTCATGCTGGCAGCTTCGAGAACACTGTCCCACCTTCTCGTCCTCTGTCGTCCCCTTCTCCTTGTGCCCTCCATCTTTCCCAACATCAGGGTCTTTTCCAGGGAGTCTTCTCTTCTCATGAGGTGGCCAAAGTCTTGGAGCCTCAGCTTTAGGATCTGTCCTTCCAGTGAGCACTCAGGGCTGATTTCCTTCAGAATGGAGAGGTTTGATCTTCTTGCAGTCCATGGGATTCTCAAGAGTCTCCTGCAGCACCACAGTTCAAAAGCATCAATTAGCGGAAGAGCAAATATTCCCTGCGACAGAAAGGGTTTTTTTAAAAAAAAGCTCCAAGAGCAACATAAATCTTTTCTGAATGGAATGTGCTTGCCTGCTGCAGCTATTGTTCTGTTGCTGGACAGGAGTTCTCCAGACCCTTTGCTGCCTTGAATAAGCATTTCCTTTCCAAGTTGTTGGGACACCCACGGGAAAGAATCGGTGTCAAAAGGCCTCATAATGACAGGATTTAGAGCCGGTGCCAGAAGCCGAAAGCCATAAATTGAGATGCCTTTGCCTGCTGCTCTTGGCACAGAGAACCAGGCTTCTGAGTCCAATGGCCTCTGCAGCTCCTCTTTTAAAATTTGCAAGAAGCAGGTGAGGGGTTTGGCACTGTGGCTGGATCTGCGCTATGAAAAACGCTATAAAAATGCAGTTTATCGTTGGAGATGGACTGCTGCTCTACGGCGCCCTCTTGTGTCACATTTTTATAATGCATTTTAAACGTTCTAATTGACCCATGTACCTGAAAAGTAAAGAATCCTTACTTGCTGCCATAGGAGACAACTCCTAGGGACCGAGGTCCCTGCAGGGGCCAGGGCCCCCCAAATTTGAATGCCATTGCCATTTAAATAGTGCGCGTGCGCCATGTCATGTGATGGGTTCTGTGGGGCGGAGCTTACCTGGACCCCCCAAAGTTTGACCCAAGTTTGACCCAGCCAGGCTTTGCAAAAAGGAGAAGAAGCTGGCCAAGGCATCAAAAGAGCCTCCCCAAAGATTAGACAATCCACTAATCTACTAATTGCAATGGCCACAGCGGGTGGTGCAGTGGGTTAAACCACAGAGCCTAGGACTTGCCAATCAGAAGGTCAGCGGTTCGAATCCCCGCGACGGGGTGAGCTCCCGTTGCTCGGTCCCTGCTCCTGCCCACCTAGCAGTTCGAAAGCACATCAAAGTTCAAGTAGATAAATAGGTACCACTCCAGCGGGAAGGTAAACGGCGTTTCTGTGCACTGCTCTGGTTCGCCAGAAGCGGCTTAGTCATGCTGGCCACATGACCCGGAAGCTGTATGCCGGCTCCCTTGGTCAATAAAGTGAGATGAGCGCCGCAACACCAGAGTCGGCCACGACTGGACCTAATGGTCAGGGGCCCCCTTTACCTTTACTATGTTCTACCTGCACAGCAATGCCATATTTCATAAAGTGGAAAACCGGACACATAAGTTGTTCTCCAAAAAGAAATTGAGTTTTTGAGCTATTGGGGGGGGGGGATAAAAAGAAACACTTCCAACATGGGTTGCCATACGCCCAGGATCTCCCGGATGTTTTACCAATTTATGCGATTGATGCCCGGATGCTATTTTTGACAGGCAAATCCCAGGTACGTCTGGACATATACACCAAAAAAAAAATCCCGTGTTGCTAAACAGAACAGTCTGAACAGCGGACAGTACATGGCCATGGATCAGCTATCACTAAAAAATGTACACTTTTTAGTAATAGCTGATCCATGGCCATTTGATGTGCCTTTGGTGACTATTAATTTGCTGATGAAGGTTTATCATTGAAACAGTTCATTATCCTGGAAGAACTGTACTGTCTGCTGCTGTGCTTTGAGCATTCTATTGCGATGTTTGGAGCACCCAGGCCTGCAGCTGTTATTTTTAAACTGTTCCGCTCCACAGCCAGTTTTTCCCCCCCTTTGCAAGTGATTCCAGCTTCTGTCTGGCACAGGACTGAGGCTGAATTTCTTCCAAAGAAAAGAAGAAATGCGTTTCTTATCAGCTTGGGCCTGGACGTTATGTATGCTCTGCCTAAGAATGGCAGTGTTCAGCACAAACAGCCCTCTGTTACCGCTTGGTTATGAATCCTGGGCCACATATAAATCCAGAGCATATCAGATGGCAGGGGCATCGCTTAGGATTATTTTCCTAATAACATAAGAAGAGCATACCCTCCAACATTTTCCTGATGAAAATAGGGACGTCGTATTCTATCATTATTATCATTATTGTACTATTTATACCCCACCCATCCAGGGCCAGATTTAGGTTTGATGAGGCCCTAAGCTAGTGAAGGTAATGGGGCCCTTTATATGTCCAGCTCTCCTTTGTCAACAACAAATTGTCACTGTTTTTTGTGTTGAATATATGCTACATGGTAATTTATGGACCTAATAGGTATCTAAAGCCATTTGCACATGTTGCCGTACAACCGGTCCATGCAGAATGTAGGCACCCTATATATAGAAATGAGCAAACCGGTGATATTTTAGGGAGCAGGCTAGCAGGCGGGGCCCATTACTTACATCATAGGAGCCTACACAAACACTGCTGCTGCATATAGGTTTAATTTAATTTTATTTTTATCTTATATTTTGGAAACGTACATCCAAGTGTGTTTTTTCCTTAAATTTTTTGGCCCCAAGCTATAAGCTTCTTTAGCTTATATGTAAATCTGGCACTGCACCCATCTGACTGGGTTAGCCCAGCCACTCTGGGCAGCTTCCCACATATATAAAAACATAAAACATTAAGCTTTTTTTATTAAAAAAAGCCCCTTCCCTTTACTGGGCTGCCTTCAGATGTCTTCTCAAGATCTCCATGTCTCAGGGGTTGCATAACTCCCTACCCTCCCAACATTTCTCCAGTGGAAATAGGGACGTCCTAAGGAAAAGCGGGACAGAGGTGGCGCTGTGGGTTAAATGACAGAACCCAGGACTTGCCGATCAGAAGGTCGGCGGTTCGAATCCCCACGACGGGGTGAGTTCCTGTTGCTCGGTCCCTGCTCCTGCCAACCTAGCAGTTCGAAAGCATGTCAAAGTGCAAGTAGATAAATAGGTACCGCTCCAGTGGGAAGGTAAATGGCGTTTCTGTGCACTGCTCTGGTTCGCCAGAAGCGGCTTAGTCATGCTGGCCACATGACCCGGAAGCTGTACGCCGGCTCCCTCGGCCAGTAAAGCGAGATGAGCACCGCAACCCCAGAGTCGACCATGACTGGACCTAATGGTCAGGGGTCCTTTTACCTTTACCTTTAAGGAAAAGCGGGACACTCTGCGATCAAATCAGAAATCAGGACGGCTTCTGTAAATCTGGGGCTGTCCCTGGAAAATAGGGGTGCTTGTAATAGATAGAATGGACAGAGGCTTTTAAGTAGAGGTTTTGTAATTGCAATTCCTGCAATGCGAGGGTTTTGACTAACCCAAATACCTGCAGGAAACTGGCAAGCGGGACAGGAGCACAAGAGCAGTATCCCTTCTCGCAGTTTCAGTATTAATAGCTGTTCAAAGCAACTTAGGACTGCAGAAATAAGCTGGGTCCTAAAAATGTGCACAAAACCACCAGGAGCTTCTGTGTGCAGAAAAATTTCTAATAAATGCAAAAAAGTGGGGGCTGGGACAGGACTTTTTACACATCTGCACCTGGGAATAACACCCTTGAGACTTTTCTCCTGCTGTCTGAAACATTTGTTTAAGCAGTAAACCTCCACCAGTCTCTCACAAACCTATTTTTCGCGCTGGTACCTCAGTTTTCGAACAGCTTAGAGCTCGAACGGCTTGGAGCCTTGCCTGCAAGCAGGAGTAGCGGCGGGGATCTCTCAGAAGTGGAGCTGGCTGGGAGGCGGGGGCGACATCCCTTGCCTGCCCACTAGAGCTGCAGGTTTTGGATGCACGCATTTGGCACCACTTGGCTAGGTGACCCTCGGGTTCCCTGCCAACCTGACAATTCTAGAATTCTCTATGAAACTTGCCCTGTCCATTCTTCTGGCCTAGAATGGGATGATGCTGCCCCCTAGTGGCTGCATCGTTAGCAAGCAGGCAAAGTTAATTTGTGCTGGTGATTCTATACAGTGTTACTTCGGGTATATACGCTTCAGGTTACAGACTCCGCTAACCCAGAAATAGTACCTTGGGTTAAGAACTTTGCTTCAGGATGAGAACAGAAATCATGCAGCGGCGGTAGCAGGAGGCCCCGTTAGCTAAAGTGGTGCTTCAGGTTAAGAACAGTTTCAGATTAAGAACGGACATCCGGAACGAATTGCTGTATTTTTCGCCCTATAGGACGCACTTTTTCCCCTCCAAAAATGAAGGGGAAATGTGTGTGCGTCCTATGGGGCGAATGCAGGCTTTCACTGAAGCCTGGAGAGCGAGAGGCGTCGGTGCGTACCGACCCCTCTCGCTCTCCAGGCTTCAGGAAGCTATCCGCAAGCCTCCCGTGCCCGGCGGGAGGTCCCGCCAGGCGCGCGAGGCTTGGGGCGGCAGCTTGCAGCCTGAAGCAGGGGGCGAGCTGCGGAGCCCGCCCCCTGCTTCGGGCAGATGTCCGCAAGCCTCGCGCGCCCGGTGGTGCGTCTCACTGGGCACTCGAGGCTTGGGGCGGCAGCCTGTTCTGGGGTCGGGGGAAGCTCAGGCTTCCCCCGCGCCAGCCCCTGCGCCTGGGGGGGAAAATAATTTTCCCCCCTTTATTTCCCCCCCCCAAAAAACTAGGTGCGTCCTATGGGGCAGTGCGTCCTATGGGGCGAAAAATACGGTAAGTTCTTAATCTGAGGTACCACTGCACAAAGAAGTCCTGTACAGTGGTACCTCAGGTTACAGATGCTTCAGGTTACAGGCATCTCAGGTTACAGAACCCAGAAATAGTGCCTTGGGTTAAGAAGTTTGCTTCAGGATGAGAACAGAAATCGTGCGGCGGCGGCGGGAGGCCCCATTAGCTAAAGTGGTACCTCAGGTTAAGAACAGTTTCAGGTTGAGAACGGACCTCCAGAACGAATTAAGTTCTTAACCCGAGGTACCATTGTACAGCTTTGGGACCAGGATACCTAAGATAAGGCCGCCATACATTCAGAGTTTTCTGGACGTAGCTGGGATTTGCCCTGTGAAAATGGCATTCAGGCAGAATTTTTGAAAACCGACTAAAATGCCTGAGAAAACCCGGGCATTTGGCAGTCTGTATTGGAAGTGTTGATTTTCGGGGGGCAATTTTCCTAAATAAATTGGTGGAAACTTCATTCTGGGGGCAGATTCTGCAAAAAAACAACAACCCAAAAATTGCAACAAATTTGCCCACCCCACCCACCAAGAAAAGCTCAACAATTTTGCCAAAAAAAAAAAGCTCAAGGGATTTTCACTTTTTGGAATTTATCTCCTTATGTTGTACCCATCTGCACTCCTGCATCTATCATCTTATCGGGAGATCCATTCCATACAATGTAGGAACAGGTCTTGTGCGGCACTCAGCCTTTAGAATACCTTCCTGTAATATATCAATACAGTTTTATTATAGTTGCATTTTGTAATATATTTGTATCATAATTCTGTGTGTGTGTCCCCCATGCCTATATTTTGCTCACCGTCTTGGGTACACCTGGTCCAGAAAGGTGGCTTATAGATTTTTACGTTGAAAAGTGAAATCAAGAACTGTAATCTCTTTGAATGTTCCTTCCTGGAGCTATATGCACATAACCTTGATTGGCCTCAGGGCAGGAGAGTCAATTGGTTCAGATTTGCCTATGATTCTGCATATCACCTGAATTGGAAATGCATTTCCAGACCAAACCTTATGAGGAATAGTTGAGGGAGTTGTGTATGTTTACCCTGGAGAAGAGGAGACTGAGAGGAGATTGGATGTTGTTGTTTAGTCGTTTAGTCGTGTCCGACTCTTTGTGACCCCCTGGACCAGAGCACGCCAGGCACTTCTGTCCTCCACTGCCTCCCGCAGTTTGGTCAAACTCATGCTGGTAGCTTCAAGAACACTGTCCGACCATCTCGTCCTCTGTCATCCCCTTCTCCTTGTGCCCTCCATCTTTCCCAACATCAGGGTCTTTTCCAGGGAGTCTTCTCTTCTCATGAGGTGGCCAAAGTATTGGAGCCTCAGCTTCACGATCTGTCCTTCCAGTGAGCACTCAGGGCTGATTTCCTTCAGAATGGAGAGGTTTGATCTTCTTGCAGTCCATAGGACTCTCAAGAGTCTCCTCCAGCACCAGAATTCAAAAGCATCAATTCTTCGGGGATCAGCCTTCTTTATGGTCCAGCTCTCACTTCCATACATCACTATTGGGAAAACCATAGCTTTAACTATACGGACCTTTCAAATATCTTAAGGGCTGTCCCATGGAAGAGGGAACAAGCTTGTTTTCTCCATCTCTTGAGGGTAAGACTCGAACCAATGGCTTCAAATTACAGTGATACCTTGGTTCTCAAACGCATTGGTACTCAAACAACTTGGAACCCAAACACTGCAAACCTGGAAGTAAGTGTTCTGGTTTGCAAACTTTTTTCAGAAGCCAAATGTGCTTTGTTTTGAGTGTTACGCTTCTGTTTTCAGTGCCACACTTCGGTTTTGAGTGTTTATGCTGAGGTCTGCCTGTTTTTGCTATTTATTTTGCGTTTTTGTTTTTGCCGCTCTTTCAGTTTTGTTTTTGTGACTGTGTGGGACCCAGTTCAGCTACTGATTGATTGATTGATTGTGTGTGTGACTGCAGTGCATTTTTTATTGCTTTCATTTTATGGTTCAATGGTCTCGTTAGATACTAAAATTCATGTTAAATTGCTGTTATAGGGATTGTTTTTAAAAGTCTGGAACGGATTAATGCATTTTGCTTTACAGTCATACCTCGGGTTACAGACGCTGCAGGTTGTGTTTTTTCGGGTTACAGACCTGCCGAAACCCGGAAGTCCTGGAATGGGTTACTTCCGGGTTTCGCGCATGCGCAGAAACGCTAAATTGTGCTTTGCACATGCGCAGAAGCGCCGAATCGCAACCCACGTGTGCACAGGCAGATTAATCCATTTTGCATTACTTTCTATGGGAAAGCGCACCTTGGTTTTGGAACGCTTTGGTTATGGAACGGACTTCCGGAGCAGATTACGTTTGAGAACCAAGGTACCACTGTATGAGAAAGATGATTCCGACTTAACATCAGAAAAAGCTTTCTGAGAGTAAGAGCTGTTTGACAGTGGAACGGTTTACCTCAGGATGTGGTGGATTCCTTGGAGGTTTTTAAGCAGAGGTTGGATCTGTCAGGGATACTTTCGCTGTATTCCTGCATCGCAGAGGGTTCCTTGCAATGCCAGAACTCTATGATTCTGCGTGACCAACTTTTGCTTCCTCTTTCTCTCCCACTTTCCCTCTTGCTCCTGCAGATTTTTATGACGATTACTCCGAAGGCCGGGAATGCGTCAACTGCGGAGCGATGTCCACCCCGCTGTGGCGGAGAGACGGGACCGGCCATTACCTGTGCAACGCTTGCGGTCTCTACCACAAGATAAACGGCATTAACCGACCGCTGATCAAACCCCAGAGGAGGCTGGTAAGAAAACGCCTGCGGAAACCTAGGATGCCATCTCTGAACTCAGCCTGGAAGCGTGATCTCAGTTGCTGGCGGTGAATTAGAAATTCCTATTCACTAGTTTATGATATTGCATCATTGATTGCTATATTTTTGTGTGTTCAGACCCAGAAACCTCTCCCCTAAATAAATTCACACTTGACTCAATTTTTGGTTTTTGGCAGAATTTAGGCCACAACTTTATTGATTACAGAAAGTGACTGGTCGCATAGGCTCTGGTTCGACTAGCTCCCTGCCATGCAGGTAGCGCTGACCCAGGGTTCCAGTATAGCTCAGCCTAGGGTGAACACCTGGATAAGCACCACCCAAATGTCCCCCTGGACTCAGGCACGGGCACAACCCCCTCACAGAGGTTGACCAAACCATCGAGTCCCTGGATTCCTTTAATGGAATACCCTTCACATAGGGATGGCGAGAGCGTTCTCCCATCCCTATCACCTGAACCAGAGCCTATCCGCAACCTTACAAGTTGTGACGATTTGCTCCGCGGCAGGCGAAACACAAATGGCAACAGCCAATCAGCCAAGTGGGGAAAATTCCTGCCGTGCCCCTGTCCCAACGACAGACGACACACGACAGCATAGCAAGGTCAAGCGCAAAGCCCTAAAAGTAGGGAGAGGTGGGCGGGTGTTCCGAATGCACGCACCGAAAGAGGAAGCTCTGGGTCACGTGCATGGGTATAAATAGGTCCCTCAAACCGTTTGGACTGCGTCCTATTGGCCAGATTGCACCCAGCTACGAGGGACCTACCAATCGGGTGTTGTGGCTGACCAATTGTACCCACCCACAACACAGGGAGTCAGTTGTCCAGGTCTCACCGCAATAGGTGCCCTCTTTAAGGGAGGACCCGATTTAATACAAAGGTTCCCAACGTGGACAGTAGCACTCCCTAGTGGTGGTGGAATTACCTAGGAGGCGCTAAGATGCTTGAAGACAGTAAAAAGTAAAGTAAAAAAGACAGTAGGCGGTTTCTGGAGATGTAAATGACTATCAGATTCTGAACATCCCTGGATCAAGTTCATCAGTTTTGTTAAATTAATTAAACTAGTTTTCATTGGATTTTGGAGGAACATGCAATTGATGGTTGCTGTGTTGTTTTATTGCCTTGTTAGTGGGTCGTGCAAACTGACATTCTGAATAATACCTTTTGTAAGGGGTTGCAGGGACAGGAAAAGGGTGGGCCCTGAAAACACACGTCTCAGATGTCCAAAGTCAGGGTAGAAGGGACCCTAAAGATCATCCAGTCCAACCCCCTGCAATGCATTAATATGCAGCTGTCCCGTAAGTGGATCGAACCTGCAACCGAACCTTGGCATTATCAGCACCATGCTCTAACCAACTGAGCTATCCAGGTTGCATCTTCAGCATTTGCAAAAGCTGTGTAGTGAGGAAGCTAGGGGCACCTCTATGAGGAGGGAATTCCACAACTTAGGGGCCGCTGCAGAGAAGGCCCTGTCCTAGGCCACTCCAGCTGAGCTTCTGAGGGTGAAAGAACGACCAAGGGGGGCCCTTCTGCAGATCTTAATACCTGAGGGGATCTGTAGGGAAGGAGCCAGTCTCTCAGATGCTTAGGGCCCGAGTCGTTTTGGGCTTTGAACCCAAACCGTGCGCACCTTGAACTGGGCCCAGAAACAAACTGGCAGCTGCCACAGCTGTTTTAGAACAGGGGTTGTGTGAGATCTAGAGGTGAGCACAGCCAGGAACTCGACCTCTGCAGACTTTAGGTATTCTTAAATAAGAATGGTTTGTCCAGGGCCACTGGTGAGTTAACAGCCATTTGTTCTCGCTTCCGACCCTTGTTCCCACAGTCGGCTTCCCGTCGGATCGGGCTCTCATGCGCCAATTGCCATACCACTACGACCACGCTGTGGCGCCGGAATGCAGAAGGCGAGCCGGTCTGTAACGCCTGTGGTTTATACATGAAGCTCCACGGGGTAAGAGCAACGTTCCAAAGCAGAGAATTCATTTTGCAGTCTCTCTGGAGCATGGGATATGTAGTGTACAAAAATGGCTTTTCCTGCGCGTTGGGGAGCCATTTTATTTTGTTCAGTCCTTCCATTTGTTTTCTCACCCTCCATCCACGAGGTAAGAGCGACACACCAAAGAAGAACATACGTCTTGCAGTCTCTTTGGAACATGGAATATGTAGTGTACATGGCACCATGGAACTACTGCCCGTGCTTGGCTTTGTGACGTGACGTGACATGCGTTGTGGAACTATTTGATTTTGTTCGGCTATAAAATGAAAAGAAAACACTTATTCAATTAGTGCACAGTTACCATATTTTTCGCTCCATAGAGTGCACCGGACCATAGGGCGCACCTAGTTTTTAGGGGGGGAAATAAAGGGGGGGAAATTTTCACACACACCCCCAGCCCCAAAGAGCAAAGAAGCCAAGACAGCGAGTGGGATCCATCCCGCTGGCTGTCTTGGCTTCCTCTTTAGCCACGCGCAACCTCTCCAGCCAGGAGAGGCTGCGCGTGGCTTTGTTTTTAGCCGCGGGGCTGGGGCGGGGGAAGCCCGAGCTTCCCCCGACCCCAGCCCCCAAAACAGGCAGCTATCCGCAAGCCTTCCGAGTGCAGCAGGAACTCCTGCTGCGCTCAGAAGGCTTGTGGATACCTGCCTGAAGCCCAGGTAGCGCAGCGGCAGTTGGCTTCAGGCTGCAGGCTGCTATCCGCAAGCCTTCGGAGCGCTCCGAAGGCTTGCTGATAGCTGCCTGAAAGCCTGCATTCGCTCCATAGGACGCGCACACATTTCCCCTTCATTTTTGGAGGGGAAAAAGTGCGCCCTATAGAGCGAAAAATACGGTAATACTGTGGAACTCCCTGCCACAGGATGGCCACCAAGCTGGATGGCTTTGAAAGAGGATTAGACAAAATTCACAGAGGAGAGGACTGTTGATGGCTTCTAGACACAGTGACCATGCTCTGCAATTCACAGTTGGAGGCATCAATGCCTGGAAACCGCAGGAGAAAAGGCTCTTGTGTTCGAATCCTGCTGGTGGGTTTCCCACAGGCATCCAGTTGGCCCTTGTGGGAAAAGGATGCTGGACTAGATGAGCCCTTGGCCGGATCCTGCAAGCACTTTTTACATTCAGATGTTCTTAGCTTGTCTTCCTTGCGGTGAGATGAAAACCTGCTACGAAACAGTTCTGCCTCAGTTCCTGGATTTGCAGTCCAGCTCCCATTAGCCATGAACTGTTGTAATATTGGGAGGGGTTCATGTTCCTGGGTTTTTGTGCATGCTCTAAAAGGTTGGTGTCTCCTTAGGTCCCGAGGCCTTTAGCAATGCGGAAGGAAGGAATCCAAACCAGGAAGCGGAAACCGAAGAATTTAAACAAATCCAAGGCTCCAACAGGTGACTGCAACATCGCTTGTTTCACAAAATATATATACTGCTTCATAGCCCAAGTCAGAAACAATCAATTTGTACAGATCACAGAACCATAAAATTTTAGTCCCAACTAAAGAAGAATGGCAATTTAAGCTGATGGAATATGCGCAACTTGCCAACTCAACATATAATAATATACTAATAATAATAGTTTATTATTTATACCCTGCCCATCTGATGATGATGATGATGATAATAATAATAATAATAATAATAATAATAATAATAATAATAATACCTTTATTGTCAATGTACAATCTGTGTACAATGAAATTAACAAAGCCACTCTGGGCGACTTCCAACAAAAGATTAAAAATACATTAAAACGTCAGTCATTAAAAACTTCCCTAAACAGGGCTGCCTTTAGATGTCTTCTAAATGTCAAGAAGAAGAACATACATTTAGAGAAGATTGGAAAATGTTTATTGAATATGGGGGGGGGGATCGTATACACTTGAAAAAGGTTGGCAGCATTTAGATAAAGTCAACCGTGTGAATAAGTTTTGATGGATGTAATAATGGAATACTGAATGGTTTAGTTTATGTAAAATACCCAGGGATCTATGACATGCAAAATGAGCCATGGAAAGAGAAGAAGGGAAGTCATTGATATTTTAAGGATGTTCAAATGAGTGTTCTAAATTGTAAAACAGAAAATTCGAACCACCAGCCTTCTGGTTAACAGCAAAATCCATTGCGACACACAATTAATATTCCATAAATGATCCATAAACATCTTTCCGAACATCACAACATTGCAATTTATGTAATTTCAGCTGATTCCAGAGGACCTTTGAGCTGGAGTTCTAAAAGCCCAAGGGAGAGCAACCAGATGCCCAGTTTGTTATCTTTGCAAAAAAACCGGAAGGCTCTCCATTCCCCCCCGGATGAAAAAATTGACCACAACAGAATCTGGCACAGTCTCAAGACAGACCTAGTTTAACGCATTGTTGTCTTCTCCCTTCTCTTCTGCCATGCCCAGGGTCCGCCAGTAGCGACAGCCTCCCCTCGTCCGTCAGCTCTGCCCCCTGCACCAGCACGACAACCACCACAACTGCCATGGAAAAAATGCACCCCATCAAAATGGAACCGGGGATCTGCTCTCATTACGGGCACCCGGCGCCCATTCCACAGGTGAGGAAGGAAGAAACCGCCGCAGGAGGAATGGGGCAAAAGGAAAAGATTGTGGGGCGATTATAGAATCGTAGAACTGTAGAATTAGAGGGGACCCTGCGGGTCATTCCTGCAATGCAGGAATCGCACCTAAAGAGTCCCTGATGGATGGCCACCCACAGGGCCAGATTCAGCTTTGATGTGGCCCTCAGCTACTGAAGGTAATGGGGCCCTTTATATGTCTAGTTGTCCTTTGTCAACAACAAATTGCAGCCGATTTTTGTGTTGAATATATGCTATGTGGTAATTTAGGGACCTAATAGGTATGTCTAGCCATTTACACATGCAAGATGTAAAGGTACCCGACCATTAGGTCCAGTTGTGGCCGACTCTGGTGTTGGTGCGCTCATCTCGCTTTATTGGCCGAGGGAGCCGGCGTACAGCTTCTGGGTCATGTGGCCAGCGTGACAAAGCCACTTCTGGAGAACCAGAGCAGCACACGGAAACGTTTACCTTCCCGCCGGAGTGATACCTATTTATCTACTTGCACTTTGACGTGCTTTCAAACTGCTACGTTGGCAGGAGCAGGGACCGAGCAACGGGAGCTCACCCTATCGCGGGGATTCGAACCGCCGACCTTCTGATCAGCAAGTCCTAGGCTCTGTGGTTTAGACCACAGCGTCACCCGCGTCCCTTGCAATAGGGTATAATTCATCTCTATTAAGCGTATTATTGTGTATAATTGCGAGTTGTTGCTGTTAATTACTTCCTTCCCCTGCACTTCCATTGATAATCTGTTTTTCTCTCTCTTTCCACCTCCACAACCCCCCAAAATCAGGCATTCTCAGTCGCTGCCATGTCTGGACATGGACCTGCTCTTCACTGTCCCATGCCAAGCCTCAAACTTTCTCCACAGAGCTACCCGGTATCTATGAGCCAGTCTCCGCAGCCCAGCTCCAAGCAAGACTCCTGGAACAGTCTGGTCCTGGGCGAAAGCCACGGAGACATTATCACGGCATAACTGTCTCTGCGCCGCAGCTTCAGGCTCGGGATACGAAGGCGTCTTTCCACCATCAGACGACACCGGGATGCTTTCTTCGTTTCCTTTCCCTTGCTTTCTCCGGCCACTTTCCTGAGGGCTGTAGATCCCGATCCGACGGCTGGGCACAGGCCGTCCCTTGAAAGCCTCCCTGAGGCGCATTCTTTCTCGCAAAGGATTCTGGGTACTGTGGTCCGCCCCTCACAGAGTCTGGATTCCCAGCAACCTTTGGCAAACTACCGTGCCCAGAATTCTTTGAGGGGAACGAATGTGCTTCGGAGGTGATCGAAGTGTACACAACCGTTATAGATCGTCCCGTCGAAAGGTTTTGTTTGGGGGCTTGCTTTGAAAAAAGACTTTGGTGAAGTTGCCGCCACACTTGGAACGAACGAGGTCTTCAGTCGCTTCAGAGCCTCAAATGACAACTGCCTTCAGAGAAGCTGACAGAAACTCCAGTTAAAAGTATGTATACACATGGACAAATCCGGCCCTGCAGTCTTTGACAGCACCCTTGTTGGCTTTTGCTATTAAATTCCCCACTCTGGCCCGGCAGGAGGAGAGAAGATTCCCTTCCGCTGGCTTTCCCTGAAATACAGAATCCCAGAACCAGAGAATTTTAGAGTTGGGACCCCAAAGCTTCATCTAGTCTAACCCCTTGCAATGCAGGAATGATGATCATTTCCAAGATCTTCCTGGGGCAAGCATTGGCTGTGTGAATGTGTTTTCCAGACATCTGATCCTCATTGAAATACCCAAGGTCAGATACCTGCAAGATTGTGTGTCTGAGCTGTCAACAGATCTATCCCCTCTGATGGATCTTTCACCTTGCCCAATGTCCCTGGCAACCAGGTTTTTCCACACAGCTTAACGATCGAATCTTGGAAACGCAAAGCGATGGACATGAATTGTGCGAAGGCAGGAGGAGAAGAGAGAACATGTGGACCAAACTATACCCCAATACTTATGAATGATTGGGGGGACGGTCAGCGGCTGGCATCCCCCATGCACAAATCTGGCTCCTCTCAGTGGTGATATTTGCCCACTCGGTTGCCAGCAGTCGATTTTTTTGAAACGAGGGGTTAGCAGACTCACGGGGGACTAGCTGGGGCGTTATCCCTTCATGACCCCCGTTCGATTGTCAAAATGTCCCCACCCACAACGCAAAAGAGCACTTGTTGCTGGGCAGGACTCTCAAGGTACCGTCGCTGACGACTGCAACGCCGAATGAATACTTAAGATTTATTTGGGGTTTTCTCCTTCCCTGAATGGAGGACTGCAATCCCATAATAAGCCAGAATAGAAAAGGAGCTGCATTGTACAGCAAATGCCACAAATAAACACTAAGTGGTGTCGGAGCCAGCCGTCACAAATGGCGCTTGTTTAGCATAAAATAACGACACAGAGAGCCAGCAATATTTTCATGGACGGAGGGCAGCTCATTCGGACTTCTTCTCTCCTCTCGCGTCACTTTTTTTTGTCCTTTGTTCTCTCCTGTAGCATGGCCGTTTGCCAATGCCTCATGTTACTTACATCCGGTCATGGCTTAAACCCACCCACACCATATAGAGTCATCACTGCCCAGAGGAAACACAACTCCATTTAAGGTCAATACATTCCAATACATGGTAAAGCTCAGAGTGCTGGTCAGCCGAGGTCAGGGGGCACCCTGCAATATTACAAGCCTTTGCCGTGGCTTTATGACTCCCACAAAGTGGGAGACTTCAGGGTCTGGAAAAAAGACACGAGAGCTGGGATAGAATTGCCGGGTTCTGGATACCACGGCTAGTGACTATCGCAAGAGGAATCTTGTGCACCCAGCAGTTTTGCAACTGCCTGCACTGTGCCAGTGTTAATTTAATTGCTTTTCCGACTTCTTGATTATGCCTCCTCCTCTTCCTCCTCTCCCCACCCATTGCTATCAATAAATCTTTATTATTATTATTATTTTCAAAGCAGCTGTTCCAAGGTTCCCACCAGGAATGGATCTGAAAGAGGGATTTCCTATCGCCCTTAGGAACACAGGACCTGAGTCAGACCGCCGCTCCATCTATCTCAGTACTGTCGACACGGACTGGCAGCAGCTCTCCAGGATCTGCAGACTGGGGTCTCGACCAGCCCTATCTGGAGTTGCTGGGAATTCATAGAATCATAGAATTTTAGAGTTGAAAGGGACCCAAGGATCATCTAGTCCAACCCCCTGCAATGCAGGAATCTCAGCTAAAGCATCCATGACAGATGGCCGTCCAACCTCTGCTTAAAAATCTCCAAGAAAGGAGAGCCCACCACCTCTGGTGGTATTCTGTTCCACTGCCAAACAGCTCTGACTGCCAGAAAGGTTTTTCCGAATGTTTAGTCGGAATCTCCTTTCTTCTAACTTGGAGCCATTGGCTTGAGTCCTACCCTCCAGAGCACGAGAAAACAAGCTTGTTCCCTCTTCCATGTGACAGCTCTTTAAATATTTGAAGGTGGCTCTCATATCTCAGTCTCCTCTTCTCCAGGCTAAACATACCCAGCTCCTTCGACCGTTCCTCATAAGGCATAGTTTCCAGACCCTTGATCATCTTGGTTTCCATCCTCTGGACATGTTCCAGCTTGTCAACATCCTTCTTAAATTGTGGAGACCAGAACTGGATGCAGTATTCCAGATGTGGTCTGACCAAGGCAGAATAGAGTAGTACTATGACTTCCCTTGATCTGAACACTAGACTTTGAACCTTGATTGAACCTTGGCTCTTCTGCATGCAAGGCAAATGCTCTCTCCTTGTGCTATGGCCTCCCCAAATTAAATTCTCTTTCATTCTCACACAAAACACTCTTGCTTTTTAGAAAGGAAGAGTTGAAGCGTAGGTCACAGGTGGCACAGTCCTTAAACAGCAGCTCGCTTGATCGGTCATCAGCTTTGTTTGGACACAACGATTACCATCATTTAACCAACGCTAATCCTGGCATGTTTAAAAACAATATTGCAAAGCTGCTGTTTAACGCTGGCATTCCCACTCCTGCAAACATCAAGGAGCTATAAAGCTCTTGAGCCGATTTAAACAAAAGCAAGCCCAGCCTTGCCTATCTGAAAGCAAACAGAATGACTTTATTAAGCTTAATCCTCAAAGCTTTTCGGTGCATTTTACACTTGACCTCGTTCGATTTGGCCCTCCTTTGCAAATCTTACAGGCTCCAGACTGTAATCAATTGATGGAGAAGATGGGTCAGCTCAGTCTTTAGATTAAAGTGGTTCAGTCATAGAGGGTGCATTTTGCATACAGAAGAAGCCAGATTTGATCCCCAGCATGGCTAGTTAACTGAATCAGATGGCAAGGGATAGAGAAGATTTGAGAGTCTCTGGATCAACGTCTTTGGACTACAACTCCCATCAGCCACTGGAGGGCACCACCTTAGCAAACGCTGCCCTAGAGAGCTGCTGCCCATCAGACAATACTAATCTAGATGGACATAAACACCTTTCCAGTTATAGTCTTCAGTTCTGCCTCAACTTTCATCTGGCTCCAAAGTTTGGACGTTTAACTGAGGCCACAAACCTTGTGTGACTCTCCCAGCCGAACCCTGGCTGGCATTCTTCCTCAGTGGCACTCCCGTCAATCTGAAGGCAGTGTTTGGTTAGCAAGGCACAAGTTGGATCTGTTTGTGCCCGGCGCTGAAACGACAACGTGGTGGCAAAGGGCTTTCCTGCAGGAACATTTTTAGAAGGCAGACATTTGCTTTTTGCCTCAGGTCCATGCATTTCATAAAGGGCCCACTTACATTTTCTCCAATATTTCAGGCGCTAGGGAGTCCAAGATCCCCTGATCCCCTTCTGCCACCAAATGAACATTAATTAAAACACATCGCAGCTTTTGTAAAATCTCTGCCAAACCCTGAGTGCCAGTTTCACGCAGCTCATTCCCCTTCCCTGAAAGAAACAGTAGTTTTTCTGCCATGTTTGTGTGGATGGTAGGCATTTGTGAAGGGCATTAAGCTTAATCGTTTACGTTGCTGAGGGCTGTTGTTCTTTCCCTCTAACGTGAAAAAATAGCCTTTGCAGCCTCTGTGGCTGTCACACTTGCAAGGATGAACTCATGGTGTAACTTCTTCCCCGCTAAACATTCCAGGAACTGTAGCAGCTGGAGAGGCTGCAAATTATTTACATGTGCAAGCACCTTGTAACAAAAATGGGAAGACCAACCTTCAAACCTCTACACCTTAACAGGAGAACGTTGGCTGTCGTTTTTGGAATGGAATTAAGACTTATAAACCTGTTGTCTTTTGGTTAAAAGAAAAGAAAAAAATAAAATATAGATACAGTAAAATAAAAGGAGAATTCCCTGGATGCCTAGCTCCAGGTTTGGGGACGAGTACTCTCTTGTAAGAGAGCCCCAGCAGAAATTTAAAATCACAAAAGTATGCAGCAAAGTCAAGCATGGAAACGGAGGCTTTAAAATATCCGCTTCTAAGTTGCTTCCAAAGTTCCCCAATTCCCTTAGCATAGAAAGAGACCATAGATTTGGCAAGTCAAAAAATGGTTTACTTACAAACTCTTCAAAGGTCAGATTCATGTGCTTTTCCATACATCAGTCAGAAAACACGGGCAGTCAAACTTAAGATTAGTTCCAAAGTGGTGAAAGTTCCTAAATTAATTGTATAGAAACACAAAGATGGTTTGCTTAAGCCACGCGGTCTCCTTACCGGAAGGGTTCACATGATACAAGTGTGGTGGAAAGTGGGAGAACCAAGAGTTTGATAGTCCTCCCTTTGAATGTGAGGAGAGGTGACCTTGTCAAACCTTGCAGGACAGCATACACTATGGTCTTAATCCTTCCATCCATTAATTCGAGTTGAGCATGTTGGTTACAAATCCCAGGGGACAGTGCCAGGGTTTGGCTGTATTTTCATTTTTTAAAAATTATGTTTTTCATCATTCAGATGCTTCTCTAAGGGAGCCTCCTTTTGTACATATGCGGAGCATGCCGAGATTTGCGGAGACATGCGCTTTTCATCCCACAAGGCTGTTTTTTTCCTTTTCTTTTTAATATAGTACATTACTCAAAACGTGTGCCCTAAAATTCAGCTGCGCTGAAAATTTATCCCGTGTTCCAGCTCCAGCCATTTCCGGAGGCTTATTATGGGGTGCAGGAATTGCCCTTGCTCTGACAGCTGGTCTGAGGAGAGGGGTGGCTCCTTCTCCTGGAGAGGAGGCAAAAGACAGGCAGGGACCTGATCCATCGTCAGAGGGAGGTGCCATCCATCAGTTTGCAGGGGGAAAGAAATTGCTTTCTGAAATTATGAAAGGGGTAGAAAATCTTGGGTGAAATTCTCATGGCTTTTTGCTGTGCATACCTTACTCTCGGGATGTGGGTGGCGCTGTGGGTTAAACCACAGAGCCTAGGACTTGCCGATCAGAAGGTCGGCGGTTCAAATCTCCGCAACGGGGTGAGCTCCCGTTGCTCAGTTCCTGCTCCTGCCAACCTAGCAGTTCGAAAGCATGTCAAAGTGTGAGTAGATAAATAGGTACCACTCCAGCAGGAAGGTAAACGGCGTTTCCGTGCGCTGCTCTGGTTCGCCAGAAGCGGCTTAGTCAGGCTGGCCACATGACCCGGAAGCTGTACGCCAGCTCCCTCGGCCAATAAAGCGAGATGAGCGCCGCAACCCCATAGTCGGCCACAACTGGACCTAATGGTCAGGGGTCCCTTTACCTTTTTTACCTTACTCTCAGGGTGACTGAGGCGTTTGTGGGCAGTTTCTTCCCTTCTGCAAAAGAATGTGTTGCTCTCTTCAGCCTTGCTGTTTGTCTATGTTTCCCCAAACCTCACGACATTCTCAACTTGGCTTTCCCATTTGCACGAGAAGGTCAGGTACTCTCTATTCTCCAACGGCTCTTTTTGGGGGGTTTTACATGAAATTTTATCAACTTTTTTAAAAATCCATGTGGATCTTTTTTTCAAAAAAAAAAAAAAGTATAAAGGGGAAAACTTCCCTCAAAAACAAAATCAGCAGGCACCCTGATCTCCAGCAACTTGGTAGCTGGCTTCCCCAGTTTTCTATGCTTCAATTAATGCTCAGGGGTAGATGTCATAAGTAAGGCATTGCAGTGGGTTGGTCTAGATGACCCTTCGGGTCCCTTCCAACTCTACAATTCTATGAATCTGTGACTCTTCCCATGGGACTTTTCTGAAAGATAAATAAATCAGGTAACCAGGTAGACTGCAGAGCACTGGAGAAATGTCGAATGTGACCCTCCTCGTTGTTTTCATCACTCTGTGCCAAGAAACACTTCACCTGTTGAATTTCCATGTATTTTGTTTTACAAAAGAAGTGACAGCCAAATTTCGATGTGTTCTAGGTTGACCCATGCTGCAGCTTAGCTGAGGATGCAAACCTGTGCCTTTACCGCGCCAGGCTGCAGGAGGGAGGTCGTATTAGGCAAGACTTCCACCATGCTGTAAATAAATAAGTTAACAGACACCCCCTGCAGTTAGAAAACTAGCTTATCAGGGAGAGGGCTGGAGGGGAATGTTTCTCCCTGACTTGCTAGTGTTCTACCTACAGGGAGTTTGAAGCATTTGAATATGTGAGCCCCACCTGCAGGTGGAAGTGCTGGAGTCCAGAAACAGGTTGACCACCTCCAAGTCGAACTACTTTGAACTACAAGTTGAACTTCTTTGAACATAGTTCACCCTAGTTGGCAGCCCTGGATGGTTAGGCTAGGGAAATTGACCAGCATCTTTGGGCCAATAAACTGGTTGATAACCTTAAGTGACGTTCATACCATTTCTTTAATAATAATAATAATAAAAACAATCCATGTATTTTTAGTGTTATAAGAGTCTGTGGAAAGGTGCTGTTCCAAGAAGATGCTTGCTTGAATGGTTGATGGCGAGGCAGGAGCCCGAACAAGTTTAAGATTATTTAAAGTTATAATATATACGTGTGAATATCTCTCTCTATATTATGATGCAATATGACTACCAATCTGCATACTGACTTCACCTGTTAGAATGAACGGAAATAAATGGACAAGCATTCATTTCCAAATCGAGAAAGTCTTCCTTCTTCGTCCTTTCGCTTCTCAAAATCTCTTCGTTGCAGCGATGTGGGTGCCAAAATTCCGGAGTTCTGCGCATGCACACACACACTAGAAAGCAACATTAGAAAGCAACAAAACTCGCTAGTATGTTTGGTTTCAAACATTTTGCAGGTTGAAAACTCAAATTTTGCACCAAGAGAAACTGAACTCTGGGTGAGTTACAGAAGTTCAGCATAGGTACATCATTTATGCTGTTTTGCATGATTCATATGACCACCAACCCCCCGTTATTTTATTTATTGCATTTACAACCCACCTCTCCGTCAATGAGCTCAAGGTAGCATACTATGATGTAGTAGTAATAGTAGTAGTAGTAGTAGTAATAATAATAATAATAATAATAATAATAATAATAATAATAATATATTTATACCCCACCCATCTGGCTGGGCTTCCCCAGCCACTCTGGGCGGCTTCCAACAAAATATTAAAATACAGTAATGCATCCAACATTAAAAGCTTCCCTAAACATGTCTTCTAAAAGTCTGGTAGTTGTTGTTCTCTTTGACATCTGTATGGTTTTCCACCCCCCCATTTTATCCTCATAACAACCCAGTGAGGTTAGGCTGAGCAACAGTGATTGGCCTAAGATCACCCAGTGAGCTTCATGGCTGAGTGAGGATCTGAACCCGTATCTCCCAGGTCTTAACTACTACGCCACATTCACTCTCATCATACAATTCATTCTGGCTATTTTGCACGATCTCATTCATGAAAAGTGGTGGGATTAGCTCAGGGGCCGGATTCCCTCCTGGAAACTAACCAGGGGGCCGCAGGACAGTGGTGGGCGGGGCCTAGCTGCAAAAGTGGGCGGGGCAACATCTTCGACTTTGTACAATAGGCTACATTCCAGCTGGTCACAACAGAATTTGAGGAGGGAATGGCCAAGCGCAATGAGGGCTGCGGCTTGGGAAGGGTGTATAGCTAGGGGAGCGTCCTGAGGGCCAGATAGGAGGGAGACAGGGGCCACATTTGGCCACCAGGTCTGAGGTCCCCCCATTCCTGTTTTAGAAATGAACCAGTTGAAGGAATTCAGAAGGTGAGCCTGTGGAGAGCACGTGAGCCGTAGGGGACATGAATCGAAGATTCTCCAAGGGACAAAGTTTTATGGTCTGGGCAAAGCTTCCAGAACAGGAGGATGTAAAGGAGAGGAAGGCAGGCAAAAGGGGTGGGCAGTTTTGGTTGTTTTGCACTCTGCACATGTTCAGAAAACCCTCTCTCACCACATTCCCTTAAAAGTTCTTTTCCTTAAAAAAAAAAAGCAATTTGCACATGCTCAGAATCCCTTGAACCTTGGATATTTTTAAAAGCACCTTTCTCCCACGCGGGGCGGGGGGAACGCTCTGTGCGTGCTCAGAGGCACAAAGCCCAAAGTGATAAAGTGGTTTTTTGGAAACCAAGAGGACAACAACCCTGAAGGGACTTGTCCTGACCTCTAGGTGGCATTTTGGGAGAAATCATCTGCTCATAGACATCACCATGAACAGCTGCTAGGAGAGAGCGGAGCCCAAAAGAGGTGAGGCGGGGAAGGCAGGGCGCTCTGACATCGATCGCTCCGGAGACGCGCAGTTCGGCGCTCTGCTGAGTTGGTCTGCCGGATCAGCTGCTTTGAGAAAGTGCGAAAGGAGTTTCGCATCCCTGGAAAGGTACCGAGTCCGGATTCCTCTCCGCAAAAATGCCATGAGCAGAACGCAGAAACCTAAAAAGAGAGAGAGAGAGCCAGAGAGAAACCAGGTTGGCTGAGCACGCGGAGCGTTCACACGTTCACTTGCTTCCCGCTTATGCGCGTGGCGACTCTGACACGCGGGGTGCACGTGTGCACGGCTTCCTTCGGCAAAGCATTGTGTTCGCGGGGGGTGGGGGTTGCTTACTGACGTCTGCAGTCGTAGAGGGATGTGAACACGTAGACGTGTTGGACGCGGAAGCTTTCCGGACGTAGTATCCATGCCAGAAAATCGGAGGAGATGACAGGATCATAGAATTGCAGTGTTAGAAGGGACCCTGAGGATCATTTATAGTCCAACCTCCTGCAATACACGAATACGTCAGCCGCACGAGCTTCACCGCTTGATTATTTTTTAAAAAAACTCAACCACAAAAGTGTAGGCGCTGCTGCACCAAAAGGTAGATTTCTTGCAAATGTGAAACAGGTTGCACCTGTCAGAGTATCAGTTCCTGCAGCTGAAGATGCTCAGAAAGCAGGACCCAGGCCAGAATGAGCAGCCTTACAAAACGTACTTTAATGTGTTGAGCAGCAGACAGAAGGCCAAGAACATCTGCATCGTTGCCATTTCTGGCGGTTGGAGGATGGATGGCAGCTAACAGATTAGGTTGAATCCCGACAAGACAGAAGTACTGTTTTGAGGGGACAGGAGGCGGGCAGGTGTGGAGAACTCCCTGGTCCTGCATGGGGGAACTGTGCCCCTGAAGGACCAGGTGCGCAGCCTGGGAGTCATTTTGGACTCACAGCCATAGGCGCCGACTCCATGGGGCTTGAGGGGGCCCGAGCCCCCTCAAAAATTCGTTTGGGGGGGCTCCGCCCCCCCAATAATCTCCGGCGCCCCTCCAGCAGAGCGCCATCGCCGCCCCTCCCCCAGCCCAAAATGCACAGGGGGGGCGGGCTGCATGCCTCCTGCCCTCCCTCCCGAGCAAAAGCTCCACCCAATTTCCTTTGGAGCTGATTAATAGGCGCAGCACGCTCTCCCCTATTCGCTCACGAGGAGGCGGCGCCACTTTATTTGCATATTCATGAGCTTATTTATTATTCATGAGCTTTCCCGGGCCCCCCCAATATTTTTTATAAGTCCGCGTCGCTGCTCACAGCTGTCCATGGAGGCACAGGTCAATTTTGTGTCCAGGGCAGCTGTTTACCAGCTCCATCTGCTATGCAGGCTGAGACCCTCCCTGCCTGCAGACTGTCTCGGACTGTCTCGCCAGAGTGGTGCATGCTCTGGTTATCTCTTGCTTGGACTACTGCAATGCACTCTGCGTGGCGCTACCTTTGAAGGTGGCCTGGAAACTACAACTAATCCAGAATGCAGCAGCTAGACTGGTGACTGGGAGCGGCCGCTGAGACCATATAACACCGGTCCTGAAAGACCTACATTGGCTCCCAGTACATTTCCGAATACATTTCAAAGTGTTGGTGCTGACCTTTAAAGCCCTAAACGGCTTTGGCCCAGTATACCTGAAGGATCGTCTCCACCCCCATTGTTCAACCTGGACACTGAGGTCCAGTGCCAAGGGCATTCTGGCGGTTCCCTCACTGCGAGAAGCCAAGTTACAGGGAACCAGGCAGAGGGCCTTCTCGGTAGTGGCACCTGCCCTGTGGAACACCCTCCCACCAGATGTCAAAGAGAAAAACAACTACCAGACTTTTAGAAGACATCTGAAGGCAGCCCTGTTTAGCGAAGCTTTTAATGTTTAACAGACCACTGTATTGTAATACTTTGTTGGAAGCCACCCAGATGGGCGGGGTATAAATTATTATTATTATTATTATTATTATTATTATTATTATTATTACCAGCTGCCCACACCAAGCCTCTGAAGAGGCAACCATCTACCAACTTGCTAGGGTGCTTGTTCCGTCCTGAGGAGAGTGTGTGACGTGATACAGTTTTCATAACTGCCTATAACTAAGCATAGAAGCGTAGTAATCGTACCACTCTATTCTGCCTTGGTCAGACCACACCTGGAATACTGTGTCCACTTCTGGGCACCACAGTTTAAGAAGGATGTTGACAAGCTGGAATGTGTGCAGAGGAGAGCGACCAAGATGATCAAGGGTCTAGAAGCCAAGCCTTATGAGGAATGGTTGAAGGAGCTGGGTATGTTTAGCCTGGAAAAAAGGAGATATGATAGCAACCAGGGGTCAGCAACCTTTTTCAGCCTGTCCTCCATCCCTCAGACCATGTGTTGGGCCGGACTATATTTTGGAAAAATAATAATGAATGAATTCCTATGCCCCACAAATAACCCAGATATGCATTTTTTTAAAAAGCACACATTCTACTCATGTAAAAACACCAGGCAGGCCCCACAAATAACCCAGAGATGCTTTTTAAATAAAAGGACACATTCTACTCATGTAAAAACACTCTGGTTCCCGGACCATCCGATTGGGCCACGTTTGGCCACCGGGCCTTAGGTTGCCTACCCCGATCTAAACGGCTTTCACATGGAGGATGGATCAAGTTTGCTTTCTCCTGCTCTGGAGGGTAGGACCCGAACCAATGGGTTGAAGTTACAAGAAGGGATATTCCCACAAAACTTCAGGAAGAACCTTCTGAGGATAAGAGCTGTTCAACAGTGGAACGGTCTCCCCCGGGAGGTTGTGGGCTCTCGTTCCTTGCAAGTTTTTAAACAGAGGTTGGATGGCCATCTGTCATGGATGCTTTAGTTGAGATTCCTGCATTGCAGGGGTTGGACTAGATGACCCTTGGTCCCCTTCCAACTCTATGATTCTGTGATTCTATTATTCTTTATATTCCACAATTTTTTGTGCCTGTACATCATGGGTAGGCAAACTAAGGCCCAGCGGCCTTCTAAATCCGGCCCGGGAATCAGCGTGTTTTTACATGAGTAGAATGTGCCCCTTTATTTAAAATGCATCTCTGGGTTACTTGTGGGGCCTGCCTGGTGTTTTACATGAGTAGAATTTGTACTTTTATTTAAAATGCATCTCTGGGTTATTTGTGGGGCATAGAATCCATTCATTCCCCACCCCCAAAAAAATATAGTCCGGCCCCCCACAAGGTCTGAGGGACAGTGGACTGGCCCCCTACTGAAAAATTTTGCTGAAAAAGTACAGGCTTGAAGTTGGCCCTGTCGGTGGAAAGTCCATTGCACAAGAGCTGTGTCTCTGAGTGCTTAACTTGGCCCCTTTCAGCTTCAGGGACCCGGCTGCCACCCCCTAACTTTCTCCCTCTCCTGCAGCGATGCCCGAGGGCCCGACTGTGAAGAGGTTCCAGATTCAGTGCTCCCCATTTGTGGGGCAGGCCGTGACCAAAGTAGGGGGAAGCACGAAGCAGATGAACCCGGATGATCTGAAGGGGCTGGTGATGCGGGACACTCAGGTGAGTCTCGCACCCATTTGGCTCCCCCAAATACCTTGTGTACAGTGGTACCTCTGGATATGAACAGGATCCGTTCCGGAGGCCGTTCGCAACCTGAAAGGAACGCAGCCTGGGTCGCCGCGGAGCGTAACCTGAAAACGCTCAACCTGAAGCACATTTTTTTCCCTTTCTTTTTTAAAAAATACGGTAATTTTTATTAAGAATTTCAACATAACAAACACCAGCTCCCTCAGCCTGAAAGCGAGATGAGCACCACAATCCCATAGTCGCCTTTGACTGGTCTTAACCGTCCAGGGGTCCTTTACCTCACCTTTTTTTACTTAAATTGATCCATAAAATGAAAGCAATAATCAATGTACTGTACTATAAAATAAATAAGGCATTATCGTAGATGATAAAAATTATCATCCACACAGTCACAAATGAACCGAAAAAGCCTCGGAAACAAAAACACAAAATAAATAGCGAAAACAAAAGCGCCAAACTTAATCTGTTCCAGAAGTCCGTTTGACTTCCAAAACGTTTGAAAACCAAGGCGCAGCTTCTGAAATTTTACATCTCTATGATGAATACGGTGTGAAACAGAAAACGTTGCCTTCTGATATCCCCGATTTTTTTCAGGTCCATGGGAAGAATTTGTTCCTGGCTTTTGATGGAGTTCAGGAAGCAGCGCCCAGCAGCGAGGGCTCGTGTACAGAACCTTCCAAACCCGGGTCAAGCAGCCAGGGAATGGGCCATGGCAGAGGCAGTCCCATTCTCCAGAGTTGGGAAGGAGGCAAGGCCGTCTCTGGGGGTCCGTGGCGCCCCCTGCAGGAGGAGCATGAAGCTGATCTGCCATCATTTATGGACGACGCTGCTGGACCCCCTTGGAAATGGCTACGCTTCCACTTTTGGCTGTATGGGAGCGTCCGTGCCAATGAGTTTGCAAGGGCCAACAAGGCTAATAAAAGAGGGGACTGGAAAGATCCGGTTCCCAGGTACGAATTTGATAATTACTATGCTGTGCAGAGGGACGCGGGTGGTGCTGTGGGTTAAAGCACAGAGCCTAGGACTTGCTGATCAGAAGGTTGGCAGTTCGAATCCCTGTGATGGGGTGAGCTCCCGTTGCTCGGTCCCTGCTCCTGCCAACCTAGCAGTTCGAAAGCATGTCAAAATGCAAGTAGATAAATAGGTACCGCTCTGGCGGGAAGGTAAACGGCGTTTCCGTGCACTGCTCTGGTTCGCCAGAAGCGGCTTAGTCATGCTGGCCAGCTCCCTTGGCCAATAAAGCGAGATGAGCGCCGCAACCCCAGAATCGGCCACGACTGGACCTAATGGTCAGGGGTCCCTTTACCTTTACGCTGTGCAGATGCCACAAAAAAATAGGCCCAGGTAGCTTCCTGTTTGCACAGAGTTGTGAGCAAAAACTGTCATAAGTCCAAATGCAAGTGTTAGCCTACAGTGACATGGATTTCAAGCACTGGCAAACAGACCAAGGTAGCAGCTTACACTTTTTCTAAACCAGAGGTGCAGAACCTTCGGCTCACAGGCTAATATTTTTGCAAAAACACGTCCGTCCACCCACCAGCTGATTGGCTGGGTCAGGGCCAGATTTAGGGTTGTGCAGGCAGTTCCCCGTACCGGGCATCAAGCTAAGATGGCACAGAACAACAACAACAACAACAACAACAACAACAACAACAACATTTATATGAGTACCTACTGAGAAGATCCACAAAAATGTAACTTTACCAAAAAGAATTATTGTGTAAATAGGAAATATTTAGGTATGGGGGCACAAAATTTCCTCCTTGCTCAGGGTGCCATATTACCAAAATCCGCCCCGTCTGGCTTGGACTTCTAATTTAAGCAAGCAGGTGGGCCAGAGGACAGAGGAGTCTGTGCAGTGTGTCCTCTCTCCTGTTGCAGGAGAGTCCTCTCTCCTGTGCAGCTGCTTCAAAGAGCGCTTTTGTGGAGCTCTTTAAGAGTCCCTGGGTTCTGTTTTGAGCCTCTGCAGGCTCTTTGAAGCAGTCTCCCCGCCTCTTTCAAACATTGGCTGGGCGGGGTGGAGTTGAGGGGAGGATGCTTCAGTCTGAAATTTTGCAAAGCCCTTTTCTAAACATCACTGAGCAATGCTAAAAGGAAGGGTACATTGCTTCAAAGAGTGCTTTTGCAAAGGGGTTTCAGACAGGTCCCCTTTGATGCAGACAGCAGAGCAGGGGGAATTGTCTTAAAACCCCTTTGCAAACAGTAGACGGATTACCAACAGCCCAATGTCTGCCTGATGCTTGGAGACGCTGCACGTGGGATTTGGAAAGATGAGTAGAGCCACCCACCTGTCAATCACCTGACACCATTTGATTGACATACAGGTGGTCCCTACTTCTCAGATTTGGCCGGATCACAATAAGACTCTGGATCATAGAGACCAAAATGTTTCCCCACCCCTGTTCTAAGACAATAAGATATTCTTTGTTGAACTTTCAGGCTGGTTCTGCATTTTGATGGAGGGGGCTTTCTTGTCTTTTATAA
The DNA here is from genome assembly GCF_027172205.1 of Podarcis raffonei. Classification (NCBI taxonomy): domain Eukaryota; kingdom Metazoa; phylum Chordata; class Lepidosauria; order Squamata; family Lacertidae; genus Podarcis; species Podarcis raffonei. Next base: position 118,357,894 of record NC_070604.1, on the reverse strand, counting down.
CTGCCGGATCCATAGCTGTTCTTCTCCTACCGCTGAGCCGGCTACTGACATCCTGAGCTTGGAGTTTGATCAGGAACGTGCTTTGGGGGCCCTGTGCAAAGCTGTACCTGTGTGCCACACCCTTCTGGACCAAAGATATTTCTCAGGGCTTGGTATGTATCGGGTTGTGCAGTATCTCTTTAGTTTTCTCCCCAGTACAGTGGCACCTTGGTTCTCAAACGTAATCAATTCCGGAAGTCCGTTCCAAAACCAAAGCATTCTGAAACCAAGGCGTGCTTTCCCATAGAAAGTAAGGCAAAATGGATTAATCCATTCCAGACTGTTAAAAACAACCCCTAAAACAATTTGACATGAATTTTACTATCTAAGGAGACCATTGATCCATAAAATGAAAGCAATAAAAAAATGTACAGTGGTACCTGGGGTTACAGATGCTTCACATTATAGATGCTTCAGGTTACAGACTCCGCTAACCCAGAAATAGTACCTTGGGTTAAGAACTTTGCTTCAGGATGAGAACAGAAATCGCGTGGCAGCAGCGGGAGGCCCCATTAGCTAAAGTGGTACCTCAGGTTAAGAACAGTTTCAGGTTAAGAATGGTGGTGAAGTTCCTGTGTGAAATAGAGGCAGTTGGAGGATGGATGGCGGCTAATGGATTGAGGTAGAATCCTGACAAGACAGAAGTACTGTTTTGGGGGGGCAAGGAGGCGGGTGGGTGTGATGGACTCCCTGGTTCTGAATGGGGTAACTGTGCCCCTGAAGGACCAGGTGCGCAGCCTGGGAGTCATTTTGGACACAGGTCAATTGTGTGTCCAGGGCAGCTGTTTACCAGCTCCATCTGGTACGCAGGCTGAGACCCTAACTGCCCACAGACTGTCTCACCAGAGTGGTGCATGCTCTAGTTATCTCCCGCTTGGACTACTGCAATGCACTTTATGTGGGGCTACCTTTGAAGGCGACCTGGAAACTACAACTAATCCAGAATACGGAGCCAGCCAGACTGGTGACTGGGAGTGGCTGCTGAGACCATATAACACCAGTCTTGAAAGATCTACATTGGCTCCCAGTACATTTCCGAACACAATTCAAAGTGTTGGTGCTGACCTTAAAAGCCCTAAATGACCTTGGCCCAGTATACCTGAAGGAGTCTTTTTTTTGTATCTCTTTGCCTACTATACCCAGTAAAAAGGCTTCTGGTTTTTTTTAACAAAAGTGTTTTTAAACATTTTATTTCACTCATTATACAGTGGTACCTCAGGTTAAGAACTTACAGGTAAAACTCGGAAAATTAGAATATTGTGGAAACGTTCATTTATTTCAGTAATTCAACTTAAAAGGTGAAACTTATATATGAGATAGACTCATGACATGCAAAGCGAGATATGTCAAGCCTTTATTTGTTATAATTGTGATGATCATGGCGTACAGCTGATGAAAACCCCAAATTAACAATCTCAGAAAATTAGAATATTAAATGAAATCAGTAAAACAAGGACTGCAAATAGAGCAATATTGGACTTCTGAGAAGTAGAAGCATGCATATGTACTCAGTACTTGGTTTGGGCCCCTTTTGCATCAGTTACTGCCTCAATGCAGCGTGGCATGGATGCTATCAGCCTGTGGCACTGCTGAGATGTTATGAAAGACCAGGATGCTTCAATAGCAGCCTTCAGCTCTTCTGCATTGCTCGGTCTCATGTCTTTCATCTTTCTCTTGGCAATGCCCCATAGATTCTCTATGGTGTTCAGGTCAGGCAAGTTTGCTGGCCAATCAAGCACAGTAATCCCATGGGCATTGAACCAGGTTTTGGTACTTTTGGCAGTGTGGGCAGGTGCCCAAGTCCTGCTGGAAAATGAAGTCAGCATCCCCATAAAGCTCGTCTGCAGAAGGAAGCGTGAAGTGCTCCAAAATCTCCTGGTAGGCGGCTGTGTTGACCCTGGACTTAATGAAGCACAATGGGCCAACACCAGCTGATGACATGGCTCCCCAAATCTCTTTTCTGATGAGAGCAGCTTTTGCATTTCATTTGAAAACCAAGGACCCAGAGTCTGGAGGAAGAATGGGGAGGCACACAATGCCAGATGCTTGAAGTCCAGTGTGAAGTTTCCACAGTCTGTGTTGATTTGGGGAGCCATGTAATCAGCTGGTGTTGGTCCACTGTGCTTCACTGAATTACTGAAATAAATGAACTTTTCCACGATATTCTAATTTTCCGAGTTTCACCTATAATTCATTCTGGATGTCTGTTCTTAACCTGAAACTGTTCTTAACCTGAGGTACCACTTTAGCTAATGAGGCCTCCCGCTGCTGCTGCTGCTGCTGCTGCGCGATTTCTGTTCTCATCCTGAAGCATAGTTCTTAACCCAAGGTACTATTTCTGGGTTAGCGGAGTCTGTAACCTGAAGTGTCTGTAACCCGAGGTACCACTGTATATCATTTCCCAGAAAACCTTTACCTCTTTACAGTCCACCACATATGGTAAAAGATACCTTCCTTTTCTTTACATTTCCAACACTCACTAGATCTTGTCCTATACATTTTAGCAAGTTTTGATGTTGTTAAATGCCCTGTTTTAAACATTTCATCCCAGGGAATATCATTAAGAACGAGGCCCTGTACCTAGCGAAGATCCATCCACTCTCCCTCGGATCCCTCCTGCCACTCCCGGACCTCAGGTCCCTACTTTACCATGCTGTTCGCTTCACCTCGGAGTGGTTCATCAACAAGCAGCAGAGAGGGAGGCAACATTGGCAGATCTACCAGAAAGAGAGATGCCCTGAAGGGCACCAGGTGAGGAAAGAAGCCTTTGGTCCCCCAGATGGACTGAGAAGACTTACCTGGTGGTGTCCCCAGTGCCAGCCTCAAGTTGGTCAGGAAGAGGATGAGGACCTTTCTACTCGCGGCAGTTGAAGGGTTAAGCCTCTCTGCCCCCGGTTGGATTGTGCTAGGATGCTAAAATTTGAAGAGAGAACAGTGCGGGGCGGGCGGGCACATGCCCACGATTGCTATGGAGAAGCCACCCAAACCATAACCATTTCCACCCTGGTTTTAATACTGACGAGTACTTACCAAGCGGCTAGTCCTCATCGTATTGTGGCATTCATGTCCCCAGTCCTCGCTTGGGTGATGGTGGGGTGTTGTTGTTGTTTGAAATGTGGCCTTGGGCCACGTTAGTGTGAGCCGGACCACAGTTAAATGAAAGAAGTTGGGCTAACAAAAACGGGGACAGCTGTTGAACTTTGAGTTTCTCAGTCTGAAAGACAGATTTTTTTCAGTTAGTATAGCAGCCAAGGCTGTTGCAATAGACAGCAGAAGTTTAGCATTCTGCCTCTTTGGAGAATGAGAGCCCCATACAGATGTTGAGAAGTTCCTGGTTTCTGTATTAAAGTTTTATTCGTTCCTCGACAGAAATGTGTCTCGTGCGTGTTTCTTCCAAGGGTCAGGGGGCTGTGACTAAGGCTCTTAGAAGTGTTTCACTGCAAGTGAGCAGACTGCAATTCTCAGGCTCGTTTGAGGGGAAGCTATGGCCTTTCAAGTGGCATTTATTATTATTATTATTATTATTATTATTATTATTATTATTATTATTTATTATTCCCCACCACTCTGGCTGGCATTGAAAACCTCCTGATACAGGGCTGCCTTCAGATGCCTTCTAAAAGTTGTGCAATTATCTCCTTGACATATTATTTTTTTTTATAATAATGATAATAATAATGATAATGATGATAATATGCCCTGATGTGAGTTCACAGTGCAGAGACAACCTTATTCCTCATCCTCAATTAGCAGATCAAACGAAACCCTAGGAGAAGGGAGACATTTTGTGTGGGTGGGCATGTAGAAACAGAGAATTGTAGAGTTGTGTGGGAGTCATAAAGCCATGACAGAGGTTTGTAAATACTGCAGGGTACCTCCGGACTCTGCGCTTTACAAGGTATTGGAATGTAATGACCTTATATGGCATGGGTGCAATAAAAGCATGACCGGATGAGGTAACGTGAGACATTGGAATGCAGCCATGCGGCTGGGGAGAACAAAGGATAATAAAAGTGACCGGAGAGGGAGAAGAAGTCTGAATGAGCTGCCCTCCGTCCATGGAAATATTGCTGGCTCTCTGTGTCTTTATTTTATGCTAAACAAGCGCCATTTGTAACGGCTGGCTCCGACAGAGTTGGAAGGGACCCCAAGGACCATCTAGTCCAACCCCCTGCAATGCACATATATGTGGCTAACCATTTGTGGGATGCTCTCCTCAAGGAAGTTTGCCTGGCGCCTTTATTATATACCTTTAAGCGTGTATAATGGTTCCTCTTTAACCAGGCCTTTGGTTGACTGACATTCAATGCCCTTTTAAAATGTGTCAGGAATGGGGGAATAATTGTGTGGTTCTTGTTTTTATTTGGATTGTGCATTTGGCGTTTTTATATTGTGATTTTATCCCGTGAGCCGCCCTGAGACCTGCTGGTATTGGGAGGGACCTACAGATTTAATAAATAATAATAATAATAATACAGTGGATGCTCAGGTTGTGAACATGATCCATGTGGGAGGCACATTCGCAACCCACAGCGCACCGTCTGTGCACGCATGGGTTGCGATTCGGCACTTCTGCACATGCGTAAAGCACGATTTAGTGCTTCTGCGCATGCATGAGTGCCGAAACCCAGAAGTAACCCGTTCCGGTACTTCCAGGTTCAGCGCAGTGCGCAACCCGAAAACACGCAACCTGAAGCGTCTGTAACCCGAGGTATGACTGTAGTAATAATACTAATACACACATACATATGTAGACACCAAATTCCTAAGGGCCGCCCAATTTCTAGGGACTGTGGACCAACTAACCCTGGTGTAACATAAGAAGGAAGAAGGAAGACCTCATGATGTATGGAGCAGAACTTGTTGCCCAGGGAAAGGTCGAATGGTTTGAAGAATTGGGATTTTGTGATTGTATCAGGATGTAAGGAAATGCTGAAGGCTTGAGCTACCTGGAAAAAAACCAAGGGCTTGGGTTTGTCGAACTTTGTTCTCAAAAGAAGAATGTGGGTGGTTGGGTTTGTGTGTGCGAGAGAGCTCAAGATGTCCTGTTCAGCCTAGGCAGAGCAGGGAGGAGATTCTTGTGTTGCAATGAGATCTACCTAGGACTTTGCAAATAATAATAATAATAATAATAATAATTTATTATTTATACCCCGCCCATCTGGCTGAGTTTCCCCAGCCACTCTGGGCGGCTCCCAATCAGTGTTAAAAACAGTACAGCGTTACATATTAAAAACTTCCCTGAACAGGGCTGCCTTAAGATGTCTTCTGAATGACAGGTAATTATTTATCTCTTTGACATCTGATGGGAGGGCGTTCCACAGGGCGGGCGCCACTACCGAGAAGGCCCTCTGTCTGGTTCCCTGTAGCCTCACTTCTCGCAATGAGGGAACCGCCAGAAGGCCCTCGGCGCTGGATCTCAGTGTCCGGGCTGAACGATGGGGGTGGAGACGCTCCTTCCTTTGCAAAGCCAAGAATGGATGACACAGACCGCTTAAGAGAGTTTTGTAGTTTATAATCAGTCTACACACCCTGTACATCTACATTGGAAGGACAAAAAGATGATCTCTTTTAATTGATGGATAGATGACATGGGAATTCTTGCAACCGATGAACGGATTGCTTTTGGAGGAAGATTACACATGGACAAATTTAATGAACCTATTTATTGAAACCATCGTGAGTCATGCATCAATGTCTATTTGAGGGAAACAATAAGTTCATCCATCTACATATATGTTACATAGTTCTGTAATCTTAATTATATTTTGTTGTCATATAGAATCATAGAAACATAGAATGGTAAAGCTGGAAGGGACCCCAGTCTGGTCTATCCCTCTGCGATGCAGGAATCTCATCTAAAGCATCCATGACAGATCATATCATTGTTGTTTTTCCCAGTTGTTTTTATTAAAGATTTTCCTGGGTTACAGAAGTACATACATCGCCTCTACTTTCATATCAGTCCTTTCTACAGGTCAGTTATATTCGATATGAGACTTCAGTACCAGCCAGATGGGTGGGGTATAATTAATATATTGTTATTGTTGTTGTTGAACAGATCATATGGTTCTTGTTGTTTTCCTCTACCTTTTAAAATGTCTTTATTCATTCTATTTATTTATTTTTTAGCTCGCGGTTAGATTCTTAACGAAATAAATCAATAAATGGGTTCTGCCAAATCGTGCATCATCAGGAAGTCTTCCAAAATTTGCTTGTGCTTCTCTTTCGCTACCCAAAAGTTCGCTTTGCAAGCTGTGCCATGCACGTGCTCTGCCCCACACCATAGGTGGGTGTGGCTGGCATTGTCCTCCTGCTCACCTATGCAAAGAACAGGGAGGGTTGTTTGAAGCTGAACAGGTGTAGTAACAAACCACCTGCGCAAAGCTAAAAAGCTGTGCTTACTGATCCATCTGACTTGGCCTCTGATGCCAACTGCCGCTGGCATGCCGCCCTCGGAAAGTTGCTCAGGAAGGAACGGGGTCATAGCTGTCAACTTACAGATTTGAAAATAAAGGACCGGCAGCCTCGAAAATAAGGGACCAGCAGCCAAAATAAGGGATTTTGCTTTACTTATACATAAATCCGGCACTCATGGATCCAAGCTGCTTTTGCTGCGACTGACTGTGTTATGCAGGGGGTTGGACTAGCTGATCCTAAGGGTCTATAACTCCGACCAAACAAGAGTGGCAGACAAAACTGATGAACGACGTCGAGATGGCAAAGCTTACAGGCAGAATTAGAAACCAGGAAGAGGACCTCTTTAATAAAGAATGGGGAAAGTTTATAATTTATTTGGAAAGCTATTGCAAAGAGTTACATACCTTGGTAGGATTGACAGAAAACTTGTAGTAAAAAATTGAACTATGGATGGACCAATGATTTATAAAAATAGAGTTATGAAGGGGATGCAGAGGGGGAAATCACTACATTAAGATGCTGCACTGGTTGGAGGGGATGCTAAGCAGCAGTCGGGGCAGCCCTGCTCGGCCCTTCCCCGCCCAAAGAGGGAGGGAGGGAGACTCTCGCCCATGCTGCCCACGAGCCCAGCATGAGGTTGTTGTGGCGCGGCAGCGCCGCTGAAGCACCGCCCTTCTGCATGGAAGTCTCGTAAGAGAAGGGGCTGCCCGCCTGCCCGCTGCCACCCGTCTCCTCACGACGCGCCCCTGATCTGAGGGGGGAAAGGGAGAGACCCAGATGTTGCGCCCGGTGCAGCCGGCCCCCCTGCACCCCCCACGCTACGCCACTGGCCAGGGTTCTAGTTTTTCTCTGTCTTGAGGGCATATTCCCTCTTGTTTTAAAAAGAAAAATCCCCAAATGGTGGTCTTGAGACTCCAATCTTTAAAAAAAGAAGAGAAAGGTTTTCGAAAGATGCTTGCATAATCTTTTTATCTGCAAGAGGAGCTTAGCAAGTTTGAAATTTAGGAAACTCCCTGGAACTGAACAACTTGTTCTGTGCTCTCTCTGGAGCCTGAAGTTGCACTTAACTTTTTGTCAGAGCAGACTAATTGAAGTTAGCAGCCACAATTATCTTAGGGCCGTTAATATCAACAGGAACACTATGAGTAAAAGTTAGTTGCAGCAACCCAATATGCTCTTGTCGTAGAACAGAACTTTAACTCGACTCCGCAGAGTTGTAGCTTCAGTTCTTAACAATCCTGTTGTGTAGACTATTTTTTTCTTTTATAATAATAATAATAATAATAATAATAATAATAATAATAATAATAATAATATCACCCCACCACACGAAGAGGCCAGGCTGCTTTGCGGGCCGAAAACTCGCAACCTACTTTGGCGATTAGAAGAGGTAAATTAAAGTAATTCTGTTGAAACCAGGGTGTTGCAAGCTTGCAAGTGTTTATCTATGGTGCAAAAAAATGTGACCCAGCAGGTCCAGTAGGCAGTGAATAAGAAAATGTGTGTCTAAAGTGCAGGATTCTCGGGCAGAGGGACCCTTTCCCCATTATCTGCTGGCTAAGAGGGGATTGAGCATAGCCAACTGTTCCTGCAGTGCTGGCCAGTGGTAATCCTCCAGGAAGAACCATAGCAACCTCCCCTTAAATGGAAAATGGGTTACAACTCCCATCAACCCCAGCCAGAGTGGCTACTGTTGTTGGCATCCGAGAGACAATGGAGTATGCTGCTGGGGGGTGAAGTGAAACTGTTGCATTAGCTGCACTGATGTGACCTCCCTGAGGCACAAGCCTGGACAATGTGCTTGAGGTCCTGGGTTGCCAAGACAACAAGACTCCTTTCTCTCAGCCAGCGATCACCTGCACAATCACCTGGCCCTGGAATGGAAGATTTGAGTCTGGGCAATAGTTGGCCATGATGGCCAGGTCCAAAAATGGTTTTTTTAAGAACCGGTTTAATAAAGGTGACTGGGAAGACTCACAGAGGAAGCATTCACTACCCCATAAAGTCCATTGCCCAGCCTTGCCTGGCTTGTCTTTATGAGCCAGGATGGGCAAGGATCAAGGAGACAGGCAGTCGGTTTCACTTGTCCAAGCAGCCTGTCCACAGGTTGGACTTGATCCCATGCAACTCGACCAGACAGGACTCTAGCACTCTCCCGGTCTGGCCCAGCTCCCATGGTGTAGTGTAGCTCTTTCCGAATCTGAGTGACTTTATATGCAAAAAAATCCCTTGCAAAATCATTGCAGCAGATTTTGGGGTCCTACCCAGATCCCTATGGCAAAGGTGGTTCTGTTAAGACTATGAACCATCTAGTACCAGGAAGAGTACCAGGAAGAATGGATGAAATTTAATGACTACTTAGTTAAATAGGTTAAGTTAAATTAATTAGAAAAAGCTTGTAAAGACTGAAGGACTTCCGGCAAGGCAGCATGGCGGCTGCAACAGCAGAAAAGAGCTCCTGAAGCCAGCCAGAGTAAATGGCTCTGTCTGGCCGATTCCCGGGCTCCCAGGACTTCTGCTGCCAACACTGCCAACGGAGAGGAATCGGGGGTGCCCAGGGCGTCTTTCAAAGGAGCCAAAACACCCCCCCCACAACCTTGATTGAGCCAGAAAGGCACCCGACCATCCCCCCAACAGCCGAGAGGAGCTCCAAATCCAGGAAGACAGTGGAGCTAACGCAGAGAGGGAGAAAAAGAAAAGGGGGAAAGAAGAAGAAAAAGAAAGAAAAAGGAGCCCCAACTTTACCGCTGCTGCCCCCATCTCTGCCGACAAAGAAGAGGGGAGGTAGGTGAGCACGGGAAGGCAAAAGAGGCTCCGAAAAAACACGTGGCTGAGCCGACCGGAGCCTACCCCTCCATGCAAAGCCGCATGACAAAGGAGATCGCAGAAAGGAAGAAACTACCCCCTTCTTTTCTCCTTTTTTTTAATAAAAAAAATCCTTTTTTTAACCCCTTCCTACCCCTCTCCCTTTCCCCCCCCTTTTTAAAAAGAAATTCTTTTTTATTTCCCCCCCCTATACCTACTTTTATCATTTTTCTTTTTAAAAGAGGGGCCACTGCTGCTGCAGCCACCCTTTATTTGAATATTTATTTTTATTTCTATCTTTTCTACACACTATTTAAAGACACACTTCTCCACACACACACACCCTCAATTTAAACCTCATTTTATTTTCACCTCAAACTCCCCTCTTAAGAATTAAAATGGCAGTACCCAGAAAACAGCCCTGAACCATCACAGGCCATTTCCTGGGACTGCCACTTCGCCCCAGACTTTCCACTCTCTTTTACCTATCCTCTTTTACCTATACTTTACTCATTTTTAAAAAAAATAAAAATAAAAAGCTCTATCTATCTATCTAAAGACAACCCCCCTTTTTTTTACCTTTAATTCTCATTTTTATCTTTTACCCGTACATTTTTAATTACTTTTTTACAAACAAAAAATTATAACAATAATTAGGGGAAAATATTATTATTTATTTATTATTTATTTTATTTTTTAAAAAACCACACATTTTTCCCCCTCTCTCTTTTTAAAGCCCTTTCTTTTCTATTTGTTGGCTTGTTCTTGAGGGGGGAATCTTTCGCCCCCAGCTACGACCACCACTCTCTTTTAAAACAAAAATTTCCTCTATATCACTGCTATTGTTATTGATACTCTCCCCCTCAACTCCCCCCCTTTTATTTTTCTCTCCCTTTTTGCTCTCCCCTCTCTCTCTTCACCCCTCCTCATTTTTCCCTTTATCCCACCTTTCATTTTCCATCCCCAATTTTGTTCTCTATCCCCTTTATTTTTTAAAATCAACCCCCCCCTTTTTAGCCTGTCCGTCAGTTTGTTTTTGAGAGGGGAGCCCTTTCCCCCCACCCCCTCTTTTAAAATAAGACTTTCCCCCATACCATTGCAGCAGCTCCCCCTCCCTCCCTCCTCCCCTCTCCCCCTCTCTTTTCTTCTCCTTCCCTCTCCCACCCTTCCCCCTCCTCCTCTCCTTTTCTCTCCCTCCTCCCTCTCTCCACCCCCCCCTTCCGCTAAAGGAAACACATACACACATTCATATCACCCTATCATAATTTGCCCCCCTCATACTATAGCTAAAACTACTGCTGCAAACTAATACCGCTGATATTACTGTACTATCTCCCCTCTCTCTTTCAACTCTCTTTTTGTCTCTCTCTTCTCTTTTACTCCAATCTCCCCTCTCCCCCCCGCCTCCCCCCTTCTTCTTTCTTTCTTCTTCTTCTTCCCTTTTCTCCCTCCACCCTTTACATATAGCCTATTTGTCTGTCTCTGTTTCTAAGCGCACTCCCAACCCCAATTTCCACCTTAACTGGACCCCAGTACCCCTTTTGGGTATATACAACCCCTCCTAAACACATATTTCCCCTGGCCCCACCCCTCTAATCTCTTGCATCTCTACCTGCTAACCCCCCACCCTTTATATGAACTGTCTGTCCGTTAGTCTACCCATCTCTGCTTACCTGCCCTCCCCCCCAGCCTCGGCGGCATCGCTGAGGCAACTACAGAAAACCCAAGAGAAGTTCTTAAAACACAGGCTAGAAGTGACACAAATGACCACCTAATCCAAACGCTCTGTAAAAGCCACCAGCCAAAGCCTGATCAGCTCAGCAACCCAACAATACTCAGGAATCACCACTGCCACAACTCCTAACCACCACACGCCCTACCCCAAGCGGACGCCAAGCCAACCTCAAACCAAAACTATCAGGGAGACTGAGATGACACCAACCAGGGAGATGGCAAACAATGCTAAGATGGTAACTCCCCTTCAAGATGATGACCACCCAATAACGAAACGAGACCTGAGGGAAATGGAAGCAAGATTAGAAGCACGATTAGAAGAAACACTGAAGGCCACAATGGCTCCCATGCAGGTACTAATCAACAATCTAACCTCCAAAGTGGAAGCTCTAGAGAACAAAAACCAAATGCAAGAAAGAATAATAGAGCAATACCGGGAGGAGAACGCACGTGTGAACAAGAAACTGGACGAACTGGTAAACCAAATGGAAGCAGAACACAGAGAGATGAAAATTAAGCAAGCCGACCTTGAAGACCGCAATAGATGTTGTAACATCCGCTTCCGCAACTTTCCTGAAAAAACAGAGGAGAAAAGCCCAGCAGACCTAATTATACGCTGGCTGAAAAACACAATCCCAAGCCTGAAACTTGAGGCAGATGACTTGAAGAGGGCTCACAGAGCCCTAAAACCTATGCCAAAACCCAGCGCCCCCCCAAGAGACATCATTGTATGCTTCACACGCTACAAAAAGAAGGAGGAGATATGGCACCACCTCAGAAACTCAAGCAACCTTCGATATGGAGAAACCCCCATTCTGGCCCTACAGGACCTATCTCAGGATACCCTAAACTGGAGGAAAAGCCTGCACCCATGCACCCAGCGTCTCCAACAAGCAGGGATCAAATACCGATGGGGCTTCCCCTTCCGCCTCATTGTAACAACCAATACAACACAACACATGGCTACCAACATACCTGAGGCCCTGCAACTACTAAAGAACCTTGAACTCGACCTCCCACCGGAATGGCAACCGACAAACCCACCAAGTGACAGCCCCAACCACGAGGAAACAACAGCAAACAACTGGACGACGGTACAGAAGAAAAAGAAACAACAGAAGCGGCACAACAACGCAAACCAATACAGGCAAGCATCATGCTCAGAACCGTCCCGCAGGCCATACGACACAAGAAACCAGACCAAGATTAACCAAACCAATTCATCGCAGATGGACAACCCTACAACAACAACAACCCCAGCTGAATGAAGCAACCAGGGAAAAACCACAAACTGAAGGACTGGTGATTCCCCCCCCCTTCCCCCCCAAAACATAGATTTAGTTAACACCATCAACATCCCCCCCAGCCCCGCACCCCCACAGGAATCCCCACCCCAACACCAGTCCAGACGACCTCAACCACATTCCCCATCACCCACACCTTCAACATCCTCATACTCCATACTAAGGAAAAACAACTCCAACCTTAATAACACAACCCACAATCAGGCTAAAATCTGATACCCAACCAGCACTATGGTGGCACCAGAGCGTACCAACACCCACATCCCCACCCCAACACACCAACAATGTTGCTCATAACATTGGCAACATTGCTTACGAACCTTATACCTGACAGCGACGTTACAAAGTCAATTCACACTGTCTCGCTGATCACCCCCTATCGCAGACAACAGGGGGGATGGCCTGTCCTTGAACACGGCCCTCCACACCAGCTGAGACCTAGGACCGACCGGCTAAATGCCAGATGGCCCAAAATACCCCAAACAAACACCTATATGACTACATATAGGAAACTCCCTACAACTTACCCCCTACTCTTTAACCCAAATCTCACTCTAATCCCACTAGCCCCCCACCCACCACACCCTAGGTCAGCGCAACCCCACTGGTTCTTTAAACAACACGAAGAGAGAGACACAAGACAACCCGAACGGGTTGGCAGGGAATCGCCCCACATAATAGATAAGCAAGATGGCTAACCTAAAAGCAATCACATTAAATGTGAGGGGGCTGGGAAACCCCATCAAAAGAATCAGAGAACTCAACACATTTGCAATGGTGTCGGGCCTACAGGTAAATTTTACAAAGTCAGAAGCTATGTGCTTCAACACCCCTCCTCACACCCAAAAAGAACTCACGAAGATCACCAAAATAAAACTTTGCCACACCAAGTTCAGATACCTAGGGGTATCTGAACAAATCTGAACAAATAACAAGAAACCTCAATAAATTGTACCTCCACAACTACAAGCCCCTGTGGCGACAAATTAACAAAGACCTAAAGAGATGGAATAACATGAATTTCACTCTCTCAGACAAAATAGCCATGATCAAAATGATCACACTCCCAAAACTAACCTACCTATTCCAAACCCTCCCAACCTGGATCCCCTCAACCCAACTTCGCAGTTGGCAGAGAAAACTACACTCTTTCATCTTCTCACATAAAAAACCAAGAATAAGCCCCAAATACCTGCACCTCCCCACCTCAGAAGGAGGATGGGGAATCCCCAACATAGAAGCATATTACAATGCCAACCAAATACGCCATATAATCACATATATACTAGAAGATGAGACAAAACAATGGGTACACCTAGAGAGGGACACAATTGAAAACACCTGCACCACAACATACCCACTCCTCCCAAACAAACTAAAGAAAATTCCCACAACACTTAACAGGTACACACAGACCATGCTCAAAGCATGGAAAACACAAATAGGCAAACTATCCCCAACCCCATCCCCACTAATCCCCCTGGCGTACCACCCATTATTCCACCATGCAGCACAAAACCTCCAGATAAAAACCTGGCGAACCAAAGGCTTATATCGCCTAATAGACTTTCATAAAAATAACAAACCCTTGTCAACACAAGAAATACAAGACAAACTAGAAAACACCCAAATGACCTGGTTAACACAACACCAACTACATGCCCTCTTAAACAACCCAACAGTAAAATCAGCAGCAACTAGGCCCCTGACAACCTTCGAAAACCTCCTAACAACAAAGGGAAACGGTAAAGGGACGGTATCCGCAATATACAAAATACTACTCCAAAACCCCGCAAATCCCCTAGATGCAATCAAAAAACAATGGGAGAATGACATAGGCTATGAGATTAACCCCACTCAATGGACCAGAATGTGGTCTAAACCCCCCTTTAAATCCATATCAACGAAAAGAAAAGAACTCACACTGAAACTCACCTACAGGTGGTACCTAACACCAAGGAAACTAGCGCTAATACACCCAGGAACCTCACCAAAATGCTGGAGAGGGTGCACCTCCACAGGCACATACCTCCACATGTGGTGGGAGTGCCTCAAAATTCAACTATTCTGGACAACAGCCATATAAGAAATATGTAAAATAACTAAGCAAGTAATAGACATCACCCCAGAATTGGCCCTACTAAACATCTTCCAAGACAACAATGCCCATTTACACCACAAAGAACTCATAACCCACCTGCTCTCAGCAGCCAGAAACACCATAACCAGACACTGGAGAGACCTGTCAGGAGTAAGCATGGACCAATAGTACCAAATAGTATGGGAAACAGCCCTACTAGAAAAATTAACTAATAAACTGAAACTGACACGGGGACAAACAGAAGAAGACGCCTTCACCCCGGTATGGCTCCCCTTTATCACATACACAGCCCAACAGGACAATGACAATAATCCACCAACAGCATACAAATCAATATGGCTAACCTGATCCAAAACACCCACCCACCTCACTCACACACGAAAACAAAGATCACCACAGCCAATCACAAGCAAACAATCACACCCTAGGCCAACCCCAACCTCTCTCACCACCAAAGGAACACAAGTGAACAACACAAGCAACGCTGACACCAAACTCTACATACATTAAACATAATAGAAACACCGCCACCCGACCCCACCCCCATCCATCTTCCCTCTCTCCACCCCCCTTTCTTTTTTCTTTCTTTTTTCTTCTCCCCCTAATGTCTCAACAAATGAAACGGATTTGTAAAAATGTTACATGGAAGAAGAAGAAAAAAATACGAGGCACTACACTTCTGTAAAACAAGAAAATCCTTAATATATATATATATATATATATATATATAAAGAAAAAGCTTGTAAATACTGGATAGGCTCAGGATTTAAATATGTAATGTGATGAAGTAATATGTTTAATGCTGAACTGGAAGATGTTAAGTGATTAAGTTAATTTTATAAGAATATCGATTTGGAAAACCGTTATAATGAGATACACTGAAATCTAACCGGGGGATACGAGGAAGTCACTTAACAATGTTAATTAGATTAGTTTTAATAAGGTTATGATTTATGTTTGTTTGTCTATTCGTCTGTGTGTGTTTTTTGTGAAAAAACCAATAAAAAATTTTTTGGGGAAAAAGAAAGACCATGAACCATCTCCTGGTACTGTTTTCTTCAGATGCAATAGAGTTGACAAAGAAGGTCCTCTTCACCATCACTGTCACCGTTCGGCAGGCTCCATGTTGAGCTCTAACCTGTGTTCAGTCTGCTTCAGAGCGAGTTTTTCACCACCAGCACTCTAGCTGTCTCAGCAATTGTTTCATCACCCTCAGCTCTGGGGAAAATCAGGGGGCCATCTGGGCTCAATGCAAGCAGGGAGGGCGCTTTGGAACCAGACAGCTGATAGCCCTGGTTAGCTCCGCATTACAGTGGGCCACTAATATCAGTGTACTGGATGAAGCAAAGATCACCAGTGTTGAAGCAATGATTCTTCAACATCAACTTCGTTGGACTGGTCATTTTGGAAAGCATAATGATGGTGGTCAACAAAAGAGGTTTAAAGACTGTCTCAAGGCAAATTAAAAAAAAAGTAGTATAAACACTGACAACTGGGAAACACTGGCCTGCGAGCGCTCCAGCTGGAGAACAGCCTTTACCAGAGGTGTCATGGGCTTTGAAGACACTCAAACTCAGGACGCAAGGGAGAAACGTGCCAGGAGGAAGGCACGCTTGGCAAATCCAGACCGTGATCAACTCCCACCCCGGAACCAATGTCCCCACTGTGGAAGGACGTGTGGATCCATAATTGGCCTCCACAGTCACTTACAGACTCATTGTTAAAACCGTGTTTATGGAATACAATCTTACTCAGCTACAAGGGATCGCCAAACAAGAAGACGACAGTGGGCCACCAGGAAATTTGCTGCAAGGCCATCAGGATAAGAGCCAACTCCTAGGAGCCTCCAATCAAATATTTGAAGGGGACATCCTCTAGGGTTGCCACATTTCAAAAAGTAAAATTCCTGACACCTGCTAAAAAACCCCACCAAGATTGTTAAGTTTTTTGGGGTAAACAAACACAAATTGCTGAGCTTTTTTTTCAGAATCCTAACCCGAAAATAGTGATTTGGAACTGCTTTTCCCATCGCGTTGCCATACATCCAAACTTTCCTGACATTTTTACACCCAAAAACCAGGACATGTCTGGAACTTCATGTTATCAATTATATGCAGGGTGGAGTTTACCTCCGCTGCAATATTTTATTCAAGTTGGCACCCCTGGCCGTAAAACATGGGCCATCCTATAGCATTGCATCCTCAGTATTGCACATTATAGTCCCCTTTTCACAATGGTGATCATAATAATAGCAATATCGCATATGCAGTTGTTGTTGTTGTTGTTTAGTCGTGTCCGACTCTTCGTGACCCCATGGACCAGAGCACACCAGGCACTCCTGTCTTCCACTGCCTCCCGCAGTTTGGTCAAACTCATGCTGGTAGCTTTGAGAACACTGTCCAACCATCTCGTCCCCTTCTCCTTGTGCCCTCCATCTTTCCCAACATCAGGGTCTTTTCCAGGGAGTCTTCTCTTCTTATGAGGTGGCCAAAGTATTGGAGCCTCAGCTTCCAGATCTGTCCTTCCAGTGAGCACTCAGGGCTGATTTCCTTCAGAATGGAGAGGTTTGATCTTCTTGCAGTCCATGGGACTCTCAAGAGTCTCCTCCAGCACCAGAATTCAAAAGCATCAATTCTTCAGCGATCAGCCTTCTTTATGGTCCAGCTCTCACTTCCACACATCACTGCAGGGAAAACCACGGACTTTTGTTGGCAAGGTGATGTCTCTGCTTTTTAAGATGCTGTCTAGGCTTGTCATTGCTTTTCTCCCAAGAAGCAGGCGTCTTTTAATTTCGTGGCTGCTGTCACCCTCTGCAGTGATCATGGAGCCCAAGAAAGTAAAATCTCTGACTGCCTCCATTTCTTCCCCTTCTATTTGCCAGGAGGTGATGGGACCAGTGGCCATGATCTTCGTAGCAGTAACTCAGTAGCAGTAGCGCAGCTTAATTATCAGGTACCCACGAGGCGAGATTTAGATTGCACATAACACAGATATTCCTGGCTGTTTGTGAACACACGTCACGTTTCCTATTGCACCATCGCCTCTAGATATATTGCACCATTGCCTTTGTGCTTATTTGCGTGTCTCTGCGTTCACCCTTACTCGCCCCACAGCGATCCTGGGGGTCACACGCAACCTTTGCAAGGATGATGGAACGAGGAAGAAGCGGCGGCGCAAGAGCGAGCGGGCGCGCGCGCGGCCCCTTTAAGGAACCCGGCAGCTCGCGAAGCCCCGCCCCGCCCCATCTTCACCCATGCCGCCTCCGAGCCAATCCGGAGGCGCCGAGCGGCCGTCACGCCAGCCCCCGCGACGGCCTCATTGGGCGACGCGGCCCTGGCGCCAGCGCCGCGCGGCCACCGGGCTGCCTACCGGCCCTCCGAGCCGGGTGCGGCGCCCGCTGATTGGCTGCTGCTAGGGGACGGCCGTTGAGGGGACAGGAGGGGAGGGGCAGAGGAGGGAGGATGGCGATGCGCTTTCTTCGGGGCTGCCCGGGCATCTCGGCAGAGGAGGCTGTACGGGCGGGGAGGGAGGAAGAGGAGCCGCCAGGGACTCATAGGGACTAGAAACCCTTCCAAGGAGACGGTAAGAGTGGGCAGGGGGGTGCAGATGGGGCAAAATAAGAGGTGGGGAGGAGGGAAACAGCGGGGTCACAGGTAGGTAGGTAGGTATGGGGAGGGAACACCTCATAGGGACTAGAAACCCTCCCAAGGGGACGGTAAGGGTGGGCAGGGGGAGACAGATGGGGCAAAATACAGCAGGGGCAGGGCGGGGTCACAGGTAGGTAGGTAGGTAGGTAGGGGGAGGGAGGGAAGACCTCATAGGGACTAGAAACCCTCCCAAGCAGACGGTAAGGGTGGGTGCAGATGGGGCGGATTAAGTTGGGAGGGGTGGGGGCAGGAGGGAAACGGCAGGGTCACAGGTAGGTATGGGGAGGGAAGACCTCATAGGGACTAGAAACCCTCCCAAGGGGACGGTAAGGGTGGGTGGGGGGTGCAGATGGGGCGGAATAAGGCAGGGGCGGGGTGGGAGGCAGGAGGGAAGCGACGGGGTCACAGGTAGGTAGGTAGGCAGGTAGGTATGGGGAGGGAAGACCACATAGGGACTAAAAATCCTCTCAAGTAGATGGTAAGGGTGGGCGAAATAAGGCGGGGGGGCGGAGTGGGGGGGAGGAGGGAAACAGCGGGGTCGCAGGTAGTTAAGTAGGTAGGGGGAGGGAAGGGAAGCCCTCATAGGGACTAGAAACCCTCGCAGGAAATGGTAAGGGTGGGCGGGGGGGTGCAGATGGGGCAAAATAAGGTGGGGGGAAGGAGGGAAATGGCAGGGTCACAGGTAGGTAGGCAGGTAGGTATGGGGAGGGAAGACCTCATAGGGACTAGAAGCCCTCCCAAGGAGCCGGTAAGGGTGGGCAGGGGGAGACAGATGGGGCAAAATAAGGCAGGGGGCGGGGTGGAGGCAGGAGGGAAACGGCAGGGTCACAGGTAGTTAGGTAGGCAGGTAGGTCGGTATGGGGAGGGAAGACCTCATAGGGACTAGAAACCCTCCCAAGGAGACGGTAAGGGTGGGCGAAATAAGGTGGGGGCGGGGTGGGGCAGGAGGGAAACAGTGGGGTCACAGGTAGGTAGGTAGGTAGGTGGGGGAAGGGGAGTGGGGAGACCTCATAGGGACTAGAAACCCTCCAGGGAGGGTAAGGTTAGGGGGACAGAGAAGGAGTGAATTAAGCCGGGGGGGGTGGGTGGGACAGAGGAAAATTACAGGATCACAGGGAGGGAGGGGTGGGAAGACGTAATAGGGATTAGAAACCTCCAAGGAGGGTCTGGGTGGGATGGTGCAGAGCAGTGTCCTAAGTTGGTATATAGGTAGGTAGAGCAAGGGGAGGGAAAGATCTCATAGGGACTAGAAACCACCAGGTAAGGTAAAGCAGGAATATAGAAGGGGCGAATTAAGGCAGGTGGGAAAGAGAAACACAGCAGGATCATAGGTAGGGAGGGATTGGGACGACATCAAAGGAACTAGAAACCAGGGAGAGGGAGGCTTAAGGGTGGGTTGGGATCTAGAAGGGGGTGAATTAAGTCAGGAGACAGGTGGGTGGGAAGAAGAGTGGGTAAAAAGGAAAGTAAAAGGTGAGGGGAAGGCTAGAGTAGGGGAATGAAGCCAGGTGGAGGAGGAGGAGGAATAAGAAATTGGGAGTGGGAGCGGAAAAAAGAATTAAAAGGAGAAAAGGAAATTGTTGGTTCCAAAGGGTGGAGAAAAAAAGAGGGATTTGGGGAGAAGGCTGGGCAGGGCAGGTCCTCATTAAATCTTATCGCTCTGTACACCCACAAATTGACAGGTGAGACTGGAAGCTGATGGAGCTGTTCAAGAGATGGCTGGGCCACCCAGAGGAGCTCTATAACCTGGTGAGGTTTAAGATGGGAGGCTACAAGACGGTGATGCCCAAGATGGACCAGGTGAGTGAGCGACAGTGCACTGTGTTGAATGGGTGTGGAAAGAATGGGTTGTCTTGTTCCCTGGTTTTTAATTTGCTTGTTCCCTGGTTTTTAATTTTGCTGGCTTGGAAGGCCCTTAGCTTGGTGGTTACAGTGCCTGAAGTGTCCCAGGGTCGATGCTCAGTGTCTCTTAAGCAGGACTGGAAATGTTCCCGTCTGAAACTCTGGAGAGCACTGCCAGTCTCTGATGGTTCAGTATCTTGTTGCTCCCAGCGGCCAAAGGACCTTATAGGCCAAAAGACCGCATAGCAGCCAGCCAGACACTTCCAGGAAGCCCATCATCAAGCCATTAAGGAAATTGCATTCCCACAATGTTTTTCCCGCCCTCCAGCAACTGGCATATTAAGTGATACTCTGCCTCTGAACATGGAAGTTCTATTTAGCGGTGCTGCCCAAACATCGTTTGGGAAGGGGCTGTAGCTCAGTGGCGAAAACATCAGCTTGGCATGCTTTTTTATTGGATTGGTTGTGACTCTCCTCGAGTCGCTCATGTTCGGGCACAAAAGCAGAATAAAAATATTTTTTTAATAGATAAAATAGACCGGTAATAGAAAAAGATGGAGATGAGGAGTTGTTGTATGGGGTGTATGTCTTATTTTCTCTTTTCCCATTCTGTTTTTTCCTGCTCCATGCTTCTACTTTGTCAAGGGAGTGAGAGAAGAAATAATGGTTTCAGAAGGGGGGGAGGCCTGGAGAGACTCTGAAATCTGTAAATTATTTTCAGACATATTAAAACACGACTTTAGTCTATTAATTGCAGCCGTTTAGCCAGAGACAATGGATTCATACTGTTTCCCAAAGTCCACAGTCTAATGTCAGACATGCAGGATTTGGAGCAGGGGAGGCAGGAACAAAGACAGACAAGAAATAATTGGAAAAAATATTAATTTATAGCAATCAAATAAAATGCTATATTGTGAAATTACGGTGCCAGACAGGTCTTAAATTGGACCATCACTATTGGTTCATGATATGACGAAGCATTCTTGCACCTTAATTATGAATTGCTGCCTGTCAGATTTTATGAAAGGTATCAATTATATTTATTATGACTTTATATGTGCAGTCAACTTGCCTGTCCTCTGGACAAATGGTTTTGTTCCGTTTTCTTCCTTTCTCTTCCTTTCTCTCTTCTTTAAAGCGAAAAGCCCTTTCCCCCCACCAAATATCTCCAGCAGGATCTTGGGCCAAATCGCACTGTGCTGGAACTGCTGTTTTGGAGCACTTGATGGAAATTTCTTCTTGTAGTAGCAGCTGGGTGGGGGGCTACTTTGAATGCCAGGTGCAGTGAGGTGCGATCCAAACTTTCCTGCACAACTCCCTCGCCTCATTGCTGTTTCACATTGCCCCAAATTCTCCAAGAAATCTTTGAAAATGGAAGGCAATTAAGTAAAACCCTTGTGGTTATATTTATTTTTTATTTATCTGCTGCACTTATTTCTTGCATTTTTGCCGAAGCTTTTTCCTCCAAGGAGCTTAATGTGGTTCTCCCCTTCCCCATTTAATCTCCACAACAAGGCTGAGGTGTAGGTTAGGCTGAGAAGCAGTGACTGGCCCAAGGTCATCCAGTGAGCTTCATGGCTGAGTGGGAATTTGAACCCTGGTCTCCCAGGTCCTTGCCCAACACCCGACCCTCCTGCTGCTAGTTCTTTCTGATGATTCCAGAGCAGAAGATTTAATTTAAAGAGAAAAGGCAGGAATTGTGCATTCTCCTTCTGCTCATAGGATGTGCAGAGTATCCACACACCCATTTCCTTTAATGTGGGGCTACATTCCCTTTCCGGGGGGAGGCCCAAATGCCAAATGGGTGGGGGCAGAAGCAACAAATATACCGTATTCTTTGCTCTATAAGACGCACCAGACCACAAGACGCACCTAGTTTTTGGAGGAGGAAAAGAAGAACAAAAATATTCTGAATCTCAGAAGCCAGAACAGCAAGAGGGTTCGCTGTGCAGTGAAAGCAGCAATTCATCTTGCTGTTATGGCTCCTGGGATAGCTGTTAAGCCTGCATTCGCTCCATAAGACGCACACACAGTTCCCCTTACTTTTTAGGAGGGAAAAAGTGAGTCTTATAGAGCAAAAAATACGGTAATTTCCCCCTTTGCATGGTAAGCAACTTTTACAGGCACATTTCACAGACCACTCTGCATCCTTCATCCAGGCAAGTCAAAGGGGGTTTTGGCCAGACCAAAAAGGAACACAACCCTTGGGTTGAGTGGGCCCACTGGCTGGGGAAAGCCTTGGGGGCCAGATTGAGAGCCACGTTTAGCACACACACCCCGGGGTCCGAGGTTCCCCAGCCCTGCTTTTAGTGCAAAGGGTTAGCTGGCCAAGGTCTGGCTGAGTCCCAGGGCTGGCTCTGTGTCTGCAGGGTTCCCTGGCAACTTGCCAGTCTGTGCATCCTGGTGGGAGCAGCTGAGACTGGGGACCCGCCATCATGTCCTTTTCCCACAGTGCTCCAAGGTGATGCCACATTGGGTGCTCTGGGATCTTGTAGGAAATTTGAAACTCTGTGAGTGTGACTCTGTGGACCCAGCCACTGCTAGCAGACAGTAGGTGTGGGAGCTTCCTTCATCTGAGGATCACAGGACGGTTTAGAACATAAAAATACAAAAATAGTAACAAACAGTAACACACACACCCTCTTTAAAGGCCAGAGATGGTTTAATTAGCCAGAGGCCTGGGAGATGAGGAATGTTTTCCCCGGGCGCCTAAAGATATACAATGAAGGTGCTGGGCAAACTTCCCTGAGGAGAGCATCCCACAAGCGGGGAGCCACCACAGAAAAGGCCCGTTCTTGTGTTGCCACCCTCCAGATCTCATGGAGGAGGCACACAAAGAAGGAGTTCAGATGATGATTGCGGGGTTCAGGGCAGTTCATACGGGGAGAGGTATTGGAGCCCGGGAATGCCCCCAGGGTGCAGATGTCAGCCCTGCTGAATCCTCTCCACTAGGTCTTTGTGGGGCTACCTCTCTTGTCATCCGTGTTCACTTCTGGTGGTGTGTATATTTCTGTGTGCTCGCACAATGATGGGAGTTGAAGGCCCAAATCACAGATTTCCTCCCCCCCAACACTGGGTTCATGAGACGCCAACATTTAAGTGGAGCAGTTGGCATCTTGACTCTGAAGACAGCATCGCTGAACAGCTCTGGCACTAACTTGGCAAGTAGGAAAAGCCAGCAGGGGACTTAAGCCCTAGGAAAGTAAGTGCCAGGAAGCTCAGAGGGACTTGCTTCTCAGCAAAGACACAATCTTTAAATAAATGTTATTAAATTATTTCAGCACATAACTAATGAACCATCCCACCCTGCTCCTAGAAGCTGGTGTTCAAGCAATGCATACAAAGCAACAACCAAATAACTCAACTTCTTACGCCGGGCTGCTATTTGGATAAAAGGCGATACTCAGTTTAAGTCAAGCAAAAAGTTTTATAAGGCTGTTTTCGTTATTAGCCGCATATTCAATACTGTGCCAGGCAAAACCATACCTCTTCTACCAGGCCTTTGGCTAATTTAGCAAACTAGGACATTTTAAATTCGGCATGGGTATGGGGAGAAAACGTTTGTCATGTCTTTCTGTGATTTTTTTATACTGAAATCTGCCCCCTGATCCTAAGAGGAAGGACAGCATAGAAATTTAGCAAGTAACAATCGAAATAATAAAAGCAGTGTCGTTAGGTTACGCAGGAGTCTCCATGCGCTCCAAGACGCGCAAACGGTAAAGCCCAAGTGCTGTTTAGTGGTTAAGGCGTCGGACTAGGACCCCGACCGCGTGAGACCCGGGTTCAGGTCCGCACGCAGTCTCTCGCCACTCGGAGCCTGACCCACCTCGCGGGGTTGGTGGTTGCGAGGATAACGCCGGGAGCAGGAGAAGAACCTCCGGCTGTTGGGGAAAGGTGGGAGATTCGAACACGGCAAGAAACGAGATGGCAATTTAAAAGTGCCTAGGATCGCGCTGTGGATCCCGCTGCGCTTTCGTGGCGTGGGGTGGGGGATCTCTTTCCCCTTGAATGAAGGGAAAGGAGGAGGAAAGGAAAAGCTGGAGTTTGTTTCGCCCAGGGCGCTTTTGCAAAGAGCCTGCAGGGAGCGCTCGGGGTTGGTTAAGTCGGCCAGGCGCGGCGCGGCGCCCGGGGAGGGAAGGAGGCGGGCCGGCCTCGGCTGTCTTCCCTCCCCGCCGAGGGAAGGGGCGGTGGGTGTGTCCGCTTCCCCTCTGGCTGCGCGCGCCCCGGATCCTTTCCCCCGCGCCCATGGCACGGGGCCAGGCGGGGGCCGCGCTGCTGGCCCGCTGAGCCGTGCGCCCGGGCGCGCCCCTCGTTCCCTCTCCATGGCCAGCGGCCCCTCCAAAGCCGCAACCTCCCTTTTCAAGCGTACTTTGGCCCTTTCCCCGCCCCGTGCTGGAGGAGCAGCAGGAGGATCGGGGCCGGGCGGCGGCTGCAGCAGCTGCTGCTGGGCCGGGGGCCGGGTGCGCTCGGCGTCCGGCCCGCACCGCCTCCAGCAGCCCCAGGCTCCGCCGCCGCTGGCTTCCCGGGGGACCCGTTTCCTGAGCGCGCCGCCGCCCTCTGTGCTCTTGTTGCAGGACTCGCTCAGCGACAGCCTCCGCCGCTGCTACCAGTACTTGAACCAGACCAGCCGGAGCTTCGCCGCCGTCATCCAAGCCCTCGACGGGGAGCTGCGGTGAGTTCCCCGGGGCCCGGGCGGGTGCGGGGCGCAGGGAGCGAGGGGCGGGCAAGCTTGCACGCTTGCTAAGGATGGAAAGGGTTAACTGCGTTGGTCTGGCAAGGAAAGGGTTAACCGTGCGTGTGCACGGGTTTTGTTATGGCTGCAAGTTTCGTGGGTTTTTCCCCTCCCCTTGGGGGAGGAGTGAAATCCGAATCGAAGTCCTGTGCCAGGCAGTGCGCTCCGAGTGATCGCGAAAAAAAGAAGCTTTGCTCCTGTGCTCCGCTTGGCACCGCCTGCGGGGCTGGAGCCTGGAAGTTTCAGCGTTGCAAAGCGTGGGTAGGTTTTCCTGCAATCTGGCGACCTCTTGCTAGACTACAACTCCCACCAGCCCCCAGGTGCTGAACATGCTGGCTGGGGAGCTGAGAGAGTCCTAAACTCTTCCGGAGGCACAAGGTTCAGAAAGGCTGGCTTGTAATACTGTACTCTCCAACATTTCTCTGATGAGCACAATTCAAAGTGTTGGTGCTGACCTTTAAAGCCCTAAACGGCCTCGGTCCAGTATATCTGAAGGAGCGTTTCCACCCCTATCCTTCTACCCGGACACTGAGGTCCAGCGCTGAGGGCCTTCTGGCGGTTCCCTCCCTGCGAGAAGTGAGGTTACAGGGAACAAGGCAGAGGGTCTTCTCGGTAGTGGCACCCACCCTGTGGAACGCCCTCCCACCAGATGTCAAAGAGAACAACAACTACCAGACTTTTAGAAGACATCTGAAGGCAGCCCTGTTTAGGGAAGCTTTAAATGTTTGATGCATTACTGTATTTTAATATTATGTTGGAAGCCGCCCAGAGTGAGTAGGGAAGCCCAGCCAGATGGGTGGGGTATTAATAATAATAATAATAATAATATATTATTATTATTGTTGTTGTTGTTATGTACCCCAGCCACTCTTGGCAGCTTCCCGCATATATAAAAACATAACAAAGCATTAAACTTCCCTATACAGTGCTGCCTTCAGATGGCTTAGGGGTTGGCTAACTCCACACCCTCTAACATTTCTCTGATGAAAATAGAGACCATAGCTATCAACTTTCCCCTTTTCTTGCGAGGAATCCTATTTGGAATAAGAGAATTTCCCTTAAAAAAAGGAAAACATTGACAGCTATGATAGAGACATGTTAAGGAAAATGGGGACATTCTGGGATCAAATCAGAAACCAGGACTGTTTCTGTAAATCCAGGGACCCTTGGAAATATATAGAATGGTCAGAGGTTTTTATTTATTATTATTTATTAAATTTTTCAATAGAGGTTTTGCCATTGCAGTTCCTGCATTGCAGGGGGTTGGACTAGATCACCCTTAGGGGTTCCTTCCAGCTCTGTGGTTCTGTGTAAGGCAGCCTTTGCTTGGTTGGGCTGTTTTCTCCATTGACTGCCCAGGGCTGTCAGCTCTGACCAGCAATGGCTCTCCCCAGCAGATGGTGGGTGTTGCACCTGGGTCCTTCTGCATGCCAAACAGCAGTGCCCTTAGCATGGAGGGAGGTCCCAGAGCATGTGCTCTGCTTGCTGAGCAGACAGCTCCTCCCCCAAACAAGGTTTTGGGTTGGCCTGTGAAATCAAGGGAACATCGTGGTTTGGCAGCTTCCACCAACTTAAAAAGATCCGATGTCCATTTCTTAGGAGGCGGTGAAAACGCAATTCCAGGAAGGAATTGCATCTGGCTTAGCCTCCTGGTGCAATTCTCCTGGTGCAATTCTCAAACTTGTAGCATCAACCTTTCTTAAGACCATAAGAACAGCTTGCTCAATAAGCCAGCGGCTCACCTAGTCCAGCATCCTGCTTTCACATTTGCCTTTTGCTGGTGCAATGCCAGTCTCCTCTGGAGTAAGGATCTGGGAGCCAGCAGCATGCAGTCTAGCCCCTACTGAAATCTAGATTGCTTTTTTGTTGCTGTAAATATTGAATTGATTCTGTTAAATCGTTGGCTTTGGACCTCTTGGAATTCCCTGACATGCTCTGCATTTTGTCTATTTGAATTCTGAACGTTTGCTGTTACTTGCTCTGGGCCTGTGTCTTTCACAGCCTATTCTGGCACAGCACACACCTGTTGCATCTTAGCAAGTTCAAGATATTCTCTGAGCTGCCCTTTGTATCACCGCAAACGGTCCTCCTCCTCAGCCTTGTTTTATGGGTACACATGGATTTGCTCCAGAGCAATTAACTTTAATTTAGTCGTCTCTGAGAAAGAATGAAAGGCGAAGTGCAGACAATGACTCCGTTCCCTATACATAGCGGAGTGTGTGTTTGTCTGCGTGGGGTAAAAAAATGCAGGAGGTTTCTGCAAATTGCTTCAGCCAGACTGCAGAGGGTGACCCAGTCTTGCTGCCCATTTAACAAGCTGGTGCAGTTAAATATATCAAAATGAAGTGTTTCATCCAGGAAAGTGGGGCTGATCTGTGATCGTAATAGCAAAGAATTGGACTGCATTTTTGAAAGTTAAATAAGATAAGAATATATTGTCCAAAACCGGTTTGAAGTCCATATCGCCATATCAGTTATTGACCTGGCAATATACAGTGGTACCTTGGTACTCGAACGGCTTGCCTCCCGTACAAATCGACTCCCAAACGCTGCAAACCTGGAAGTAACTGTTCCGGTTTGCAAGTGTTTTTTGGAAACTGAACGTCCGACGCAGCTTTCATTTGAGGGCAGGAAGCTCCTGCAACCAATTGGAAGCCACACCTTCGTTTTCCAACGGTTTCCAGAGTCGAACAGAATCCCGGAACGGATTAAGTTCGAGAACCAAGGTACCACTGTATTGCGAATCATGATGTGTGCGTGCAACAATCACCATGCGGGAAAAACCATGAAGCCATCCAATGTTTCTCTCAGTTCCTGCAGCCTCTGTTAACTCTGCTGGCTCATATCTCTCAGGGGCAGCAAATCACAAGAGCAGGTCTTGGCAAAAGTCACAATACAGGAAAAACCGTGAAGCTAGCCAATGCCTCTACATAGCTCCATCCTTATTTCAGACATGGTTATATATCGGCATATTATGATGTTTAGCTGGTTATAGATCATGATGTTGAAACTTAGATATCAACCAGCCCTGTGCGCTGCCTCCACAGTCAGAGGCTGTCTGCTGCAGAATTCCAGTTGTGGAAACTGCAAATGGGTGGCATGGGTGGGCCTAGGACCCACAAACCTACAGGACCGCCTCTCCTGGTATGCCCCGCAGAGGACCTTAAGGTCCACAAATGACAATATTTTGGAGGTCCCAAGTCACAAGGTGGTTAGACTGGTCTCAACTAGGGCCAGGGCCTTTTCAGTACTGGCCCCGACTTGGTGGAACACTCTGTCACAAGAGACTAGGGCCCTGCGGGACTTCACATCTTTCCGCAGGGCCTGCAAGACAGAGCTGTTCCGCCTGGCCTTTGGTTTGGACTCAGTCTGACCCTTATGTTTCCCTCCCCTTATGGTTTTGATCTATGGGCTACTTTTAAAATGAGGCTGCATTTTAACCTGTATTTTAAATTGGTCCGTCCCCCCCCCATTATGTTTTTACTGTAATTTTTACTGTTGTTAGCCGCCCTGAGCCCGGCTTTGGCCGGGGAGGGCGGGGTATAAATGATTTTTATTATTATTATTAGTATGCTGCAGCCATGATGGTCTCTTGGATGGTTTCTTGGCTTCCCCGTAGGGGACAGGATGCCCAGACTAGATGGGCCCCTGGACTGATGCAGCTCTCTTTAGGTTCTGCAAGGTTGATGCTGGCACTCTTGAGTTGCACCGGGAGGCTAATCTGGAGCCGATACTCGGTTCCTTTATTTGCAGCTGTGTGCTGCAATCCCTCCTAATAGAAACGAATGATCCACAGAGCTTTCACGCTGGCTGAAGTTGCCGAACACAATGTTCTCTCTCTCTCCTCCTTGCCTTCCCATAATTTCATAGGCCAATCTAAGGCCTGGTTTGTGGGGAGGAGTGACCTCTTGGTAGCACATGCTTTGGGGAGAAGGGACCTCGCTCCGTGGTCCAGGCACCTGCTTTGTGTGCAGAAGAAGCCAGGTTCCATCTCCAGGTAGAAAGAGCCAGGTGGCAGGAGAGAGCTGCTGCCGGTCAGAGTAGAGTATTCTGTGTTGTGGGTGGATAGATGGCTACCAAACAGTCTTAGGTAAAGGTAAAGGGACCCCTGACCATTAGATCCATCTCGCTTTACTGGCCGAGGGAGCCGGCGTACAGCTTCCGGGTCATGTGGCCAGCAGGACTAAACCGCTTCTGGCGAACCAGACCAGCGCACAGAAATGCTGTTTACCTTCCCGCCGGAGCGGTACCTATTTATCTACTTGCACTTTGAGGTGCTTTCAAACTGCTAGGTTGGCAGGAGCAGGGGCCGAGCAATGGGAGCTCACCCCATTGCGGGGATTCGAACCGCCGACCTTCTGATCGGCCAGTCCTAGGCTCTGTGTTTTAACCCACAGCGCCACCCGCGTTCCTAAAACGGTCTCAGAGGCAGCCCTAAATAATATCCTGTCTCTTTAGGACCTATGGAGACATAGGAAGCTGCCCTTTACTGAGTCAGACCATCGTTCCATCCAACTCAGTTCTGCCCACACTGACTGGCAGCAGGGGGTTGGACTAGATGACCCTTAGGGTCCCTTCCAATTTGATTATTCTATTAGCTCTCAAGCAGGACTTTCCCAGCCTTTTTTGGAGATGCCAGGGTTCGAACGTGGGAAGCCACCTGCTTGCAAGGTGTGTGTTCCACCCCCTGTGCTAGGAGAGTCCTTCAGCTCAGACCTCTTTCCTCCTCGTCCTTAGCCATGCCGTGTGCATCTTCTACCTGGTGCTCCGAGCCCTGGACACGATCGAGGACGACATGACGATCAACCTGGAAACCAAGGTCCCCATGCTCCACAACTTCCACTCCTACCTGTATCAGCCGGACTGGAAATACATGGACAGCAATGAGAAGGACAAGCAAGTTTTAGAAGACTTCCCGACGGTTAGCAATTTGGCCAGTTGGTCTCGTGTTCATGCGGTCTTTTTAAGTTAGCTGTGCAAATCCTGACATTGCCAGTTTGCTATAGTATCTGCAAAATGGGTGCTTGCTGGCAGCAGATAGGAAGTTGGTTTTATGATGGTCTCTTTCTGAGCCATCTCTTCTCAAGGGAGTTTAGCAGCACTTTTAAGGTGCCGGGGGGGGAACAACAGTGTGGCCCCCGAATTCAATTAAGTGCCTCCTATGATGCTTCAGTCTTCAAGGGATAAACACAGGTCTTAGATGGGTCTAACTACTGCACGTTCTGGGAAGTTGCTCGCCTGATTGCTAAGTATTTGGACGCCTCTTGAGATATAGCTAAATTTCCTGAGAATGAAGAGCAGGTTTCCATGTGTGTTTGGATGCAGTTGGGTGCCATTTTGAGATGTGCAAATTTTGTTCTGGTTTTTTTTAAAAATCATTTTAAAGTGAAATCAAAATCCTTCCAGTGTTTCCATCTGCTTACAGTAGTCTTTTTAAATAGCTTATAAATTTTCCCCATTCTTTTGTAAAGTTTTTATCTTCTTGATTCCCGAGTTTTCCGGTCAACTTTGCCATTTCGGCATAGTCCATCCGCTTGGTTTGCTATTCTTCTAGTTGGGTCCCATCAAGATGGCGAGCTAGATCTTTCACAACTGACCTGATTTTAACCACTGGTTTCAAAACCACACTGACATTTTGGGTTTCTTAGAATTTGTGAGTAATGTCAGAGGCAAAGCTGCTGGTTCCCTATTAGTGCGAAGGCAAGATTCGACAATTGGTGTCTTGGAAAAGTTACGACATCAAATGCATCCTTAAAGTTGCGGCTGGACAATAATCTGGTCCTGAACCAAGGGGCGAGGGAGACTGTGGCCCTCTAGATATTACAGACTCCAGTTCCCATCAGTCCTAGTGAGTGATGAGAGATGATGGGAGTTGTAGTCCAATACTGTAGGATCTCCACCCCTGCCTTCAAGTTGCTATAATTCCTGGGCTCTTTGTCTGCAATCCCATAACCGCTTTCCCGGGAGCAAGCTCCACTGAACTGGATGGGACTTGACTTCTGAGTAGACCTGTGCCTACTATCAAACTGGTTACCCTTTGTCACACTGGTTACATTTTGGCCCTAGAAAGAGGTGTATAGGTCCGTTTCCCTTAAATGCAGAAACTTCATCCTTACCCTTGTTTTGAACTGGCTCATTTCGTTTCCTCCTGTCACTTGTGGTTATCGCCTTAGATCTCCTTGGAGTTCCGCAACCTGGCAAAGATATACCGAGATGTGATTGCTGACATCTGCCACAAGATGGGTCTGGGGATGGCTGAGTTTTTGGAGAAGAAGGTGGATTCTGAGAAGGAGTGGGACCAGGTGAGTAGACTTGGGAAGGGGTCCCCAGGGAATCTACTTGGGGCTGAAACCTGTGTGTTCAGGAAATGTGCCAAAATGGATCCAACTTGCAGTGTGGAATGTCCTTAATAGGTTTAGCAGTTGGCGGGCAAAATTGTGCGCCCCTTGCTCCTTGGGGTGTTTCTTATTCTTTATTGCGTTGTCCTGTTCCAATTGCTGCTGGCGGTTCCCTCATTGCGAGAAGTGAGGTTACAGGGAACCAGGCAGAGGGCCTTCTCGGTGGTGGCGCCCACACTGTGGAACACCCTCCCATCGGATGTCAAGGAAATAAGCAGCTATCCTATTTTTAAAAGACACCTGAAGTCAGTCGCACAGTCACACAAGTAGCTGAACTGCGTTCCACGCAGTCGCAAAAACAAATGAACTGAAAAGGCCTCAAAAACAAAAACGCAAAATAAATAGCAAAAGCAAAACAATAAGAAATTCTTTTGAGATTTACGCCGTAATGCTTTTTTTCATTGATGTGGAAAACTGGCAGTCATGTTTGTGCTTATGCAAACCCTCCCTTACCGTGTGCCAGACAAAGGAGGGAGATGGAAAGCCTCAAGTGCTGCAGCTCTTTTAATAAGTAGATTAAACAAAAAAACCCA
The DNA here is from genome assembly GCF_027172205.1 of Podarcis raffonei. Taxonomy (NCBI): domain Eukaryota; kingdom Metazoa; phylum Chordata; class Lepidosauria; order Squamata; family Lacertidae; genus Podarcis; species Podarcis raffonei. The sequence continues at coordinate 118,326,339 of NC_070604.1, read as the reverse complement.
TGCTATAGCTAGGATTGATTGGTTGATTTCTCTCTCTAGTATTGCCATTACGTCGCTGGCCTGGTGGGCATTGGCCTGTCCCAGCTCTTTTCTGCGTCAAAGCTGGAAGACCCCATTGTCGGGCAGGACACGGAGCTGGCCAACTCCCTGGGGGTTTTCCTGCAGAAAGTCAACATCATCCGGGACTACTTGGAGGATGAGCTTGAAGGCCGGGAGTTTTGGCCCAAAGAGGTAAAGCAAGGGGCGACAAGAGAGAAGAGAGGGAAAGCTGTGACATTTGGTCCAGGGGATGGAGACCACCTGTTTTGATGGAACATGAGAAATGGGCCTTTTCCGTGGTGGCTCCCCACTTGTGGAGAGACTCGCCTGGCATATCTTTAGATGCCAGGCAAAAACATTCCTCTTCTCCCAGGCCTTTGCCTAATTAAACAACCTATGGCCTTTTAAACTCTTATGTGTGTGGCAGGGTATTGTCTTTATTTGATGATGATGGTGATATATAATTTATTTATACCCTGCCCATCTGGCTGGGTTTCCCCCGCCACTCTGGGTGGCTCCCAACAGAACACCAATATCAGTAATAAAAAAGCAACAACATCAAATATTAAAAACTTCCCTAAAAAAGGGCTGTGATACTATGGTATGTATTTTGTGGTTTTTATAAAATAATAAATAATAATTATAATAATTTTTATACTCCGCCCATCTGGCTGGGTTTTCCCAGCCACTCTAGGCAGTTTAAAACATATCTAAAAATAATAATAATAAATCAGTCATTAAAAACTTTCCTTGGGTGACGGGCAGTACAGAAATTTAATAAGTAAATAAAAGTAATAAATATATATACAATAAGCCTCCTCCCCACAAGGAACTAGATATGTAGGCTGTTGCTGGGTATTTTGATCTGCTTCTAGTTTATTGCCGAATTTATTTAATTCCCCACCACCTGCAACGTTTAAAATAGTTTCTTTTGGCTAGGTTTTTTGTTTGTTTTGTTTTTACCAATAATTGTATTGCTTTGTTCTCTTTGTATTTTTTTTAAAAATGATATTTATTCAAAATTTCAGAAATACATATATAAAAGAAAACAGAAAAATATAAGAAAAAACCCCAAAAAGATAAAACAAAAAGAAGAAAAAGAAAACACAATTCTCAAATTACATCTTTTCATCTGCTTGTTTCTTGACCTCCTCACACCTCCCTTTTTGTATTCTAGCTTAATACATTGTTTCAGCAAATTCTTCCCATATTTCTCAATTCTTATTTAAATATTGTGTCTTAACAGTCTGTCTTATTTAATTAACTCAACAAATCGTTTCCATCATTTACCATGTTCTGTTATTCAGTTTACCTTAATTTGTTTAACTTTATCTTACCTTAAAAGCTTCAAAATTCAAAATTTAAACCATATTTATACATAACTCCTTAAATCCTTAAATCCTTTTTACTAAAGCCAAATAATTCCTTTCCAACATTTCCCCTAATATTTCATTAGTATTGCACTAATTCCAAAAATAAAAAGAAATTCCCTTTATATAAACTCCCCCCCCCCAGTTTTTGTCCAACGTCCCTTCTTCCTGGTCTCGGGTTATGTCAGTCCTTTCTGTCCATATCCAGTTCATCAACCTGGTGACCTTATGTCCGAGGCCCTTAAGTCTCTTCTATGCCCCTTCTGCAGATTTTCTTCTTCTTGTTTGTACTTACACTCTTCCTTACCCTTTGTTGGTTTCTTCCTTAATTTCTTCCCTTTCTCCTTGAGGGGTAGGTCTCTGGGGGGTTCCAACCAGTAATAATCTCCGTTTTCCTTCCTCAAAGTAGCCCATTCCCCCCAGTCCCATTCCCCATCATCGTCATTATAATCCAAAAGATAGTCATCCAAAATATAATTGTCAACATGTTTCATAGTCCCACCAGAGTTAGGAGCCTCCTTAACTCCAGACACTTCCAAGCCCACTCCAAGTTCAATCTTCCAATACAGCAGCTTTTGCTCCTGCAGGGCTTCAGCTCTCTCCATTCGTGTTGCTTGAGATACGGTCACAGCCTCCTCCATCTTTAACTGCCCTTGGACTTGCCCAGTCGAACCAGTTTCCTGAATTGGTCCCTGTATAGTTTCTTTATGCTTGTTTCCCGTTAAGTCATATTCGCTGGCTACGGCAGTCATTAAGTCCAACTTCTCATTCATCAGATTTATCCTCTCCTGCAACTGCTCCAGCATAGCATTTGTCTTGCCAAGAGCAGACACCAAAACTTCCTCCCGAGACATTTCTGTTCAAGGTCAAACGACTGGTCCCACGATCTCAATCTCGCAGCTGTGAAGTCTCCAAATAAACTGCAGCAACAAACTGACAAGCTCCCTCTAGGGGACACAATTTCTATTTGTATCCATCTTTGAAACGTATCCAACAAAGGAAAGTTACTTTCGATTTTCGAAAACTTGGTTTCTTTAAAATGCAGAAAGCAGCATTGAAGTTAATTTGTTTCTCTTTCTTGACTATCTGTCAAAATGCTCCACTTTCAATCAATGGACCTCTCCATGAATTCCTGTCCTGACACCCCGTTCCCAGGTTTGGGGCGATGGAAACTTATTTTCCTTTACTCTCTCTCCTGCAAATTCCCCCCCCCCCTTTCTCCTGGTTCCGGGGGGGGGTGTTATTAGTTGTAAATGCAGGAAATTTCAATTTTTAGAACAACTTTCCCGGCTATTAGATTGTAAGGTTTTTGCTTCAGTCTATTTACAAAAAGCAGAAGGCGGACTTCCTGTTTAGACCTTCCCGCTTCGGTGCCTAATTCAAGAATTTCTTGGTCCAATTTTCCGTTTTTACTCACGGGTACTTGTTTAAAGTCCAATTGTCAACAGGAAAAAGTCAGCGCTCTCCGGCGATGGCTGTGCGGCTTCCCTCCGTGAAAGTAGCAGTCAGTTCGCAGCACCGCGCTGCTCACCCCACTTTGCTCCGGAACCCCAAAATGGGTTTCCCCGCGAGTAGGGGAGGCGCTTTTGGTGCTCTGCCGAACCCCACGTTCCCAGGCTCCTCCGCCTGGGATTTCTAGCGGGCCCCCGCCTTCGCCGCGGCGGGAAGACCCAAATTCCACGGAGCCCATTCCTCCAATCGGAGGAACTCCGCCATTCGCCGACAGCGCTGACCCGGAAGTGCTTTGTTCTCTTTGTAAACCCCTTTGAGGTTTGCTTTTTTAAAACTAAACAAAGAAAGTGGTGTGTGGATTTTATGAAATAAATATATAATAAATGGGGACAAAATGTATCGAGTCGGATAAAAACCAATCATTTAACAAAACTGGAATAAAATGAAAGTTGCAAACGAACAGACAGACACCACACAAGCTTAAATACGTAAGCAAAGAACTAGTGGGAAGAGGAAATTCTCAGGGCAGGGCTGCATAGCCACTCTCAGTTCACATCCTGCATCAACGGGGGTAAGACTAGATGACCGTTGGGGTCCCTTCCAGTTGTATGACTCTGATAGCTTCTCGGTATCTCCCAGGTTTGGAGCAAGTACGCGAAGAAGCTGTCTGACCTGACCAAGCCGGAGAACATCGACAAGGCCGTTCAGTGCATGAATGAGCTCATCACCAACGCCTTGCACCACGTCCCTGACGTCTTGACGTATTTGTCCCGCCTGAAGAACCAGAGTGTCTTCAACTTCTGCGCTATTCCGCAGGTGGGTAGGGGCGTGTGGCTTGCAAAGCTGTCTCCCGCTTCGGAGGTGCTCTTCTGTTTCCCTTCATCTCCCGTTAACAGGGCCGGATTCAGGTTTGATGAGGCCCTAAGCTACTGAAGGTAATGGGGCCCTTTATATGTCCAGCCGTCCTTTGTCAACAACAAATTGCCACTGTTTTTTGTGTTGAATATATGCTATATGTGGAAACAAAACAAAACAAAATTCCTTCCAGTAGCACTGTTTAGATTTGGGCAGCTTTTCTGCTGTACAGTCATACCTCGAGTTGTGTTTGCTTCACGTTGTGTTTTTTCAGGTTACAAATGTGCTAGTAAGCTTTCCTTTGCAGAGTGCTGTACATTGCTCTGGATTTATTTGTATCTAATGACCTTTTTTTAAAAAAAAAGCTTTATTAGAACAATACATACATTTTACAAAACAATAACAACAAACTGAAACACCAAAAACATCACATGAAGTTCAGATAACACAAGGGGATGAATGGAAGTCAAGAGAACATGTATCTAGTGACCTTTGATAGCCCAGAATCAAGCAGGATTGTTTTTGTGACTTCTCTTCTTCTCCCCCCTCCACTCCTGGTCCCCAGGTGATGGCCATCGCCACGTTGGCCGCCTGCTACAACAACCAGCAAGTCTTCCGGGGAGTGGTGAAGATTCGGAAGGGACAAGCCGTCACTCTGATGATGGACGCAACAAACATGCAGGCTGTTAAAGCCATCATGTACCAGTATGTGGAAGAGGTGAGTTCATGATCGCCGTAGGTTTTATTTCTGTGCCTCTTTTCCATGGTAGAACCATGCTCAAAGCGTCTTACGCCAACATACAGAATAAAATACAGCAACATTTCAAGGTAAGTTACAAAACCGGGGGCCCTGTGTGATCGCCACACCTGCTTTATTTGTTTTGAGGTGAATTTGCTACTAGTTTGTTGCTGTAATAAGACAAGGCTACTTTGCTTCTGGGACGCGGGCGGCGCTGTGGTCTAAACCACAGAGCCTAGGGCTTGCCGATCAGAAGGTTGGTGGTTCGATTCCCCACAACAGGGTAAGCTCCCGTTGCTCGGTCCCTGCTCCTGCCAACCTAGCAGTTCGAAAGCACGTCAAAATGCAAGTAGATAAATTGGTACCACTCTGGCGGGGAGGTAAATGGCGTTTCCGTGCATTGCTCTGCTTCGCCAGAAGCGGCTCAGTCATGCTGGCCACATGACCCGGAAGCTGTACGCCGGCTCCTGCAGCCAATAAAGCGAGATGAGCACTGCAACGCCAGAGTCATCCGCGACTGGACCTAACGTTCAGGGGTCCCTTTACCTTTACTTTGCTTCTGGTGTGTTAAGGCAATAAAACTTCGCTTCTGGTGTGTTGCTGTTATTAAACAATAAATACCGTATTTTTCGCTCCATAGGGCGTACCGGACCATAGGGCGCACCTAGTTTTTAGGGGGGGAAATAAAGGGGGAAAAATTATTTCCCCCCCAGCCAAGCTTCCCCCAAAAGCTTCCCCCGACCCCAGAACAGGTCCAGGAGCGGTGGCAAGATTGTGCGCAACCTCGCCACCGCTCCCAGAGCTTGCGGGGCTGGGGACGGGGGAAGCCCAAGCTTCCCCCGACCCCAGCCCCCAGAACAGGCTGCTATCCGCAAGCCTTGGGAGCCCGGCAGGAACTCCTGCCGCACTCCGAAGGCTTGCGGATAGCTGCCTGAAGCCTGCATTTGCTCCATAGGACACACACACATTTCCCCTTCATTTTTGGAGGGGGAAAAGTGTGTCCTATAGAGTGAAAAATACGGTAACAGAGCTGTTTGGATGAATGCTGCCTTAGTGAAAGCTGGTTCTTCTCTCCCGCAGATCCATCAGAAGATCCCAAGTACAGATCCTTCCTCCAGCAAGATACAGCAGATCATTGCCTCTGTACGATCCGTTAGCCTACCCAGCGGCGCCCTGGTCTCCCGGACCCATTACTCTCCCATCTACCTGTCCTGCGTGATGCTCTTAGCTGCGTTGAGCTGGCAGTACCTGAGCACCGTGTCGAAAGCCGCAGAGGAATACGTCCATACAGGCGACAACTGAGAGCAGATTTCCCAGGATGCCACGCCCTTCGCTGCGGGATGGAATATGCTGCTGTTATTATTTCCTTGGCCTTTGGGAACAGGAGAACTCATAGATGTCCCAGGACTGTTGGAGAAGGGCTTGGAATCTTGCAAATTAAAGTTGGAGCCAGAAGATTTCACCTAGGAAGCAATTACTTGCTAGCTTTGAAGCGTCTAACAAATTGCAGTTTCCAGACCTCTAATTTTTTCCTTCCTCTTTTGGAGGAACTGGTTACCGGCAAGTCTGTCATTGGAGTCAGTCTTAATATATTTTTCCTTCCATTTCTTTCTTGCAGACCCGTTTGGATCTGCGTCTTTTTTTGTGTTTTTGACATAGAGTGTTTTTTAAATAGAGTGTTTGAAGGTGCCTCTTTGTTGCTTGTGAATTTTGACAGTAAAAAGGGAAAGAAAAAAAATACTACAATGAAGCCTCCTGCTCTCTTTTTCTTCCGTTTTTATTCAAGTTGTTCAAATTCAGCGACCAAAGCAACACAAGAGTCCATGGTGTGGTTATCTTGAGTCGGGCTTATTTAGAAATCACAGCAAGTTCTAATATTTACCAAGGATTTACCCCAGCTCGTTTTAGAACAGGGCCTTCTCTGCAGTGACTCCCCGTCTGTGGAATGCTCTCCCCAGGGAAGTTCGCCTGGCGCCTTCATTATACACCTTTAGGTGCCAGGCAAAAACGTTCCTTTTTAACCAGGCCTTTGGTTGATCTTACTGACATCCAACACCCTTTTAGAATGTGGTTCTTTTCTGGAAGGATGTTACTGGGTTATTATTTTTGGTTTGATTTTATATGTTGTGGTCTTGTTTGTGAACCGCCCTGAGACCTCTGGGTATAGGGCGGTGTATCAATTGAATAAATAATAATAATAATAATAATAATAATAATAATAATAATTAATTAGCAGACCTTTGACACGTTTCTCCCACTACACACCCCTCTGGCAAACATTAAAGGTTAGATTTCTATATTGTAAGAAGCTAAGCTAAGGGATTTTGTGGTAGGAACAAAACACATATTGTGGGTGGCAGCCTTGTTTTCACAGTGGGAATCTGTTTTTACAGGATTCTTTGATGTGGAAAGTGGATTGCAAAATGCACACAACTGAAAGACATGTTCTTTGCTTCTGGTTGGTGCAAAAGCCTATAGAGTTTGAGGGTCAGCATTTGAGAAGCAGGTTCACTCGCTTTCGATCCTGCGACTGGCTTTGTTCTAAGATGCTCGAAGTTCCCAGGCATTGCTGGACTACAACTCCCATGATCCATAGCCAGCAGAAGCAGCAGTCATGTATGATGGGAGCGGTAGTCCAACAACATCTGGGAGACCAAGTTAGAGAACGCTTTAGACCAGTCTTTCTCAATCACCTCTTATTTGGAGAAGAACGTCTATTGTGTGTGTTCTCAAAAAGGTCTGAGGCCAGGCTGCTGAGATGGGGCCCTTTAATGAAAACATATTGGGGACAATCAGTAGAATGCATCATTGTTCCTAGGCAAGGGGCTTTTTTCTGTCCAGTAAAGGTAAAGGGACCCCTGACCATTAGGTCCAGTCACGGACGACTCAGGGGTTGTGGCGCTCATCTCGCTTTATTGGCCGAGGGAGCCGGCGTACAGCTTCCGGGTCATGTGGTCAGCATGACTAAGCTGCTTCTGGCAAACCAGAGCAGCGCATGGAAACTCCGTTTACCTTACCGCCGGAGCAGTACCTATTGATCTACTTGCACTTTGATGTGCTTTCGAACTGCTAGGTTGGCAGGAGCAGGGACCGAGCAACGGGAGCTCACCCTGTCCCGGGGATTCGAACCGCCGACCTTCTGATCAGCAAGTCCTAGGCTCTGTGGTTTAACCCACAGAGCCACCCCTGTCCCTTTCTGTTCAGTACATCTGGTCAAAACAGTCTCAATTTATTTTTTTTAAAAAGCAGCACAGAGTATTGATAGTCTTGGTTATTCCGCAACCACAGTTTGAGCACTTCTGCTTTGCATCTTCACTTCCTGGCCCATTTCCTCTAGAGCAGCCTTCCCTAGCCTGGTCCATGCCAGATGTTTCGGATTGCAGCTGCCCTGGCTGGCGCTGATGGTGTTGCTATTCACAACAGCTGGAATGCATCAGGCTAGGGAAGGCTGCTCCAGAGTAGACCTAGCAAACCTGTGGCCTAGCTGTAGACTCCCAGCTCCTATCTGCCCCTGCCAACATGGCCACTTGAGGCTTGTAAGCCAGCAGCATTGGCTGGTAACAGGTGCCCCAGGCCTACTCTAGAGGAAGCCCTCTTTCAGTACTCTGAACCATATCTATCCTGGCTCTGATCCATTTTATGCTTAATGGCGGTGTTTGTGTGCATGTGTTTTTCATGGGGGATGGGAGCCACTGGAGCCACTTTCCATAAGAAAAAAAATCAGCTTGTCAAACTCCCTTGGCTGCTTTTCCAGACCTTAAGTTTCTGCAAAATGTGGATCCCCTCGATCTTTGGTTTTTGACAAAACTTGGGACAGCTGCAGCTTCCCTTGAGAGTGCTCTGATTAGTTTGCCGAATATTCTATATTCTTGAATAGTGTACAGTGGTACCTCGCAAGACGAATGCCTCGCAAGACGAAAAACGCGCAAGACGAAAGAGTTTTCCGTTTTTTGAGTCGTTCCGCAAGACGAATTTCCCTATGGGCTTGCTTCGCAAGACGAAATGTCTTGCGAGTTCTTGAGAGTTTGTTTCCTTTTTCTTAAAGCCGCTAAGCCGTTAATAGCCGCTAAGCCGCTAATAGCCGTGCTTCGCAAGATGAAGAAACCGCAAGGCAAAGAGACTCGCGGAACAGATTAATTTCGTCTTGTGAGGCACCACTGTAGAACTCAAGCATTTCATAAGGGGAAAGAAAGTTGCTGTGTTACATAGGTCTTGGAAGAACCAGTCACTTGATGACGTGAGGGGGGGGCGGTTGCCCTTTGAACATCTTGCAGCTCAGGCCTTGAGTTATATCTCCCGGGAAGGTCAGGGGGAGGCCAAAAAATTTAACCTTCGGAGTAAAGAGTTTGTTGACTGTCTTGTCTGCGTGAAGATTGCTGAATCAGGCAAACACTGAACTTTTCCAACAGGGCACCTCCGTTTGTATCATATCCAGGCTAAGCTGCAACTGCACAAAATGTTGCAGTGCTGGGGAGATACTGTTCACACTCACCCATCTAGTAATTCCACGGGTGCTATAGATCTTTGCTAAAAAAACACAAAACCTCACCTATTTCCAGCTTCCTGACCCTACCTCTTAAGTAGTGATAAAGCATCTACTTCACATGCAGAAAAACCGTGTGGGCAACGCTTTGCCAGATGGACCAAATTGCTCTGACCGTACATAAAAGCAAATTCCCGTGCTTGCTCCCCAAGCCTCCTATGGGCTCCTCTCTTGGGCGTGCATTGTGGTTGTGTTAGCATCCACAACACATTGGCCAAAAAAAGGGGAAATGACAGCTTGTCTTTAAAGAGGAGAGTCTCTGCTTTGCTTTGTACATTTGAAGCACGCAGCAAGGAGCCACAATGATTACTAAAATACCTTTGCTGGAAGACCAACCTTCCTGTGGCAGGGGTTTTTGACTATTTGACCGCTTGGGTCCCTTCCAGTTCTACAGTGCTATAAGCTTTTTCTAGTGTTGAAAGTTTGTGTCTCTGTGTGTGTTGGGCTGCATGATGCCAGTGCCTTCTAATTCTTGGATCCAGCAAGGGTTAAAATACATTTCCCCCCACGCACCCCCACACTCTCTTCTCCCCAAACCTTATACGGTATAAGGTAAAGATAAAGTACCCCTGGACGGTTACATGGGGTTGCAGCGCTCATCTCGCTTTCAGGCCGAGGGAGCCAGCATTTGTCCACAGACAGCTTTTCGGGTCATGTGGCCAGCAGGAGTAAACCGCTACTGGTGCAACAGGACACCATGACGGAAGCCAGAGCGCACGGAAACGCCGTTTACGTTCCTGCCACAGTGGTACCTATTCATCTACTTGCACTGGCGTGCTTTCAAACTGCTAGATTGGCAGGAGCTGGGACAGAGCAAAGGGAGCTCACGCCGTCAGGGGGATTCGAACTGCCAACCTTCTGATCTGCAAGCCCAAGAGGCTCAGTGGTTTATACCACAGCGCACCCTGCATACGACATGAAAAGTCTCACATCAAATATAACGGATCTGTAGAAAGGACTTTACAATCTGAAAATAGACACGATCGTGTTCTTTTGTAACCCCAGAAAATATTTATAATAATAATAATAATTTATTATTTGTACCCCGCCCATCTGGCTGGGTTTCCCCAGCCACTCTGGGCGGCTTCCATAGAAACCAAAAAACACTAAAATATCATACATTAAAAACTTCCCTGAACAGGGCTGCCTTAAGATGTCTTCTGAATGTCAGGTAGTTGTTTATCGTTTTGACATCTGATGGGAGGGCGTTCCACAGGGCGGGCGCCACTACCGAGAAGGCCCTCTGCCTGGTTCCCTGTAGCTTTGCTTCTCGCAATGAGGGAACCGCCAGAAGGCCCTTGGCGCTGGACCACAGCGTCCGGGCAGAACGATGGGGGTGGAGACGCTCCTTCAGGTATATTGGGCCGAGGCCGTTTAGGGCTTTAAAGGTCAACACCAGCACTTTGAATTGTGCTCGGAAATGTACTGGGAGCCAATGTAGGTCTTTCAAGACCGGTGTTATGTGGTCTCGGCGGCCGCCCCCAGTCAAATTTTTTAAAAAAGCAACCCCATTGCTGAATTAGCCAGGCAAGGACCATTATTTATGACCTCTAAGTATGGGTTATTTGAACGAGAAAGGAAGTTACCTGTGTTGCGTGTGAACAAACAATATACTGCATCCTAAAGATGCCAAAGTCTGCAATCCCTTCTTCCAAGGAAACAAAACCCTCGGTAAGCATCTGGAACCACTGGAATCTTGCACTGATCAGAGATTGTTGGTGCTGCACAACACAGCATAAAGGCTGAAGTGGTCATTGCTTAATGAGCATAGTTGGGAAGGAACACAGAGATTGTGGATCAGAAACAGAAGTCGAAACCTAAAAGCAGCCAGTAGAGAGATTTCGAGTCTCTTCACTGCAGTTGCCAATAGACTTGCACAAGAGGAAGAACTTTCTGACAGAGCTGAAGTTGGGTGGCCATCTGTCAGGGGTGCTTTAGTAGAGATTCCTGCATTGCAGGGGGTTGGACTAGACCCTCGGGGACCCTTCCTACTAAGATTCTACGACTGATCAGATTGCTTGGCCTTTGATGAATTTGGGGCCCCTCTGTCTTGGAGGGACGCGGGTGGCGCTGTGGGTTAAACCACAGAGCCTAGGGCTTGCCGATCAGAAGGTCGGTGGTTCAATTCCCTACGAAGGGGTGAGCTCCCGTTGCTCGGTCCCCGCTCCTGCCAACCTAGCAATTCGAAAGCACGTCAAAGTGCAAGTAGATAAATAGGTACCGCTCCGGCGGGAAGGTAAATGGGATTTCCGTGCATTGATCTGGTTCGCCAGAAGCGGCTAAGTCATGCTGGCCACATGACCTGGAAGCTGTATGCCAGCTCCCTCAGCCAATAAAGTGAGATGAGTGCCGCAACTCCAGAGTAGGCCACGACTAGACCTAATGTTCAGGGGTCCCTTTACCTTTAAGATGTCTTGGACTACAGTTCCAACTGGGCTCAGCCATCACAACTGGAGCTGTGGTACAAAACAACTGCAGAAGGCCCAGTTGGTCAAAACCTGGCCTATTTCATACCAAACAGACCCCACCCTTCCAAGTGCAATGTGGTTCTAAAGCCTGAAAATGTATGTAGCCTCCCCCTCCCAAAATAGCAGTTCTAATATTCAGGCACAACCCTGAAGCACGTTCTTACCCTCAAAGAATTCTGGGCACTGTAGTTCGGCTCCTACAGAGCTACAGTCCCCAGCTACCCGCAACAAACTACAACGCCCAGAATTCCTTGAGGGAATGAATGTGCTTTAAAAGTACAGCATTTTGTATATGGAGCTCTGTAGTAAGGTTGGGGTTTATCATCACGCCAGTTTCTCCACCACCAGCAGCTCAGGCCGCAGGCATGCACACAAGACCAGGAAGCCTAAAACTTTTACCCCAGAACTGCTGCGTAATACATACCGCTTCCTAGGAAAACACAAAACCGTTTCTGGCCACCAGGGGGAAGAATAAGAACTTACTATATAGCCAGGTAATGAGGCCTTTATTGTAGACAGAAGAGACAAATTGACAAATCCTGTGATTGCAACAGCAGCCAATTGTAATACATGGTTCTTGTCAAATGCAAAAAGGGTGGGGTGGTATTTTGAGTTGGAAGCTAGTGAAATAAGGAAGATGAGTGTATCTGACTTACTCCCAACTGCTGGCTGCATGCTTTAGTTCATTTTCGTAAAAACACAACTTGGTAATTTGAAATAGCAAAAATAGGTTTGTTCTTTACGTAACTACCAGCTGCTCATGCACAAGCCCAGCTCTCCTAACAGAATAGGTGATTTTTTAAAAATTGAGTGTCATCACTTAACGTCTTAATTTAAAAACAAAACAAAGGCAGAATCGTTCCCTCCAGCCGGTGTTAAATGCAATTATAATCGAAAGCTGGCTTTCAGGCACCAGCAAACATGATGGCGTGGTGATCCCATAAAGCCAGATTAAAATAAATCTAACAAAATTTCAGATGGAGATTGCAACAGAGAAGCAGGAGTGTTTGGCTGTCCGTCGCACTTTTGGGGCTGGGTTGGTTCAGAAATAAGACCATGGGCCTCTGAAACCTCACTGCTCCCCCTACCCAATTTAGGGGCATGTTGAGATGGAGGAAGGGAGCTGGGGAAACATACCCTTTTAACCTCTCGGCACTGGGATACAGCAGCCAAGGCTGTTGGATCAACTGTATTGGCTCTGCAGCAACTCAAGAGAAATTCCAGAGGATTGTTGCAATTAAGGCTTGGAAGAAGACGTTTCAGATTATCATCAGTGAGGTGGTGAAAGAATGAATGGGGGTTGCATTCACTTCCACTTGTACTGGAAGACTCCCCAAATTCAGCTCTGCAAATTGTCTGTCGCTGGCAGCCCAAGAAGGCTTTGTGTCGAACCCAAGCTACGTGCCTCTTGGCTCAAAGGCAGACTTTGCCAGAGGGAGCAGCGCAACACAATTAAAAACCAAAAATTATCCGAAAGCTTTAATAATAAAAATAAAAAAAGCCAAAGTCTAAAATGTCTTGCATGAAACTTTTGCAACCCCGTCCGCTTATTTTCTCCACGGGTACGATCGATTGATTATTTGCAGAAGGGCTAACTGGCTGGATTCAAGAAAAGCGGTTTTACAGCTGTTTCCAGTACTGGCTGGTCCGAGGGATGCCAGCGACGATCTCAGATTCGATTCCACAGTGGTCCTCTCCGCGGAGAATTCTGAAGAAGCCTAGGAGGAACGCAGAGGATGCCTTAGTGAAGTGTCTCCAAGCCTGAGAGTTCTCAGCTAGGCAAAGAGAAGCAACCTTTTAAACCCTGGAGCGTTTTTGTGCAAGCGAGATGGGACATAGAAGCTGCCTTTTAACAATTTGTGCCTGCTATGATTTGCATAAGTCAGGCATGTCCAAAGTCTGTTTCGGGGGCCTAAACTGGCCTGCCAGTAGTTTAATCTGGCCCCTGTGGCAGTTTATTTCTCTCATCTACATATATGTTTTTTAACATAACATTTTCAACAATTATTAAACATACTTTTATATCTTATACAATGTTTTTTTTTGACTTCCATCAATCACATCTGAAAATTTTCCAATCTTTTCACTTAATTTACATTTCTTACTTTCACTGTTACATTTAAATATCATAACTAATGTCTATCTTCTTTGTGATATTTCTCCTTACAAAACTTCTTGTAGTCCTACTAGCGTAAATTGTTGATTACAGTTGCTCTTCAGTGGCAGTTTATTTCTATTTCCTGGCGTAAAATCCTAAAAAAAACCCCAACAACTTCAATCTTAAAAAAAGATCAACAACTTCGGTCGGCCCTCATGGCCCTTCATTTCATCAAATCTGGCCCTCTTTGAAAAAAGTTTGGACACCCCTGGCATAAGACAAGGAATAGCTCATTGATTGGGTCTTGTTCCAGATACTCTCATTGACTTATGCAAATCACTACAGGCATTAGGCATTGTTTTTAATAATAAAAAAACACAAGCTACTCTTTGAAATCAAGCTGAGTGTCAAATGTTTTCACGACAGCCTTGGCACCGAACAGTATACAAAGAAATGAAAGACGCTTTTTCTCCTGCAAAGACACAGCCCAGCCACTCAGTAAGTTATCACCTGAACAAGTCACGGCCCCATAAGGCCACCTACCATTTTCACCCCAGTCGGTGTTCCAGGAGTTTGCAGCCAGCCAGTAGGGAGTGCCGTTGTCAACGCCCCAGCCGAGGATTCGGATCGCGTGACCGCCAACTTGCTCTCCAGAGACATGCTGATATACGCCTGCAATAATGGAAGAAAGTGACTGTGTGATGGCCTGGGATTTGGACTCGGATGCTGAACCTGAGGGATCCCAGCCTGCACAGGATTCCCCGCCTCCAGAACCAGCTGAGCCGGGGCTGGGGCATGAGCCTGAGGGGTCCTCACCTGTGCTGGATCCTCAGGTGCAAGCACCAGCTGAGTCTGCTCTGGCTCCTGAGGTGATGGAGGACCCATTGCCTGCAGGTGCTCCACTCTCAGCCCCGTCAGAGGAAGCTGAGGTTGCCTCTGGGTCCAGTAACCCTCCAGCCTCTCCTGAGCTGCAGGGGCTCAGGGCAGAGAGGCAGAGGGAACTAAGTTCCTGCAGGAGGAGTGCTCGCCTTCAGGCCAGGAGAGGCGAGTCACCAGAGGATCGGGGCCGCCCTACGCCTCGGGGCAGATAAAAGCCGACCAGTCCCAGTCCCAAGTTGCGGGAGCAACATTGTTGGTTGCTAGTTCCTGCCTGAACCCTGTCCTGCTTTCCTGCCTGAGCTCCTGAACCCCCCTGGCTCTCTGCTTGCAAGCCTGTTCCTGACTCCCTGCCCTGCACCCAGCTTCAGCTACTACGGACTGCCTCCATGTTGCACCTTTGACCACGACTGGACTTGGACCTCGCCTCTCGGGTAACCCACGGAACCAGCATAGACTGTAACTACATAGAATCATAGAGTTGGAAGAGACCACAAGGGCCATTGAGTCCAACCCCCTGCCAAGCAGGAAACACCATCAGAGCACTCCTGACATATGGTTGTCAAGCCTTTGCTTAAAGACCTCCAAAGAAGGAGACTCCACCACACTCCTTGGCAGCAAATTCCACTGTCAAACAGCTCTTACTGTCAGGAAGTTCTTCCTAATGTTTAGGGGGAATCTTCTTTCCTGCAGTTTGGATCCATTGCTCCGTGTCCGCTTCTCTGGAGCAGCAGAAAACCTTTCTCCCTCATCTATGTGACATCCTTTTATATATTTGAACATGGCTATCATATCACCCCTTAACCTCCTCTTCTCCAGGCTAAACATGCCCAGCTCCCTTAGCCGTTCCTCATAAGGCATCGTTTCCAGGCCTTTGACCATTTTGGTTGCCCTCCTCTGGACACGTTCCAGTTTGTCAGTGTCCTTCCTGAACTGTGGTGCCCAGAACTGGACACAGTACTCCAGGTGAGGTCTGACCAGAGCAGAATACAGTGGCACTATTACTTCCCTTGATCTAGATGCTATACTCCTATTGATGCAGCCCAGAATTACATTGCCTTTTTTAGCTGCCGCGTCACACTGTTGGCTCATGTCAAGTTTGTGGTCAACCAAGACTCCTAGATCCTTTTCACATGTACTGCTCTCAAGCCAGGTGTCACCCATCTTGTATTTGTGCCTCTCTTTTTTTGCCCAAGTGCAATACTTTACATTTTTCCCTCTTAAAATTCATCTTGTTTGTTTTGGCCCAGTTCTCCAATCTGTCAAGGTCGTTTTGAAGTGTGATCCTGTCCTCTGGGGTGTTAGCCACCCCTCTAAAAACTAAAATGAGCAAGGGACGTGGGATGGAGCAACTCCACAGATGTTGTTGATGTTGGCATCAGTCCGTCTCAAAAGACAATGGAGCGCGCCTCCAGGGGTGAAGTCAAACTGCTGTGTTAGCAGCACCCTGGGGTGCAAGCCTGGGCAGTGTGTATGGAGGTCCTGGGCTACCCAGACAACAAGACCCACCCGCTCGGCCTCGCTGATATGGTACAAAGGAAAGCAAAGCATAGCTATCAACTTTCAGGTTTGAAAATAAGGGATCAGCAGCCTCACCTGTCCCGGGGACAGTCTATGGGATATCTAACAATCCAGGATAGCAGCTGGAATCAGTGGGAAATGGCACTGGGAAAAGGGAATTTCCCACAAAAAAAGGGAAGGTTGACAGCTATGGTTTGGTTCCAGGAGTTTCCAGAAGGAGGTGTGCAAGGCACCATCCAACCACCTTAAGGACTCCACTCCATATTTGTGGAGAGTTTACCCGTTCACCTTTTCTTCTAGGGAAGAGGTGTGGCCCGAACAGACTCCCAGGGGCCAGGCAGAGAGGTCCGAAGGGCCACATCTAGCGCCTACCCCTGCTGTAGGAGTTAAAGCGCCAGGCAATTTATTCAGAAATAATTTTTAAAAACCCAATAGCCTTACCGGATTTGTACATGAGGAAGTCTGCATAAACGACAAAAGCTCCTTCCACCGGCCCGTTCTTGTAAATTTCAGCCTTTATCATATCCTCGTTGGGAGGCACACCGTACGAAGTCACACCTGCGGAGATAGAGGCGGCAACCTCCAAATCAGCAAGAATTCAAAGCATTTTTTAAAAAAAAGATTTGTAGAGTTCCCACCTACCCTCTGCTTGACCCCAGATGCTCAGCTGGGATTCGAGTCACAGTAGCTGTGGTTTCCTGAGGAGGCCTCCTCAGGCCTTGTTTAAATCATAGGGACTAGAAACACACTTTGAAGAACAGGAAAGGATGCCAAGACTATAACCTCCCCTGCTTGTCAGTCCTAACCAGCATAGCCAGTGATGCCAGGGATGTTGAACTCATACCCCTGGTCTATGAACTGCCTTTAGGAATAGCTGCTCTCCATGGCAGATGCAGGTGGCGCTGTGGTCTAAATCACAGAGCCTAGGGCTTGCCGATCAGAAGGTCGGCGGTTCGAATCCCCGCGACGGGATGAGCTCCCGTTGCTCGGTCCCTGCTCCTGCCAACCTAGCAGTTCAAAAGCACCTCAAAGTGCAAGTAGATAAATAGGTACCGCTCAGGCGAGAAGGTAAACGGCATTTCCATACGCTGCTCTGGTTCGCCAGAAGCGGCTTAGTCATGCTGGCCACATGACCTGGAAGCTGTACGCCGGCTCCCTCGGCCAATAAAGCGAGATGAGTGCCGCAACCCCAGAGTCGTCCGTGACTGGACCCAATGGTCAGGGGTCCCTTTACCTTTACAGCAGAACTGCATTCCCAAAGGGGACATATCTTAAGCACTAGATTAAATGTCAAGTCCTAAGACTGCAGGCTCTGTCATAATTAAAAACCTGTCCACATTAATCAGATTGCTTTTCTAGGGCTGCTATTTCAAACAGGCTGCCCTGGGTGTCTGTACTGGATTGTAAAACAAGACACAAAGTTAAATTGCAGCCCTTTAAAGCTTGCAGCCCTGAGCATGCAATGCAAACAGCCTTTTAAAGATTCCATCAGGCTGCGCCGAAGGGAAGCAGGGCTGCTTTGTTGCCTCTGCTGAAACACAAGCACTTTTAATTTGCTCTTCCTTTAATTTGTTCTATTCCACCAACAAGAACTCTTGTTAACCACGAACGAGTGGTGCCTGACCTTCGTGTTCCTTCCTCTACCCTCCACATCCCTTTTTCCTTCTGTGCTGTGTCTTTTATATTTTAAACCGGGGGACAAAGAACTGCACCGTTATTGCTGGCCTTTGCCAAGAAGCAATGCTGTTACCGTAGTGCTTGTCTTCTTTGTAGGATGGAGAATAGCCGTCTTCGCATTTTTTCGTGCACTCTGGGGTTTCACCCCCTTCCCCGGTGCAGGGGGGTCGGGTTCCGTTGGTGTGGTGCTCGCAAGGAGGGATAGAGTATGGCCTGCAGCCTGTTGGACAGTAGCAAAAATACAAAAATCAAAAATACAAAAATCAAATTCCATCCAGGGTTTCATAGGGCCTGCAGCTGGGACACCAACATACCCTCTAGTCAAAAATAAAACATGCATATCTGCAGAATTTTGTTCCTGCTCCATAATTCAGGCGCCAATGTGCTTTTTTTTTTTTTTTTCAGGAAACAGCAGAACAGAACTATTTCCTTTAAGGCACGCCTTCCTGATATATTTTTTTTTTAAGTAGCCAATTGCAAAATTAAAAGGGAAATGAAACCATGGCCATTTCCACCCCATACATTTAAATCACTCTTATACCAGAGGAACAGTTTTCACACAAGGCTGTATACAGGAACTTAAAAGCCACAGATGTCTCCAAAATCCATCCTGAACAGGAATGTTTTAGCAGCTGGGCAGAAAGCCACAAGGGGGCAGATGCTCTGTTTTATAATCTGCTTCTAGTTTATTGCTGACTTTTATCTTCTGAAAGTTTCTTAAAGGATTCTTTCTACCGATGACACAATATAATCCCATTCTCTTTGTCAACAGCTTTGAGTTGCAGTTGTTTTTATTACAAGCAAGCCATGTTTAACTTTTCAGAAATAAATAAGTCAATAAGCATAATCTTCCAAAAACATCCTTCACAATCTCTTCCACATATCTGAAGAAGTGTGCATGCACACGAAAGCTCATATCAATAACAAACTTAGTTGGTCTCTAAGATGCTACTGGAAAGAATTTTTAAATTTTGTTCCACATACAAAACTCTCACACATCCCCCCAAGACAGGGAATCCTAAGCCAACCATCTACTGCAAACTGAACTTCTGGTCCACCGTCAACTCCCTGGCAGCATTAAACCCAGTTTACTGCTTCCAGTGGATGGAGGCAGCGCGCCTTTGATTCACAAGTGGGCATTTGTGTGTGTGCCCACATAGGTGTAGGACAAAGAGATAAAACCACTGGGTGGGATGGAGGGCTGGCAACGGCGGGCAGATATGCAGCGCCAGCAAAATCCACTTTTCTGTTTTGCTACGGGAGACAAACTCACCCACATGGGAGTCGTAAAGGCCGCCAGACACCAGGCCCTTCTCCGTCCAATATTTCCAGGCAGCTGAAGGGTAGCCTCCGTTACATCTGCAAGGAAGCAACGATTTCATAGAATCATAGCGTTGGAAGAGACCACAAGGGCCATTGAGTCCAACCCCCTGCCAAGCAGGAAACACCATCAGAGCACTCCTGACATATGGTTGTCAAGCCTTTGCTTAAAGACCTCCAAAGAAGGAGACTCCACCACACTCCTTGGCAGCAAATTCCACTGCCGAACAGCTCTTACTGTCAGGAAGTTCTTCCTAATGTTTAGGTGGAATCTTCTTTCTTGTAGTTTGGATCCATTGCTCCGTGTCCGCTTCTCTGGAGCAGCAGAAAACAACCTTTCTCCCTCCTCTATGTGACATCCTTTTATATATTTGAACATGGCTATCATATCACCCCTTAACCTCCTCTTCTCCAGGCTAAACATGCCCAGCTCCCTTAGCCGTTCCTCATAAGGCATCGTTTCCAGGCCTTTGACCATTTTGGTTGCCCTCCTCTGGACACGTTCCAGTTTGTCAGTGTCCTTCTTGAACTGTGGTGCCCAGAACTGGACACAATATTTATGCAATGCTATCGCGAAGATACGTAGGGGAAATAAAGGCAGGGGTGGTTTTAACTGGAGGCCTGCAAGAGGATTTGCAGGGCAAACCAACGTAGGTGGGCCAATAATAAATAAATAAATAAATAAATAAATAAATAAATAAATAAATAAATAAATAAATTCTTATTTATACCCCACCCATCTGGCTGAGTTTCCCCAGCCACTCTGGGCGGCTCCCAATCATGTGTTAAAAACAGTACAGCATTAAATATTAAAAACTTCCCTGAACAGGGCTGCCTTCAGATGTCTTTTAAAGATAGGATAGCTGCTTATTTCCTTCACATCTGATGGGAGGGGCGTTCCACAGGGTGGGCGCCACTACCAAGAAGGCCCTCTGTCTGGTTCCCTGTAACCTCACTTCTCGCAATGAGGGAACTGCCAGAAGGCCCTCGGCGCTGGATCTCGGTGTCCGGGCTGAACGATGGGGGTGGAGACGCTCCTTCAAGCCTACTGGACCGAGGCCGTTTAGGGCTTTAAAGGTCAGCACTAACACTTTGAATTGTGCTCGGAAACGTACTGAGAGCCAATGCAGATCTCTCAGGACCAGTGTTATGTGGTCCCGGCGGCCACTCCCAGTCACCAGTCTAGCTGCCATATTCTGGATTAATTGCAGTTTCCGGGTCACCTTCAAAGGTAGCCCCACGTAGAGCGTATTGCAGTAGTCCAAGCGGGAGATAACCAGAGCATGCACCACTCTGGCGAGACAGCCTATGGGCAGGTAGGGTCTCATCCTGCGTACCAGGTGGAGCTGGTAGACAGCCGCCCTGGACACAGAATTGACCTGTGCCTCCATAGACAGCTGTGAGTCCAAAATGACTCCCAGGCTGCGCACCTGGTCCTTCAAGGGCACAGTTACCCCATTCAGGACCAGGGAATCCCCCACACCCACCTGTCCCCCCAGAACAGTACTTCTGTCTTGTCAGGATTCAGCCTCAATCTGTTAGCCAACATCCTTTCAAAGGACTGCAGGATTAGGTTGGTGGATAACAGAGTCCTTTGCAGCAGCCATTGATTGCACACCATTTCCTGTCCCATGTTAGCATTTCACTCCTCCGTCGCTGATGTGTGACTGTTACATCACATGTCTGTGTTCTTTCTAGGCCTGGGAAGCCTGAGAACAGAAGCTAGCCTTCTCTCTTCTGCTCTGTTGTGTTTTTGTACTTTTGTACTTTCTGTTCTCTCTCAGAGCTGAAGAGAGAGGACGCCATGATCACTTTGTCCTGTATATACTGCTTAATAAAAACCAGCGGTTCTCAACCTGTGGGGCCCCAGATGTTGTTGGACTACAACTCCCATGATCCCTGAGCTCTGGCCTTGCTAGCTAAGGGTGACGGGAGTTGTAGTTCAACAACATCTGGGTACCCACAGGTTGAGAAAGGCTGGCTTAGAACATGGGTAGGGAAATTAAGGCCCTGGGGCCGTATCCGGACCAATCGCCTTTTAAATCCGGCCCATGGACGGTCCAGGAATCAGTGTGTTTTTACATGAGTAGATGTGTCCTTTTATTTAAAATGCATCTCTGGGTTATTTGTGGGGCCTGCCTGGTGTTTTTACATGAGTAGAATGTGTCCTTTTATTTAAAATGCACCTCTGGGTTATTTGTGGGGCACAGGAATTTGTTCATTTTCCCCCCTCAAAATATAGTCCGGCCCCCCACAAGGTCTGAGGGACAGTGGACCTGCCCGCTGCTGAAAAAGTTTGCTGACCCCTGGCTTAAAATGAGCACACCAATCTCCACTTCGTTTCTGCTAATCTTTGCTGAGTGTGTGTTCATCCGCTATGTGTTGCTGGAGCGCTCCGGGACTGATTATTTGTGGACGTCCCAGAGCTGCACAACACCAGGAAGACGCCCAGAGAGGTTTGTCTCATCCTGGGGGCTGCGTGGGCCCCCAGAGGCGTATTCTGACATCCCACGCCCAGAGACTCTAAAAGTTAATTATCCATTTCCCCATAATTAAATTATTTGACAAACAGTGGATCAGAGGTAAGTAAAGGTAAAGCTAAAGGGACCCCTGACCATTAGGTCCAGTCGTGACCGACTCTGGGGTTGCGGTGCTCATCTCGCTTTATTGGCCGAGGGAGCGGGCGTACAGCTTCCGGGTCATGTGGCCAGCATGACTAAGCCGCTTCTGGTGAACCAGAGCAGCGCACAGAAACACCGTTTACCTTCCCACCAGAGTGGTACCTATTTATCTACTTGCACTTTGACGTGCTTTCGAACTGCTAGGTGGGCAGAAGCAGGGACCGAGCAACGGGAGCTCACGCCATCGCGGGGATTCGAACCACCGACCTTCTGATCGGCAAGTCCTAGGCTCTGTGGTTTAACCCACAGCACCACCCACGTACCTTGTGGATCAGAGGTACTATAAGCTAATGTTGGGCATGTCTACAGCCGTACATTGGAAGTCAAATGGAATCCATTCCAGGAGTCCGTTCAACTTCGAAAACCAAAGGGCAGCTTCTGATTGGTTGCAGGAAGCTCCAGCAGCCAATCAGAAGCTGTGGAGGACGTTTGGCTACCAAAATCAGTTCGCAAACCGGAACACTCACTTCCCGGTTTGCGGCGTTTGGGAGCCAAAATGTTCCGAGAACGAAGCTGTTCAAAAACCAAGGTACAACTGTATTCCCGAATGGGGCAACGTCTCAAACAGAGGAAGGGCTTGGGTTGCTATTCTGGGAAGTCGGAATACAGAGGGAGCTGGGGTGTGGCTGTTCTGAAAGGTGAAGACATGGGAAAAGAACTTACCCCATTCCACATTCAAAGCCGCAGCAAGAGAGCAGGTCTTCTGCAGAGATCTCCACATTCACTTTGGTGTTGGTGTGGATGCAAACCCGGTCAGAAATGGCCTCTACGGCACCAAAAGCCTACAGAGAACGCAATCAAGAGAGAGAGAGAGTCAGGAGTGGCCCAGCCAACTCTTGAAGAATAACCCCTTAGGCCTCACCCGCAAAGCCAAACTATAATTAAACGAGTGCAATTGCATCCGTCCTCCATTACCATTAGCTTGCCTTTCCCCCTCCCTTTCCCACTGGAAACCCCTCGGGGCAGAGACTTGATTTAAATTTGCATATGTAGACACTTTGGTTCTTAAACGCTGGAAAGCCAAAAGTAAGTGTTCCGGGTTTTTTAATGTTTTTTGGAAGCCGAACCTCCAATGTGACTGCTGGCTATTGTTTCTGGGGCACCTGCACCAATCAGAAGCCACACCTTGGTTTTCGAACATTTCAGAAGTCAGACAGACTTCTGGAACGGATTAAGTTTGGCACTTTTGTTTTTGCCATTTATTTTGCGTTTTTGATGGCTTTTTCGGTTAATTTGTTTTTGTGACTGTGTGGAACCCAGTTCAGCTACTGATTGACTGATTGTGTGACTGTGGAAATTGATAAAAGCCCCCTATCCAAACAATGACTATCATCAGTGCAGGTAAGGAAAAAATAGTAATTTTCGTTTTTATCATCCACAATACTGTCTCATTTATTTTACGGTACAGTACATAGATTATTGCTTTCATTTTATGAATTAATGGCCTCATTAGATAGTAAAATCCATAACTGCTGTTTTAGTGGTGTTTTTTTTAAAGTCTGGAATGGATTAATCAGTTTTGCATTACAGTACTTTCTATGGGAAAGTACACCTTGGTTTTGGAATGGAATTCCGGAACGGATTAAGTTTGAGAACAAGGTACCACTGTATATGCTGCTTCCATAGGTTGGATACATTCCCAGCATAACTGAGCACTTTTTAAAAAGCACCACTTACCTCTCTCCGATTCAGATCTGTGGAACTTTATAAAAGTAATTTCAGCTTTGCCTGGGCTGTATGCACACCGAGTAATTGTATTAAAAGGATTTTCCCCAAAAATAAAAAATATAAATGGTACAACAGCAGTGATCATATTGCGCCACACACAAGACCAGCCCTCTTCCATGCTTCCCCACCGATTCATGCGCAAACCTTTGTCTCAAACTATATCCATTCATTGCTATGAAATTTGCTTTTACAAAGCATTTTAACAGAACGTAAAAACAGTTTTCAGAAACTGGTTCAGTGGTACCTTGGGTTACATATGCTTCAGGTTACATACGCTTCAGGTTACAGAGTCCGCTAACCCAGAAATAGTGCTTCAGGTTAAGAACTTTGCTTCAGGATGAGAACAGAAATCGTGCTCCGGCAGCACAGCAGTTGCAGGAGGCCCCATTAGCTAAAGTGGTGCTTCAGGTTAAGAACAGTTTCAGGTTAAGAATGGACCACCGGAACGAATTAAGTACTTAACCCGAGGTACCACTGTACAGTCATACCTCGGGATAAATATGCCTCAGGATAAGTATTTTTGGGTTGCGCTCCGCGGCAACCCAGAAGTAATGGAGCGCATTACTTCCGGATTTCGCCACTCACGCATGCGCAGACGGTCAAAATGACGTCACGCGCATGCGCGGAAGCGGTGAAACGCGACCCACGCACGTGCGTCTTACGTTCTATTCAGGATGCGAATGGGGCTCTGGAACGGATCCCGTTCGCATCCCGAGGTACCACTGTATTCAGAAGAGTTGCTGCCACCAAAATTGGAGGTAAAACATGGCCCTAAAAAGAAAGAAGGAAGGAAGAACGAAAGAAAGGAAGACAGTAGCAGATGTGGAGCCCCTCAATTCATACCCTGGCAAAGGGGAGGCTTTAAAACTCTTGTCTTACCCAGCAGGAACCACAAGAGCCCTGGTCTCTGATCTCACCGATGGTCGGACACTTTGGCCACTGCTCCCGTGAGTCAAAGCTTTCAGGCAGGACCAGGTCGTTGGAAAATCCAATCCTATGTGCATTTCAAAATTGGGAGTGCGGAAAGAGGAGTGACAGATTAACGTTCTGGGCATTCCTTCTGTTAAGTTGTGGGTGAACATATCAGACGACACAGCGATTCTTCAAACAGCTCTTGTTTATTCACAGGCCAGAACAGAACTGAACTGAAGGGTTCAGTCAGCCTGCTTATATAGAGTTCCACTACAACGTAATTGTAACAATTTTCTAAAACTATCCAATCACTGAACGTCACTTTCGATCCCTTATTTGCATAACTATCTACAGTATCCCCCTGCTGACCCAGAGTGAGAACTTCAGTACACCTTCTTTTTCCAGATCAAGACATAAAACAGGATGGTGCCCCACACCAACCAAGAATTTAAAACAATGCCCTCTTGAAAAGGGGATGGGGGACAATTAGAATATGCAGCAGCAATGGGGGAAACTAGAATGAACCATGGAAGCAGGGGAAAGGGAAGCTGGCGATTAATGTATTGGTTTTGCACTTGAGGGGGAAAATTATAAATGCGGAAAGTATAAATAAAAAGGGGGGGAGAATACGATAAACAATGCCATTTGCATATGGAATCTGCTTTTAGAACAGGGACACTAGTCCTCATGAATAAATGAAAGTGTGTGTGTGTGTGTGTGTGTGTGTGTGTGTGAGAGAGAGAGAGAGAGAGAGAGAGAGAGAGAGAGAGAGATCCAGATTTCACTCAATAACTCCTTTTAAACTTTCAGCCCATTAACATTAAGCAGGCCCATTCTCTGTATTGCTTTCAGCACCTGCTAAAACCCTTCTTCATTTCAGCAAGCTTACGCTGGCTTGCGATTTCATCATGCATTCTGAAACACCAGAGATTTACAGAAGATTGGAAGACGTATACGAATTATTTGAAGAGCAACTGTAATCAACAAATTACGCTCGTAGGACTACAAGAAGTTTTGTAAGGAGAAATATACGAAGCGTTACAAAGTAGGAAAAGATAAGAGATATTGGTTATGAGTTTGAAATGTAATAGGGAAAATAAGAAATGCATACTAAAAGACGAGATTGGAAAATTTTCAGACAGGATTGATGGAAGTCAAAAAAATGGAATAAGATGTAGAAGTATGTTTAATTACTGTTGAAAATGATATGTTAAAAAACTAATAAAAATTATATATATATAAAAAAGAAACACCTAATTTTTATTAAAGGCAGTTTGTGTTGTTGTTGTTTTTAACTGAAGGTAATGGTAGGTTGTTATTATTATTTATTAAATTCATATACCCATCCTTCATCACAAGATCACAGGATGGTTCACAGAATAAATTTAGTTTTAATTAGCTAGTTGATGCAGGACCCTTTTGTGAGGGGCAGGGAAGGGAAGCTATCCCAGGGTGGGAAAGAGGCAAAAGCTGGGAAGGTCGACCTTTCACTGTGTGGGAAAAATTAAGATTTACCTGTTATAGAGGACTTTGTATTTCTCTCTCTTCATTTAGGTTAGTTTGCGTTTTTTTATTGTTTCTTTAAAACTTTTCAGAATAACACTGCAATTTCCCAATGTTATTTATATTTCAATAAAAATGTGAACTTGCATGTTTGCTGTCTCTAAAACGATTAAGATTTGCACACTGCGTAGATGTTTTCTATCAAGTAAGAGTGGTATTAAAATTATGTTACTAAAAAGTAAAAAAAAAAACCCACCCATACTGGTAATAAGACTGTTTCCCAGAACTCACTAAGTTAAAAACATGAAGTTGCTGAGATAAACTGCTATTTCATAGGTCAGCAAACAGTTTTCCATTAGATTATCAGCTGCCACCGATATAAGTGTGTCTTGAAAGTCTCACCCACGCCAAGTACCCAGTAATCCGAAAAGCCCAGAAAACTCACAGCCTGTTCCCCACCTGAAAGGTTAGGAATATAGGAAACCACCATAGACCCGTTAAGGAAATATTGGGATTCAATATCCAATATTCTGTGGGTTCAGCCTGGATGTCAAATAAAATCCAGACTCCAATTATCAGTCAAACAACATGTTTATTTAGGTGTTGCACGGCCAGCGGGTTTCAGACAATGGCAAAGCTCTGCCAGTGGTTCCAGGGTATTGAACCTCAATATTTTCCCAACACACCAAGTCAATCCATTGGTCCATCTAGCTCACAGCAGCTCTGCAGGGTTCTGAGACAAAGCATCAACTATGCGATGGCAAGGGTTGAGCCTGGAATCTTTTGCATGCAAAGCGTGACCAAGTTCCTCTGGCAGCGATTTAAGAAGATGGGAGGGGTCAGGAATAGCAAGGAACCCCAAAGGGATATTACTGCATTTATTAATTCAATTTCACATTTTGACAGTATGGAATCCATATTTTGCTCCACTTAATATCTGAAGCATCGTCCTCATTAAAAAGCAGGCTAGACCTGTGTCTGGAAACTGAATGGAGAGGTCCAGAGTTACAGGAAATTTGTGCAGCCTTGAGTATCTAGAGGTAAGGAACAGAAAACTCACCTTTCTGGTAGTTTGGGGCCATGCAGGAATGTGCCACAAAGCTTTTTCACATAGCTCAGGTCCACATTGTGGAAGTTGTGCCCAGCCTTTAAGAAAAGACAGAAGCGTGATTGTACAGTGATACCTTGGTTCTCGAACGGCTTAGTTGTCAAGCTACTTGGAACCCAAACGATGCAAACCCAGATGTAAGTGTTCTGGTTTGCGAACTTTTTTTGGAAGCAGAACATGCTGCGATTTGAATGTTACACTTTGAATTTGAGTGCCAGGCTTCCATTCTGAGCACTACACTGAGGTCTATCTGTTTTTGCTATTTATTTTTGTGGCTTTTCTTGTTTTTTGTGACTGTGTGGAATCCAGTTCAGCTACTGATTTATTGATTGTGTGACTGTGGAAATGGATAAAAAGTGCAAAGCCACTTTAGACAATGCAGGTAAGAAAAAAAAATACATTTTCATACAATACTGTTGTTTTTTTTACAGTACAGTACATTGTCATTTTGTGGGTCTCGTTAGATAGTACAATTCATGTCAAATTCTTGTTTTAGAGGTTGTTTTTAAAAGTCTGGAACGGATTAATCCAGTTTGCATTACTTTCTATGGGAAAGTGTGCCTTGGTTTTGGAATGGACTTCCGGAACGGATTCAGTTTGAGAACCAAGCTAGCACTATACACTCTCCAATAGTTATTGTGCAGGAGTATTCTGCAGAATGGCCTTGTGATGAGGACCTGATCACTCCCCTCTCCATCCCTAAGTTGAATTCACAGCTGAGACCTTGGCAGAAGGGCAGGTGACCTGAACTGGGAACCTCAGGACAAACTGTAGGATAACCAGCCTCATAACCAAAATGCTCAACTCTTCATTAAAGCTTGGAAGGGGTTAATGCCATAGAGTAAGCTGTCCTGCCAGGCTTAGCCAAGTCAGACGCCCTTCACCTTGGAGGAAAGCAAGCCTACCATTCTACCACCTGATCTGCAGCATGTTGAGAGGTAAAAAAAAAAAGGGAAAAGCTCAGGAATGGGACATCTGCCTTGCTGTCATCCCAGTGGGCAGATAATAATAATAATAATAATAATAATAATAATAATAATAATAATAATAATAATAATTTATTTGTACCCTACCCATCTGCCTGGGTTTCCCCATCCACTCTGGGCAGCTTCCAACAAAGATTAAAAATACATAAAAATGTCACACATTAAAAACTTCCCTGAACAGGGCTGCCTTCAGTTGTCTTCTGAATGTCAGGTAGTTGTTTACCTCTTTGACATCTGATGGGAGGGCGTTCCACAGGGTGGGCGCCACTACCAAGAAGGCCCTCTGCCTGGTTCCCTGTAGCTTTGCTTCTTGCAGCGAGGGAACCGCCAGAAGGCCCTCGGCACTGGACCTCAGCATCCGGGCAGAACGATGGGGGTGGGGACACTCCTTCAGGTATAACACTTCCTTCTCCTGCCAGTGTCATCCGCCATCCCAACTGGCCAGCCAAAAGTTGGTACTTACCTGCCAGGTAGTGTTCAACTTATTGATGTAGTTGACCATGTCATGAGAGAGAGGGGGGAAGATGGGGACATTGCGAGCGCCCGTAAGGACCACCAGGAGGCACAGAGATACCACAGACCGCCACATTTTGGAAACTGGAACCCTAAGGGGTGGGGAAAAAGAATGGAAGCAAATTTAAGTTGCATGACTAATAAACTGTCAAATACGAACGAACAAGAAAGCTGCACATCACTCTTTTAAAAAGAGCATATCAATGTTGTAAGTAATTATGGGCATGCATCTTTTTGACTAATGCTATCTTGCCTGGGGGTGGTTTTGCATACTGCAGTCAACAGTCTTGGGCTATTGACTAGCCAGAGATCTCAGCTCATTGTATATAAAAATTCATCGTGTAATCTGGACCAATTAAAGAGAGGCAAGATTTTCATTTTGCTTGAGGAAGAGGCACACAGGAGACAAGAGTTTTTCAATGGTGCATCTAGGAAGTCAGTGAAACCAGATGAGCAGGTAGGGGCGGAAGTGATGGCATATTAAGAAACCCCTCTGGCCTTCAGAAGGTGTGTAAGGCAAAGTATATGACGAGTGTGTGTTGTTTTTTAACCACAAACTTGGGTGAGCTAGAAGAGTAAAAAAAAACACCTCATGGAAAGTCAGTGGTACCTCAGATTAAGTACTTAATTCGTTCTGGAGGTCCGTACTTAACCTGAAACTGTTCTTAACCTGAAGCACCACTTTAGCTAATGGGGCCTCCTGCTGCCGCCGCGCCACCGGAGCATGATTTCTGTTCTCATCCTGAAGCAAAGTTCTTAACCTGAAGCACTATTTCTGGGTTAGCGGAGTCTGTAACCTGAAGCATACGTAACCTGAAGCGTATGTAACCCGAGGTACCACTGTAATCAGCAATACAGTCGCACCTTGGTTATTGAATGGAATCCCTTCTGGAAGTCCGTTCCGACTTCCGAAAACGTTCGACAACCAAGGCGCGGCTTCCGATTGGCTGCAAGAGCTTCCTGCACAAAATCGGAAGCCGCGTCGGACGTTCGGCTTCCAAAGAACGTTCGCAAACCAGAGACTCACTTCCGGGTATGCGGCGTTCGGGAGCCAAAGCATTCGAATCACAAGGCGTTCAGGATCCAAGTGTTATGTACTGAAGTTCTCACCCTGGACCAGCAGGGGGATACTCTAGATAGTTTTCACTCAGGTCCACGTCAGTTATTTTAGGCGGGAAACCCTGGGTTGTTGTTGCTACAATGTTGATAGCTGGCTGCCTATAAAAGCAGGCCGGCTGAGCTGTTTGCAGTTCAGTTTTCTGTTCCAGCTTACAAAATAAAGAGCTGCTTTGGAGAAATCGCTGTGTCGTCTGCCATGTCTACCCACTATTCTACACCAAGGTACGACTGTACAGGCACAGAGCAAAACAAGGGCCACCAATGTGTCACCCAGCAACAGCACTGAGCCTGCGCAACACCTTCTATGGTGCCCACAGGTCGTCTCAGTAAATGTCCCCTCAAGTGACTTTTCTACTTTAACTTCTCATAGTTCTTTCCTTAACTCAAGGTTGTCATCTGAACTAGCCAGATGTTTAACAGATAATCAATCACAGTTAAAAAATAAGATCACATCTGAAAAATAAGATGCAAAGAAGAACAGTTGCCAGCAACAGAAGAATGGCAAATAAAACTTATGGACTACACAGAAGTGGCAAAAACTGACAGCAAAACTCAAGAGACTATGACAATGAGAAGTTTTAAAAAGAGTGGGGGAAATTTATTGCGTATGTGCAGAAATACTGTAAACAAGTTGGTACACTGGCAGGTTTAGATTAAGCACCTGTAAGTACTAAAGAAATAGAGAATGTAAAGGTGTGAACAAGTGGATAAAAATGATAACAAAATGCAGAGAATGGTGTAAGATGTAAAAAAACAGTAGAAGGGGGTGCAAGGTAGTTTTGAGGTTTAAAGAACCCCAAAAGAAGGTTTGTAAAATAGTAGGATTTTTTTATTAGAAGTATAAATGTTAGATGGTGGTTTGGTTTTTTGTATCCTTATTTTATTTTTAGTAAAAAAATTATTTACAGAGAAAAATAAGACTTCATAGATATATTGCACCCCAAATGGCAACTAGACATTTTGTTTTGGTAACTTGTAAACCTTGGTTTGGGACGCGGGTGGTGCTGTGGGTTAAACCACAGAGCCTAGGACTTGTCGATCAGAAGGTCGGCGGTTCGAATCCCCGCGACGGGGTGAGCTTCCGTTGCTCGGTCCCTGCTCCTAGCAGGTCGAAAGCACATCAAAGTGCAAGTAGATAAATAGGTACCACTCCGGCGGGAAGGTAAACTGCATTTCTGTGCACTGCTCTGGTTCGCCAGAAGCGGCTTAGTCATGCTGGCCACATGACCTGGAAGCTGTATGCCGGCTCCCTCAGCCAATAAAGCGAGATGAGCAATGCAACCCCAGAGTCGGCCACGACGGGACCTAATGTTCAGGGGTCCCTTTACCTAAACCTTGGTTTAAGGAGCCACATGGCACCTAGCTTATATGCCTGAGTTTCTAACAGTGATAGGGAAGGACTACAGTGGTACCTCAGGTACGCTTCAGGTTACATACGCTTCAGGTTACAGACTCCACGAACCCAGAAATAGTGCTTCAGGTTAAGAACTTTGCTTCAGGATGAGAACAGAAATCGTGCTCCGGCGTCACGGCGGCAGCAGGAGGCCCCATTAGCTAAAGTGGTGCTTCAGGTTAAGAACAGTTCCAGGTTAAGTACGGACCTCCGGAACGAATTAAGTACTTAACCTGAGGTACCACTGTATTTAGGTTAGCAAGCCTCCACTAGGAAGCAGTATGGCCCAAACAGATTTCAAGCCTCAGTGATAACTAGACTAACATCACCCCCAAAATGGTATTTGGTTTTGACCAGTCAGCTGTCTTCCAAATCAGGCTGGGATTCTATCAGGTGCACTAGCAGTCAGTTGACACAGACAGGATTAGCTGCAATCTTGCTTGTCTGGTGAAAGGGAAAGGAGCCGATGGTGCTTGCAAACCTCTCTTGGGGCAGACAGACTCTTATCTAAAGACAGGCAAGCACATTTTGCAACTCAGAGATCAGCTAAAGCGTCTTGGGTTTTGCATTATCTCAGAACCCAAGTCACATGCAGGAAAACAGGCCGTCACTTTTTGCTGAATTGCACCGAGAGCATGCCAGACAGACACCAGCTTGGTTATGTTTTAAAAGTTTCAACACTAAATCGAACACGTAAAGCTCATTCCCACTGCCTCTAACTTCCCCACTGCTTTTAAGGAAGTGGGACTTGCGAGTGAAATATTAAAATTAAAAGAGGGAGGGTTCTGGGAAGTTCAGAGGGGAAGTTCCACTGCAATCCCCTAAATTGTTCTGCTTACAAGTGAATTTTACAAAAATAAGAAAACAATGAAATTATCAGGGGGTGAAGAAAAAAAGAAAGAAAGCTAAAAACAACTATTTCCAAAAATAAGCAAAAGCAGGAATAAACTGAAAAGCAGATTAAAACACACGCCAACATTATACACGTTTTAATATGGGGTTGCCTAAACAAAATATGGATCATGGCCATGGGGTCCATCACCTCCTTGCAAATAGAAGGGGAAGAAATGGAGGCAGTGAGAGATTTTACTTTCTTGGGCTCCATGAACACTGCAGATGGTGACAGCAGCCATGAAATTAAAAGACGCCTGCTTCTTGGGAGAAAAGCAATGACAAACCTAGACAGCTTCTTTTAAAGCAGAGACATCACCTTGTCAACAAAGGTCCGTATAGTTAAAGCTATGGTTTTCCCAGTAGTGATGTATGGAAGTGAGAGCTGGACCAAAAAGAAGACTGATCGCCGAAGAATGGATGCTTTTGAATTCTGGTGCTGGAGGAGAGTCTTGAAAGTCCCATGGACTGCAAGAAGATCGGACCTCTCCATTCTGAAGGAAATCAGCCCTGAGTGGTCACTGGAAAGACAGATCCTGAAGCTGAGGCTCCAAGACTTTGGCCACCTCATGAGAAGAGAAGACTCCCTGGAAAAGACCCTGATGTTGGGAAAGATGGAGGGCACAAGGAGAAGGGGACGACAGAGGACGAGATAGTTGGACAGTGTTCTCGAAGCTACCAGCATGAGTTTGACCCAACTGTGGGAGGCAGTGAAAGACAGGAGTGCCTGGCGTGCTCTGGTCCATGGGGTCACAAAGAGTCGGACACAACTAAACAACAACAAACAAAATATGTTTTTTCAACAGGCAGGGAGTTCCAAAGTGTTACAGATGTTGCCACACTAAGATTTGCGGGGTGGGACCCAAGTGTCCTGCTAGCTCCCTGGCCCTGCCAAGGAAAACCCAAATTATGCACACATTCAGTCTGCATAGTTTACAGACCAAAGTCAACTTTCCTTGCCACTCGGTTTGTACTATAGCTCAGTTGGTTAGAGCGTGGTGCCGATAATGCCAAGGTTGCAGGTTCAATCACCATACGGGTCATATTCCTGCAGTTGACCCTCCTCCTTTTTAAGCTCCTGTCTGCTCCCAATGAGATCCTCAAGTGTTCTGCCGAACTCAGAAACTTGACACAGGACAGTTTTAAAGACAGTTACTCTGTGGGGAGATTTATCACAGTACCAGCTGCTTCACTCAAAAATGCTTCAATAGTTAGGTTGTGCCCTTGTCAATTTCCCCATTTCACATGCACACATGTTGATGAGCTGCAGTACAGAAGCGTCTTAAAAACAGCTCCATGAACAGATGAGCAAGGAGAAACTCTGTGGTTACAAGGCTGAGAATACCCAGGCTGTACAACCTGCAACTTTCATTTCTTCCTTGCAGAGAAGAGTTCTTCCTCTTCCGTCAGCCGATGACTCACTCGACTTCGCTATCACGCTCCACCACACAGCAGCCAAGGGCCCATAAACACTCTCAGGCAGAAATATTCACTGCTTGAAATATGGCGTCCCTCAGACCTGTAAGCTCTCTAGATGTTGTCTGACTCCAAAATTCGTCAGATGATGACCTGTGCCACAAACTAGATTTAATGAACACTCATATCAGAGTGTTTTGTAAACTGATAGCCATAGCCGTTTATATACTAACCTTTTATGCTCTTATCTGTTTAACGCTCCTAACCCTTCTTTTAGATTCTTATACAGCTGTACCTTGAGTTAAGAACTTAATTCGTTCTGGAGTTCCGTTCTTAACCTGAAACTGTTCTTAACTTGAGGTACCATTTTAGCTAATGGGGCCTCCCACTGCCGCCACCGCACGATTTCTGTTCTCATCCTGAAGCAAAGTTCTCAACCTGAGGTACTATTTCTGGGTTAGCGGAGTATGTAACCTGAAGTGTCTGTAACCCGAGGTACCACTGTAGTCTTTTATATATACCTTCTGTTTTAATCATTTTAGCTTTCCAAAACGTTTTACACATTTTAAATGAATGTACCCCACCCTACTTATGCTCTTCTTTGACCGTAATAAATATTTGATTGATTAACTGGGTTGAGCTTGCTTCCGTACCTGAAATCCTCAAGAGCTGCTTGCTGCCAATCAGTGTAGAGAATTGAGCTGGATCAGGCATCCCTAAACTTGGCCCTCCAGATGTTTTGGGACTACAACTCCCATCATCCCTGACCACTGGTCCTGTCAGCAAGGGATGATGGGAGTTGTAGTCTCAAAACATCTGGAGGACCAAGTTTGGGAGTGCCTGAGCTAGATGGACAAATGGCTTGGTACATACCCAGCACTTTCTGGTGGAGGAAAGTCATAATGTTAAGCGTGAGCTTTAAGATAATCCTCACCCAAACCTGCTACTGCATCTCCAAGACTTTTTTAAGGCAGATTTAAAGTCAGGGTTCCTCAGACACATGTACCTGAAGTGGGACTTTTATGGATGCAGAAGTGGTTGAGAAATCCCTGAGAAATGACACCAAAACAGAAAGCACCATCTGCCAGTGCCCTTTTATTCTTAAAAAATGCAATCGGCGCTGAATGTCCATTTAAAAAAGTTTAACGTAGGTGGTAGTTCTAAGGGGGAACCAGAGGGGAGTTAACAAAGCCCTCAAGATGAGGTATGCAAGCCTCGAACAAAGGATCCAAGAATTAAGAAGATGAGCGAAGGACTGCTTCTTCCAACCTCCTCCCAGGTTAAAACAAGTCACAACCAACTCGTGACTTCGCCAGAGACAATAGGAACAAGCAGACTTTGGACTGTATTTACGATAGGAGTTGATTTTGAACCCGTTTACGCAGGCCTCTTCTCTCCCCTCCCTGCCCCAGTAAAAACGAACGTAAATCCTTCTAAACACACAACACACAAAAAAGGCCCAGCTCTTTGAAAAGCAAGCAGAGCTGGAAAGACAGCCAGAAATCTGGGTCACACAGCCCAGATTTGTGGTTCTGAAGAGATTTTTCACGGTGTCTTCCTCCCCTTCTCCCAGATACATGCAATCAGAACTTATTTCTGTTGTCCTTAAGACAGACGTGTTTTCAAGCTTTCCACATCACAGAAAGGGATTTTTAAGCTGTGATTCCTGCACTAGACTAGATGGTGCTTTGGGGTCCTCTACAAATCTGCTGGGAAGCCTCTGCTTCATCTGACATAAACCCCACAAGGATTCAGGGCCAGGTTTTGTGTTCCTCAGCCTTCTTCAACCTGGTGTTTAGGACTCTGACCACTATGCATGCTGGTCGGGCTGGCTGATGAAAGCTAAGGAGCCCAGTGAAAAAAATTAATTAAGGTCTTATATCTATAATAAACTTTCATGGACTTGCCAGGCAAACACATACATAAATGTATGGACCACATGTCTGAGGCAGCGCAGGAGGGCAGCCCTGGAGCCATTTTGGCTCCCAAACTGACAAAAAGTTTTCTGCGCAACATCAAAGGAAAATGGAAAAGCCTCCCCATTGTCTTTTCATTCACAAAACCTGTCTTAAGGATATAGGTAAAGGTACCCCTGCCCGTACGGGCCAGTCTTGCCTGACTCTGGGGTTGTGCGCTCATCTCACTCTAGAGGCCGGGAGCCAGCGCTGTCCGCAGACACTTCCGGGTCACGTGGCCAGCGTGACAAGCTGCATCTGGCGAGCCAGCACAGCACACGGAACGCCGTTTACCTTCCCGCTGGTAAGCGGTCCCTATTTATCTACTTGCACCCGGGGGTGCTTTCGAACTGCTAGGTTGGCAGGCGCTGGGACCGAACGACGGGAGCGCACCCCGCCGCGGGGATTCGAACCGCCGACCATGCGATCGGCAAGTCCTAGGCGCTGAGGTTTTACCCACAGCGCCACCCGCGTCGTCTTAAGGGTATATCTGTGTATAAATAGGGTGGCGGTTAGGCATTGATATTCTTTTGTAGATGGAAGAGGGGAGGAAGCGCCATCCCCTGCCCCGCATATTGAAGGGTAGTCCGGTAAAGGATTACGGGTGGCGTGGCCCCGTCCGAAGCCTGGGGAGGTGAGGGCCTAAGCCACGCCCCCTATTGGTGACCCCAGGGGAGTTCCTAGTTGATGTGCAGGACTCCCCCTACTGGCGGTTAACTCTTCCTGGATTTCAAGCAGACAGGCTGAAGCCGGATAGTCGGTTAGGACCAATGCCTAAGCCAATACCACTCATCACCTGTAACCAATAAAGTTGTGGCCCATTAACCTTAATAATTGTGCCATGTGTCTTTATTTCCACTTTGGGGGGGGCCGGGAAATCGGCACGCAATTAGCCCAACTGCAAATCCTATTCGCTACTCAGGAAACTGACGCCTACTGTGCCACTTCCCCACCAAGACATGTCACGGCTGCTCCAGGAAACCAAAATGCCAGCCAAAAAAAGATCTCGTCCGGTGTCTGAGCTGGTGAAGCTGTGGAGAGTGGAACAGAGATGTGAGGGTTGAGTGGGTGGAAACCTCTGGGCCTCAGGCTAGGAGAACTTCCACAGATCAGCAAGAGGTTTTTTTCCACCCCCCCAGGCCCTGGGCTGCCTTTCATCCCATTTCTCCTTCCCCCCTCTAAAGGGGTTGCCAGGCCATCAGTGTAACTCTACACCTGCTCAGCCAGTACAGCCTGGTACTCTTATTATCAGGGTTGCGGATTCGAGTCTCACGTTTGGCAAAAGATTCCAGCATTGCAGGGGGTTGGACTAGATGTCCGCCGTGGTCCCTTCCCACTCTAAAATTCTATGATCTGCAACCAACCTGCCAATGGGCTCCAATTTAAAGGAGACGCACCCATGTAGGAGCATAGGAAGATGCCATCTTCCATGTCAGACACCACTGGCCCATCTACCTTAGTACTGTCTTCACTGACTGGCAGCATCTCTCCAGGGATTGAACCTGAGACCTTCTGCATGCAAGTGTTGTGCCACTGAGCCCTTCCTAGTGTCTCCCTATCACTGGGTACAGTTTCTGAATAATAATAATAATAAATTATTATTATTTATTTGCACCCTGCCCATCAGGCTGGGTTTCCCAGCCACTCTGGGCCGCTCCCAATAGAGTATTAAAAATGTGATAAAACACCAAACATTAAAAACTTCCCGAAACAGGGCTGCCTTCAGGTGTCTTCTAAAAGGTGGGAAGTTCTTTATCTCCTTGACATCTGATGGGAGAGTGTTCCACGGGGCGGGTGCCACTACCGAGAAGGCCCTCTGCCTGGTTCCCTGTAACTTTGCTTCTCGCAGGGCAGAATGATGATGTCCGGGCAGAATGATGGAGGCGGAGACGCTCCTTCAGATATACTGGGCTGAGGCCGTTTAGGGCTTTAAAAGTCAGGACCAACACTTTGAATTGTGCTCGGAAACACACTGAGAGCCAATGTAGATCTTTCAGGACTGGTGTTATATGGTCTCGGCAGCCACTCCCAGTCACCAGTCTATCTGCCACATTCCTGATTAGTTGTAGTTTCCGGGTCACCTTCAAAGGTAGCCCCACGTAGAGTGCATTGCAGTACTCCAAGTGAGATAACTAGAGCATGCACCACTCTGGTGAGACAGTCTGCGGGCAGGTAGGGTCTCAGCCCGTGTACCAGATGGAGCTGATAAACAGCTGCCCTGGACACAGAATTGACCTATGCCTCCATGGACAGCTGTTCAGGGGTGGCATGCAAAACTCTTGAGATTTATACCTACAGACACTAGTTAAATACAGATCATTATGTTTTTCTTCCAGCATGGACATCTCCCACCAGACTACTCCCAATCTTTTTTTGGCAAATAACAGCGCATCCCCCACCAATACGCTAGCTAGACACAAGCTCACAGTTCCTGGAAATTACATCAGTTAGTTTGCTTGGCTTGGGACCAGATCGGTTGCCTTTTTAAATCTTTTTGCTGCTAAGGAACGCCAGACCACAGAAACCTCTACATAGGAAGAAGCAGCAGCTTCCTGATATAAAGTCAGGCTACTAAGTCCACTGAGCTCAGAATTAGTCACACCTGTGGTTCCCAAACATTTTCAGGAGATTGCCATCTTGGTTCCACAAACTCATTTCCAGAGCCCTCTCCTTACCCTATAAACAGAATAGCGGTTTGCACAACCCGCTAAGGAAGAAAAGACACAATAAAATTGAAAGCAGCAGCAATTAACTGCACACTTCCTCAAAATCCACTTAGAACTATTAATTAATTAGAGTTGGAACCACTGATCTAGGGGTCATCCAGCCCAACCCCCTTCCGACGCCACAATTCTATGATTCTATTACTAACCTTGAGAGGGACACTGTACTTCTATTGCTGGTCTAGAACTGCATAACTTTTTTTGCTGCTGCTTCACGTGAAGCTTGCTGTCTACTAAGACCCCTAGATCAGTGGTTCCCAACCTTTTTTGGGCCATGCCCCACTTAACATCTCTAAAATGCTGATTCCTCCCCCAGTGACATATACCATATTTTTCGCTCTATAAGACGCACCAGCCCATAAGATGCACCTAGTTTTTGGAGGAGGAAAACAAGAAAAAAAATATTCTGAATCTCAGAAACCAGAACAGCAAGAGAGATCGCTGCGCAGTGAAAGCAGCAATCCCTCTTGCTGTTCTGGCTTCTGGGATAGCTGTGCAGCCTGCACTCGCTCCATAAGATGCACACACATTTCCCCTTACTTTTTAGGAGGGAAAAAGTGAATCTTATAGAGCAAAAAATACGGTAATTCTTATTACAGTGAAGAAGAAGAGGAGGAGGAGGAGTTTGGATTTGATAACCCGCCTTTCACTCCCTTTAAGGAGTCTCAAAGCGGCTAACATTCTCCTTTCCCTTCCTCCCCCACAACAAACACTCTGTGAGGTGAGTGGGGCTGAGAGACTTCAAAGAAGTATGACTGGCCCAAGGTGACCCAGCAGCTGCATGTGGAGGAGCGGAGACGTGAACCCGGTTCCCCAGATTACGAGACTACCGCTCTTAACCACTACGCCACACTGCCTCTCACTGGTGGTTACCTCTGGTTGCGGACACAACCTGTTCTGGGGTGTCATTCGCACCCCAAAAAGTCCATAACCAGAGTGGCGCTTCTGCGCATGTGCGAAGCGCAATACGCTTCTGCGCATGCAGCAAAACTCAGAAGTAAACACTTCCAGGTTTGCCACGTTCTTAACCCCCAAAAAATGCAACACGAAGCGTTCGCAGGAAGAGGTATGACTGTATTCAAAGTCTAAAAGGCCATTATCTTGGTCCAAACAAGCTTTCAAATTGTCCCCCTTAAAAATCAAATTGCCCCCCTAGATCCTTTTCATGCTACTTAAAAAGCTTAAAAATAAAACCAGAACTGCCCTGGATAAAGGGCAATTGGATCATCTGACTAAAGCTGCAAGCTTAAATAAGCTTATCAACACTCAAATGCTACTGAGGCTTCCTTAGAAACCTTTTTTTTTTGGAGCAGGCCTTGAGTTTCAAAATCAGATATATAAGAAGCCCCACCCTTGGAGAAAATCCTCCTCCTCCTGCTTGCCATTTCTCCTCTCTCGCACACAAAAAACAGAGCCGTCCAGTACAACACCAATGGTTCAATTCCAGTCTTCCCTCCAGCCCAAACATGCATTATGAGACTAGATTAGCAAATTTTTTTTCAGCCAACGGTATGTGTGTGTGTGTATATATATTATACAAACAGGCAGTGCCACTGGTCAACTCCCCTAAGGTCAGGCCACAAAACCTGTTATGGGTCCCAGAATGTGCAATATGTTCAGGGAACTGGGGTTAAGCAGGCGGAGAGGAGATATTGGATTTTCAGCTTCCATCAGCCAGCATGCTCAATGGTCAGGGATGGTGGCAGCTTTAGTTCAGCAAAATCTGGCAGGCCACAGTTTGTCCCAACTCTGGTTAAGAGAAGGAGGATGGCATTGTTGCCAACTTCAATATTATGAATGCAAAAGGTAAAGGGTCCCCTGATCATTAGGTCCAGTCGCAGACGACTCTGGGGTTGCGGCGCTCATCTCGCTTTATTGGCCAAGGGAGCCGGCATACAGCTTCCGGGTCATGTGGCCAGCATGACTAAGCCGCTTCTGGCGAACCAGAGCAGTGCAAGGAAACATCGTTTACCTTCCCGCCAGAACGGTACCTATTTATCTACTTGTACTTTGACGTGCTTTCGAACTGCTAGGTTGGCAGGAGCAGGGACCGAGCTGAACCGTGACCTTCTCATCGGCAAGCCCTAGGCTCTGTGGTTTAACCCACAGTACCACCCACATCCTTTATTTAACATACCTTTAGCAAAACAATTATTTAGCAGCGAAGGGTTGGTGTGGCCCCACTTTCAAGACAGCCCCTCCCAATATATTTGATTTACACCCCACCTACTCTCCAAGGATTTCCAGGTGGGTTATATAGTTCTCCCCCTCCCCATTTTATACTCACAACCCTGTGAAATCTTATATATATATTTTTATTATTAATTAAATTTGCATACTGCCCTATACCCGCAGCTCTCAAGAAAGAAAAGTAGGTAAGATTGGCTAGCCCAAAGCCACACCCAGTAGCCTTCATGGCTGAGCAGGCGACTTGAACTCTGCTCTTGCGGGTCCTAGACAGACACTCCAGGGGTCCAAAAGGTTTACCTTGCCTGGGCCAGTTCACTCCAGCAGAGATCCCTCCATGGCCCAGATCATGCGCGCATGTGAGCACGCACAGCTGCGATTTCTGGCGTCTGTCTGTGCAGACACGATTTTCGATGTCTGCATCTGCACAGAAGCGATTTTTGGCATCTAAGCATGTGCAGACACGATT
Source organism: Podarcis raffonei (assembly GCF_027172205.1). NCBI lineage: Eukaryota > Metazoa > Chordata > Lepidosauria > Squamata > Lacertidae > Podarcis > Podarcis raffonei. The sequence goes on along the minus strand of NC_070604.1, from coordinate 118,285,797 downwards.
TCCGGCACCACGAAAGTGGTCCCCTGCACCAGTTTAGTGCACTGTGTGGGGACTCACCGAGCGGGCGGCTCGGTTCGGGGGCCGGTTAAACGACCCCCATGGGCTGCTTATGGCCCATGGGCCTTAGGTTACCTACCCCTGCTCTAACCACTACACCCCTACTGCCTTTGCAATATATTTGCACATATATGCGGAAAACCTGCTGGAGCATAGCAACTGGAGGTGGGAGGAAAACAAAACCTGTTTGTATAACAGAGTGGGAAGCGTTTGCATATGAGTGAGCCCGGGACACGAGAGCGTGTACAGAGGGCCCTCCAGAAAGAGACACCCAGCCGCTTTCCACCCCCAGATACCTTGAAGGCTACTTCTCCTCCCATCCCACCCCACCCCCGCCAAAAACACCCCCAACCGCTTCATCGGTTTCCTTTAGGGAAGGAAAGAAGCAAATCAGATTCGCCAAACTCTTTTGCAAACCTGCTGTAACTGTTGCAAAACAAAACAAGAGGCCGGATTTAGAGAGTCTGAAGGTTAGCTTTGGTTACTCTTAAAAAACAAGAAACCAACCAAGCGGGTTTTTGAGTCTTGGGCGCGCACACTCTTTACCGGCGAGTAAGCGGGGAACATGGGACCGACCCCCGCGGCACTTTCGGAAAATTTGGGAAAGCATTTTTTTGGCAAAAGGCGAGGGAAGGGTCCCACGCCTTGCGCAATATTGCAAACCTCTCCACCCTGGCCACTTCCTCCTTCCCGCACCCTAATAGACACCCTCTGCAGCCAGGTCGGCCAGGATCGGGGCCACGCCCTGCCCTAAGGAAGGAGTAAAGTGTTGTTCTTACCTGAGATGGAAGTGGATCTGAGCCAAGCTGAGAAAGCCGGAGAGTTCAGGTCCCCCGCTATATAAGCGCAGCTGCCGGTTGGGTCGTCTCGGTTGCGCAGCCGGGGCTCCTCCTGCTGACTCAGCCCACGTGGGCGCTGCGCCTCTCCGGCAGCTGACCCGGCAGCACGTGATTCCCCACCCCTCCCTCCTTCCTCCCCCACCCACCCACCCCATAGATAAATCATGTGATCGTTGCTTGGCTTGCAAAGATGGGTGGCGCGCCCATCTCTGCAAAGCGCAAAGGTGCGCTTTCGAATTCGACCGTTTGTTTTACTCTCAAGTAAACGCTGCGGGTGTCGATGGGGCATGATTGGGGCGGAGGGGAGGTTGACCAAGGATTGCGCGCACAGAGACACCCCGCCGGGCCCGATCCTGCACACCCCTCTTTTCCCCACCCTTCCTTTCCATGATTATAAAAATAATGCTATGGTATGGAGATAATGGGACGAGGAAGATTTTTCTCCCTGTCTCGGAGCAGTCGTGGGCGCCCCAATGAAGTTAAATGGTGGGAGATTCGTGATAGATTAAAAATAGGCGGGGTAGTTCAAGTCCCTAGAGCATGAGACTCAGTCTTAAGCTAAGGTTGTGGGTTCGAATGCCGCACAGGGCAAAAAAAATCCTGCATTGTAGGGAGTTGTTCTAAATAACCCTCATAGTCCCTTCCAATTCCACAGTTCTATGATTTGGCTTCTTCCCGCAGGGTGTTAGTTAACCTGTGGAACTCTCTCCCACAGGAAACAGTGATGGCCACCAATTTGGATGGCTTTAAAAGACCATTAGACAAATCCATGGAGGAGAGGACTTATGATATCTACTAGCAGCCATGCTTCTGACATACCAGTTGCTGGAAACCAAAGGGGGGGAGAGGGGCTCTTTCAGCCGGATCCTGCTTGTGGGTTTTCCACAGGCAGGGAATTCAAAGGGGAGTCTGGGCAGGTGCTTGGCCTAATCCAGGAGGCTCATAGAAGCCCAAAATCAGAACCTGAGGAGAACAACAACTCGCTTGTGATTACCAGAAAGGGCATCTCTGGGTTATTTATGGAGCAAAGGAATTCGTTCATTTCTCCCCCCCCCCCCAAAAAAAAATATACTCCGGCCCACCACATGGTCTGAGGGACAGTGGACCAGCCCCGTGCTGAAAAAGTTTGCTGACCCCTGCCCTAACCTACCTCACAGGGTTATTGTGGGGATTAAATTAGGACGAGATAGTTGGATAGTGTTCTCGAAGCTACCAGCATGAGTTTGACTAAACTGCGGGAAGGCAGTGGAAGACAGAAGTGCCTGGCGTGCTCTGCTCTATGGGGTCATGAAGAGTGGGACACGACTAAACGACTAAACAACAACAACAACAAATTAGGGGGGAGAGAGACCTGTGTGGATATGAATGCAGTAAAGAATAGAAGAGAAATTTTACTTTCTTGGGCTCCATGATCGCTGCAGATGGTGACAGCAGTCACAAAATTAAAAGACGCCTGCTTCTTGGGAGAAAAGCAATGACAAACCTAGACAGCATCTTAAAAAGCAGAGACATCACCTTGCCAACAAAGGTCCATATAGTTAAAGCTATGGTTTTCCCAGTAGTGATGTATGGAAGTGAGAGCTGGGCCATCAAGAAGGCTGATCCCGAAGAATAGATGCTTTTGAATTGTGGTGCAGGAGGAGACTCTTGAGAGTCCCATGGACTGCAAGAAGATCAAACCTTTCCATTCTGAAGGAAATCAGCCCTGAGTGCTCACTGGAAGGACAGATCCTGAAGCTGAGGCTCCAATATTTTGGCCACCTCATGAGAAGAGAAGACTCCCTGGAAAAGACCCTGATGTTGGGGAAAGATGGAGGGCACAAGGAGAAGGGGATGACAGAGGACGAGATGGTGGGATAGTGTTCTCGAAGCTACCAGCATGAGCTTGACCCAACTGCGGGAGGCAGTGGAAGACAGGAGTGCCTGGTGTGCTCTCGTCCATGGGGTCACGAAGAATCGGACACAACTAAACAACAACAACAAAGAGTAGCCATGGATTGTCTTAACCACCCTGAATTTGACTAGCCCTGTCTCCTGTTCTTCCAGTGGCCATAAACCCCTCTTGGGCTGTGAGACAGTGGCTGGTGAAACGTCACCCTGCGAGCTTCGGGACTGAGTGGAGATCAAGCCTCCCCGGTCCTATCTGCTACACCCCTGGTCTTCAGCTGGTGGGTCAGGAGACTGGGCACAGCCTGATCCTAGGTTAAAACGGGAACAGTACTAAAGGTAAAGGTAAAGGTACCCCTGCCCGTACGGGCCAGTCTTGACTGACTCTAGGGTTGTGTGCTCATCTCACTCTAGAGGCCGGGAGCCAGCGCTGTCCGCAGACACTTCCGGGTCACGTGGCCAGCGTGACAAGCTGCATCTGGCGAGCCAGCACAGCACACGGAACGCCATTTACCTTCCCGCTAGTAAGCGGTTCCTATTTATCTACTTGCACCCGAGGGTGCTTTCGAACTGCTAGCTTGGCAGGCGCTGGGACCGAGCGCACCCCGCTGCGGGGATTCGAACCGCCGACGTTTCGATCGGCAAGTCCTAGGCGCTGAGGCTTTAACCCACAGCGCCACCCGCGCCCCTGTCTGGGAACAGTACTACCAAGCAACAAATGGATCCCAAAATGCAGACGTGTGGGTAAAAGTTGGGTCCTGAGTCTGGAAAAGCTTGGAGATTAATGATCAAACCCCTGAGGCGCCCAGACTCAAATCTTATCCCTGATAAGATTGTGTGGCATCATGAATGCCTTTCCCCAATCCATTTACCTGGTATATTTTAGAGTCTTGGTTTAATCTGCTTTCTCCATGCCTTTGAAGGGCTGTTTTGATATGGAATTGCTCACTTTTGTTCAGTTGCTGTCTCTTGTGCTCTTTTGACTGATTCAATCATAGATTATAACATCCTATGCCCTTCTAAAATGTGGGTTGGGGTTTTTTGTGGGGGGTTATTGGGCTGTTGTTTTTATTTTCATTATATATTTTGTTTTTTAAAAAATATAATTAGATTTTGTTCTGTGAACCGCCCTGAGACCTCCAGGTATCAATAAATAAAATGATCATAATCATAGAATTGTTTGTTATGGGGGAGAAAGGGAAAGGAGATTGTCAGCCACTTTGAGACTCCTTCGGGTAGTGATAAAGCGGGATATCAAATCCAAACTCTTCTTCTTCGTCTTCTTCATCCAGCCCAACCCCCCTGCAATGCAGGAATCTTTTGCACAAGGTGTGATTCGAACCCATGACACTAAGATTAAGAGTCTCACGCTCTACCGACTGGATGTTTTTCGTATCTTAGATTTATTTCAAATCTCCTGCTATATCTTATCTCTGCCTTGCTTCAGCATCCACGTGCAAGTCACCTTGAAGGCAAATCGATGCAAAGCACTTGGCAAGGTGGAGGTGTGTTTGTTAGAAGTATATAAGATACAGTGGTACCTCGGGTTACATATGCTTCAGGTTACAGACTCTGCTAACCCAGAAATATTATCGCGGCTTAAGAACTTTGCTTCAGGATGAGAACAGAAATTGTGCTGCGGCAGCAGGAGGCCCCATTAGCTAAAGTGGTGCTTCAGGTTAAGAACAGTTTCAGGTTAAGAACGGACCTCCAGAACTAATTAAGTTCTTAACCCGAGGTACCACTGTCCAAGTTTGCAGCCTTGGATTTCCTGGATCTCTTAGGTTACACTCCTAAACAACTAAACAACAACAACCCCCCATTGTCTAACATCAGGTTGTCTACCAACTGTTCATGTGCAACTCCATCTGCAGAGGTCTGCAGATTAAGCTGCTTGCAAAATGCAAACATGAGATACCTGTTTGGCTGCTTGGTTAAAGGCACAGCTAGGGAATCCAGCTGAAAAACAGTCTTACAACTGGGGTTTTTTAAAATAAAAAAAACAGATAAAAGGGATGTTTGTGGTGTGTCAAAGTGCTAACAAGAAACCATATGACCTTTTGCAATTTGAATGCTAAACCATTTTCTACTGAGTCACTGAGCAGTGTCAGCAGAGGAGGAAATATGTCTGCTTGTGTAAGTTTATATATCTGTGACCTGCTAAATAGAACATATCCAATGTGCTGGAGTCCTGGGATTGTGCATATCCTTGACCCCTGTTTAGCTGGAGCCCAATGCCACCCAATAAAGTTTGGCTCTTCTAGGAAGTAGCTGGTGGGAATCAAACTTTGCTGAGGTCATAATTTCTTTACCCATGCTCTGGAAGTCATGCAGGCACTCATCTGGGTCAACGGGAAGTACGTCTTTGCAGGAACGTTCTCCAGCCCTTCAGGAAATGAAAGCTAATAATGCCGTCCTGGGTTTGCCTGATCAGCAAAGAAAGAGGCTTGCTTAGAAATGGATCAGTGTCTGCTTCTGAATATCAGATTGCTCTTAAAAGGCACAGAAGCAGGATAGGCTTGTAAAAGGTGGCAATGTGATGTGCAACAGTGTGGGTTTATTTTGGAAGAGAGATCCAAACGAAAACACTGCACGCAGCATGCCTAGTTAAACTGTGGAACTCCCTTCCACATGAGACGATGGGCCACCAGCTTTGTTGTAAGAATTCCAAGGTCTCGAAAATAAAATTAATATTCATAATTGCACAAGGAAAACGCACATACGTAAGTATATAAACCTAAGAAAGTACAGGAGAGCAATCCTGAAGCCATCTTGACTCTTCTAAAGACTTTAAATGCAGAAGGAAATATCTTGGAGAAACCTTTCCCTATTGTTCTCTCCCTTACAAATCCTGTCTTAAGGGCATATTTTGTGTATGAATAGGGTTAGCTCTGTGTGACCTGAATTCAAGAACTAAAGTATTTACCTTCTCAAAAGAATGGCCAGGCTGCCCAGGTAATGCAATCAGTAAAACATGATCGTGACAGATAGGAGATAAGTCATACTCTCAAATTTCTGTGGTAGACCACCTCTTTCTGTGATGTATGGATGATGCTTTTAAGGTAGCACCTTAGAGACCAATTGAGTTTATTCTTGGCATGAGCTTTTGTGTGCATGCACACTTCTTCAGATACACTGAAACAGAAGTCACCAGACCCTTATATATAGTGGGAGGGTGGGGTGGGGTTTTTCTCAGGAGGGTAGTAGGAGATGGGTGATTGACTCCATGAGTATGGTAAACCTGTTGACAACTGTTGCTGAATTACAACTTATCACTAAACTGAACTAAACTATGGAGAGACCTGGTCTTAATAGAGATATTGGATTACTGCCTCATTACATATGGTAATCATCTGCATACTTTGTGGTTTAGTTGTTTAGTTGTGTCCGACTCTTCATGACCCCATGGACCAGAGCACGCCAGGCACTCCTGTCTTCCACTGCCTCCCGCAGTTTGGTCAAACTCATGTTCGTAGCTTCAAGAACACTGTCCAACCATCTCGTCCTCTGTCGTCCCCTTCTCCTTGTGCCCTCCATCTTTCCCAACATCAGGGTCTTTTCCAGGGAGTCTTCTCTTCTCATGAGGTGGCCAAAGTCTTGGAGCCTCAGCTTCACGATCTGTCCTTCCAGTGAGCACTCAGGGCTGATTTCCTTCAGAATGGATAGGTTTGATCTTGCAGTCCATAGGACTCTCAAGAGTCTCCTCCAGCACCAGAATTCAAAGCATCAATTCTTCAGGGATCAGCCTTCTTTATGGTCCAGCTCTCACTTCCATACATCTGCATACTATCCCTTGCTTTTTCCTGTAGGACTAATTGCAGTTGTTAACAGTCGTCAACAGGTGTTTACCATACCCATTGAGTCAATCACCCATCTTCTACTACCCTTCTGAGTAATACCCCTTCCCACCCTCTCACTATATGTAAGGGTCTGGTGACCTCTGCTTCAGTGTATCTGAATAAGTGTGCATGCACACGAAAGCTCATACCAAGAACAAACAGTTGGTCTCTAAGGTGCTACCAGACAATTTATTTTTTATATATTTCGACTGTATCAGACCAACACGGCTACCTACCTGCTTTTAGGGTGGTCTTTGGCTAAGGGGTCGGGCAATTTCAAAAGCCTTTAAAGGTTCTTGGGCACTTTGGTTCTGGGTCTCGCTTGCCTCCTTGCAAGGAAGGGAGGGTACTCTGTTGCAACAGAAATAAAAAGATCTGCCTTGTTTTCACTGCATCCTGCCTCCATCCATTCTTCTCTGACTGATCATGGACATAGGGGACCCTGAGTCCCTTGGAGAGTTGGGCTGCAAAAGCAAACCCCCACTATTATTTTTCTATTACATCTTCAAAAAAGGATTAGGCAAATTCATGGAGGACGTGGTTAGAAATGGCTACTAACCATCATGGTTATGCTCTGCATCCACAGTGGTGGATTCTGAATCCCAGTTGCTGCAAACCACAGGAGGGGAGAGGGCGCCTGTCCTGTGTTCGAATCCTGATTGCTGGTCTCCCATTGGGGCCTCTTGGTGGCCATTGTGAGAATAGGAGGCTGGACTAGATGGGCCATTGGGCCTGATCTGCCAGGCTCTCCTTAAGTCCTTAAGCATTTGTGAAGACGGCTATCTTCTGGTATTCTCCTGGTATGCCCCACAGAGAAACTTACGGTCTTCAAATAAAAACATCTTGAAGGTCCCAGGCCACAGAGAAGTTAGGCTGGCCTCAACTAGAGCCAGGGCTTTTTCGGCTGTGGCTCCGACCTGGTGGAACACTCTGTCACAAGAGACTAGGGCCCTGCGGGACTTGACATCTTTCCGCAGGGCCTGCAAGACAGAGCTGTTCCACCAGGCCTTTGGCCAGGGCACAGCCTGACTCCCTCCCTCGGCAATCTTCGCGGAGCTCTGGCCCAATGGTGGCCAGTGGCTTGAATTTAATTAATTTTATAATGAATGATTTTAGAGTGTTGTTTGTGTTGTACTTTTGTATTGTTTATTGTTGTTAGCTGCCCTGAGCCCGGCTTCGGCTGGGGAGGGCGGGATATAAATAAAATTTATTATTATTATTATTATTTTGTGTTCAAACATTTTGAGCATGTTAGATTTCTGATTCTGCCTCTCCCAAGTAAAATTTCAAAAAAATGATCAAGAAAAGAAGTATTATTTATTTATTGACCTGCCCTTCATCACAAGGTCCCAGATTGAGTCACAGCGGTGCAAAAACACAAGATTAAAATCAGTTTAAACAACAGACAATCAAGAGGACAGGGTGGTTCTTAAAGACCCTTGTCTCTGGTGTCAAAGGTCAGGGTAAAGAGGTGTATTGTCAGCATATGATGCAAGCCATAAATAAAGATGCCAGACCGTGTGTGTGTGTAGCTTAGGAACTGTTACAGAGAATTTCTTTCCCCAGACTGACATATCTCTCCCCCTTCTGAAAATCCGACATGGTGGAACTGAAAATAATGCTTCAGAGCACGTGCAGAGTGCTTTCCCCCATCACATGGCACCAGTTTTGCAGAGAGGATCAGTTCTGAACAAAGATACCTTTGAGCATCCACAAAGTGCAATCATTTTCTTTGGTAGCATGAAAAGAAGGTAAATGGCCAAAACAGGACCCTCGAAGATTTTTTAGTCAGACCAGTAATATTGTAGGCAATTGGCATAAACAAAATGGATCGCCATGAACACTGCTCTGTTCTCCAAACCCCAGCTGAGATTGAGGCTGGATTAGTGTGATTAATATGAGAAAGTATAGACCACATTATGGTTGGTGCCTGAATAGGATTTACACCTGTCTACTCAGAAGTAAGAAGGATGCGGGTGGCGCTGTGGTCTAAACCACAGAGCCTAGGGCTTGCCAATCAGAAGGTCGGCGGTTCGAATCCCTGTGATGGGGTGAGCTCCCGTTGCTCGGTTCCTGCTCCTGCCAATCTAGCAGTTCGAAAGCACGTCAAAGTGCAAGTAGATAAATAGGTACCGCTCCGGCAGGAAGGTAAATGGTGTTTCCGTGCGCTGTTCTGGTTCGCCAGAAGCGGCTTAGTCATGCTGGCCACATGACCACATGTGGACAAACGCCGGCTCCCTTGGCCAGTAAAGCGAGATGAGCGCCGCAACCCCAGACTCGTCGCCTTTAACTTTCTCATAGAGGAGTTGCTCTACTGCTCACCCTCCCTCGCAACTGCACAGTAAGTATTTAACCTGAGATGTTTGAAAGAAAAGCAGGAACAACCCTAAAAGTGCTGTTAATGTAGACATATTTATTGGAACACTTGTTAAAAAATAATTTGAAGACAATAGCATTCATTTCCCTTGCAGTTTAAATTTAAGAGTTTACGCCCTGGCTACCCTCAGACTCTTTGAAAGCAACATTTGAGTCAGATCTCTTTGAAGTGCAACGAAGTGAGTAGCATGTTGATTGTAGCTTTTGTCAGCTCAAAATGACTGCGAGGAAAGAAAGCGTAATGGGACTACATTGAAGAAAAGAAGTGTAATGTGAAAATATGCCTTCAAGAACCAACTTGATATTCAATCCGTATTGGATTGTCTTCGCTCATTTTCTATTTTTGAATGGTCTCTGTTAAACTGTAAGGAGGGGCTGGATTTCTGAAGCCACAGCTCACATTGCCAGGTTTCTGTGACATCACAGCAGCTCAGCCAATAGCTTGTTGTTGTTGTTGTTGTTTAGTCGTTTAGTCGTGTCCGACTCTTCGTGACCCCATGGACCAGAGCACGCCAGGCACCTCTGTCCTCCACTACCTCCCGCAACCTCCCGCAGTTTGGTCAAACTCATGCTGGTAACCTCGAAAACACTATCCAACCATCTCATCCTCTGTCGCCCCCTTCTCCTTGTGCCCTCCATCTTTCCCAGCATCAGTGTCTTCTCCAGGGAGTCTTCTCTTCTCATGAGGTGGCCAAAGTACTGGAGCCTCAGCTTCACGATCTGTCCTTCCAGTGAGCACTCAGGGCTGATTTCATTAAGAATGGATGCATTTGATCTTCTTGCAGTCCATGGGACTCTCAAGAGTCTTCTCCAGCACCATAATTCAAAAGCATCAATTCTTCGGCGATCAGCCTTCTTTATGGTCCAGCTCTCACTTCCATACATCACTACTGGGAAAACCATGGCTTTAACTATACGGACCTTTGTTGGCAAGGTGACGTCTCTACTTCTCAAGATGCTGTCTAGGCCTGTCATTGCCCTTCTCCCAAGAAGCAGGCGTCTTTTAATTTCGTGGCTGCTGTCACCATCTGCAGTGATCATGGAGCCCAAGAAAGTAAAATCTCTCACTGCCTCCATTTCTTCCCCTTCTATTTGCCAGGAGGTGATGGGACCAGTGGCCATGATCTTCACATTGCCAGGTTTCTGTGACATCACAGCAGCTCAGCCAATAGCTAGGGAAGGCACAAAGGTAGCTTTCAGGCTGTGCTTTTATGTTCAGGGTTTTAGAGAAAAGTTTTGGCATGTTTGCAAAAGTTAGATGATGGGGGGAAGATTCAGGACAGAAAAGGAACAGAAAAGAAGACAGTAAGCATGTGAGCTCATAAGAGGAAAAATGGAAATTCGTATCAGGACAAAGCCTTCACGAAGCCAAGCAAACTGTCACAAGTTAGCGTGCAGGTTTCTCCAGAACTCTGTATTAGGATTTCTAATGAACACAGCAATTACAGTGTGAAGTGGACTTGGGGAAAATGATGTAGAAACAATGCAGAAATGGAATAATTTCTTCACAGAATGTGTAGTTAATGGGATTTTCCGCTGCAACATTAATAGCAGCAGCAACACCAACAGTTTACTAATCTCGCCTTCTATATGATTGTCGCAAGGCAATACACAATGAAAATGGTTGAAAACACAAAAATAATTTAAAAGCAATATTTTTAAATATTCTTTTATCTCTCTCCCTATCATTCAGTTGTCAGCATGTTGAGTAGGAATGTGTTGATGTAGTGATACTGTTGTATAATGTTTTAAATGCTGAACTTGTCTTTGCAATGCAATAATAAAAATTACTCAAACTTTCAGTAGCCCTGGTTCCCAACTCCTGCTGTTAAGTTAAAAGCCGTCATACACCCAGTAGATCACTACGGTCTGCAAGAGAGTTTCTCCTGCAAGTTCTAAGGAACCGCTCAGTGATCAAGTAGTTCTCCAAAAACCTGAACCAAAGGATAAATGACGACATAAAGAACAGCCTGAAAGCTACCTTTGTGCCTTCCCTAGCTATTGGCTGAGCTTCTGTGATGTCACAGAAACCTATACAGTGGTACCTCGGTTTAAGAACAGTCCGGTTTAAGAACGATTCGGTTTACAAACTCCTCAAAACCGGAAATAGTGTCTTGATTTGAGAACTTTACCTCAGAATCCGAACGGTGGAAGGGCACCGGCAGCGGGAGGCCTCATTAGGGAAAGCGCGCCTCGGTTTAAGGACGGTTTTGGTTTAAGAACGGACTTCCAGAATGGATTAAGTTTGTAAACCGAGGTACCACTGTACATTTAAAGCAGATGGATTCTTCCCAAGAATCCTGGGAACTGTGGTTTGTTAAGAGTGGCGTGTGAGGGGACTTCCATGTTGGCTGCCCGCTCTGCTGGAAGGTTGAGCGCTTTCACTTGAAAGAGCACTGGTGCTTTGAAGGTTGGGGAAACCGCTAGAGTGACGCAGTACCCCTTAAAAACCTCGGATTGAGCATTTCCTCCAAGGAGTGCAAGATGACATAGATCAGGGCTCCCCAAACTAAGGCCCGCGGGCCGGATAAGGCCCGAGGGACTTGTTTATCTGGCCCGCGGTCATCCCCGCCGCCTGCGGCCACCACCCACTCTTACCGGCGCTGCGCTGCATAGCTGCCCACTTCCGGGTCGGAGGAGCACCGGAAATAGCTTCTGCGCATGCGCAAGCGTTATTTGTGCATGTGCAAGAGTTATTTCCGGTGCACATCTGGGTCGGAGGAGGCCCGCGCACATGCACACAAGCTATTTCCGGTGCTCCTCCGACCCAGGAGTGCGCCGGAAATAGCATGTGCACACACGTTTGGGCACGCGCTCCCCTGCCCTCTGGCCTGCCATGCGATCGGCGCTGGAGACACCGGCCCGTAAGTTTGCTGACCCCTGACACAGACTGTTCTGTTCCCCATTTTACCCTCACAAGAACCCTGAGAGGTAGGATTGTCAGAGACCGGCCCGAGGTCACCAAGTGAGCTTCATTCATTGTAGTGACTGGGGTATAAACAATATATTGTTGTTGTTATTATTGTCGTAGTAGTTGTAGTGTGGGGATTTGAACCCGGGTCTTCCAGGTCCTAGTCCAGGACTCTAACCTCTACACCACACTGGTCCATGTTTCCATCTTGTCTCTCCGTGTTCATCTGTCTAATTGAAATGGAAAAGAGAGAATTCTCATGCTCAACTGCCCTGGGCTATGGCAATACTCTTGGGCATGCAATGGGGCAATACTTGGCTACTTATTAACTATCAATGCCAAACAGTCCTGGGGAGTTTTATTTTCAACTTGCACCAAGCACGCCCACCCAGAGACTTTATTTTTATCCCTTTTCCAGATAAACCGGGGGGGGGGGGAGTATTCAGGCAGAAGCACTGAAGGTCAGTATTTTGCAAGAGAGATTCCGGGGCCCTGTGAGATATTTCTGTTTGGGGAATAAAAGTGGCAGTCCAGTGCTCTGTTACCCCAGGGCAACAAAGCTGCTAAAAGCAACCCCCAGTGGTTAGGATATGTCCTGGGGAAATGTTCTGAGAAGTATAAAATCAACAGGTGATTAATGACAAGACTATGAGGAAGCAAATGAAGATGAATTGCCATATAGCCTTGTGGTTCCCTTACTGCAAGAAGTGAGGTTACAGGGAACCAGGCAGAGAGCACTCTCAGTACAGTGGTACCTCGGGTTAAGAACTTAATTCATTCTGGAGGTCCATTCTTAACCTGAAACTGTTCTTAACCACTTTAGCTAATGGGGCCTCCTGCTGCTGCTGCTGCGCCACCGCTACACGATTTCTGTTCTCATCCTGAAGCAAAGTTCTTAACGCGAGGTACTATTTCTGGGTTAGCGGAGTCTGTAACCTGAAGCGTCTGTAACCTGAAGTGTCTGTAACCCAAGGTACCACTGTAGTGGTGCCCATCTTGCGGAACGCCCTCCCACCAGATGTCCTTTTTTTTTTAAAAAAAAATTTAGTTACATAATATACATTCTTTACAACAAACAACTCCAAAATAAGCAGACAACTCCAAGACAAAATCATATGTAACAAAACCGTAGGTCTCATGTTTTCATTTACACTAATCTCCTCTCTGATAATTTTACTTAATATTTATATTTTAATAGAGGGCCTTCTCGGTGGTGGCTCCCGCCCTGTGGAACGCTCTCCCACTAGATGTCAAGGAGATAAAGAACTGTACAACTTTTAGAAGAAATCTAAAGGCAGCCCTGTATCGGAAAGTTTTTAATGTTTGTTGTTTTTTTTATATGTGTTGGAAGCCTCCCAAACTGGCTGGAGCAACCCAGCCAAATGAGGCGGGTATTATTATTATTATTATTATTATTATTATTACTACTACTACTACTACTACTACTAAAAAAGGGATGTAAGAAAAGTTTGCAGGATCAGGCCCCTGTTCTCACAGCATCCTGTTCTCACAGTGGCCAACCTGAACCCAAACGGGAAACCGGAAATCAGGATTCGAACACAAGAGCAACTCTCCCCTCCTGTGGTTTCCTGCAAGTGGTATTCAGAATCAAATGTCATTTTCAAGCTGATCGTCGTCATGACCGCATCCTGCACCTGTGAGTTCCACAGAAGAGCTTCCGTCTGTTTGTCCTGAATCGCTCACAGTTTAGCTTCAGCAGATGTCCCTGAGTCACGGCTAGATTGTAGTCTAACAATATTTTAGCATAAGCTAAAAAAATTTAGCTCTATGACACTCGGTAGAGTTTGCCTCCTACGCCTCCTTTCTCTTCCCCCCCTATTTTGCTTGCGAGTTCCTTAAAACTGCAAAGTTACTGCTAACAGCTAAGAATTTTTCTTCTTCTTCTGCCACAACCATGGTTAAAAGCTGCACACATGATGACTTGTGACTGAGATGACGGTCAGGAAATGTCATTAAAGTGTACATTTAACCAAAGGACACACAAGCTAAGAATCAAAACTGCAAAGCAACCAGTGAAGGACATTTATTTAAAAAACACATATCTTTATTTATTTATTATTTATTTTTATTGCTGGTCCTCCTAAGATAGAAAGCAGACCCTCCCTTATTCTCCAGGGACAGTCTTGGATTTTCAGAAGCCAAGCTGGTTTCTGATTTGATCGCAGAATGTCCCGTTTTTACCTTAGGATGCCCCTATTTTCAGAGGAGGATATGGAGTTATGTGACCCCCGAGCCAAGGAGATAAGTACCGTATTTTTTGCACCATAACACTCACTTTTTTCCTCCTAAAAAGTAAGGGGAAATGTCTGTGCGTGTTATGGAGGGAATGGCTACGGGTTGCATGCCTACGGACTTTCCTCCTCTAAAAACTACGTGCGTGTTATGGTCAGGTGCGTGTTATAGAGCGAAAAATACGGTAACTATACAACTTTTAGAAGAAATCTGAAGGCAGCCCTGTTTAAAAGGTAAAGGGACCCCTGACCATTAGGTCCAGTCATGGCCGACTCTGGGGTTGTGGCGCTCATCTCGCTTTACTGGCCGAGGGAGCTGGCGTACAGCTTCCAGGTCATGTGGCCAGCATGACAAAGCCGCTTCTGGCAAACCAGAGCAGCGCATGGAAACACCATTTTCCTTCCCGCTGGAGCAGTACCTATTTATCTACTTGCACTTTGACGTGCTTTTGAACTGCTAGGTTGGCAGGAGCAGGGACCGAGCAACGGGAGCTCACCCCTTCGCGGGGTTTCAAACCGCTGACCTTCTGATCGGCAAGCCCTAGGCTCTGTGGTTTAACCCACAGCACCACCCGCATCCTGTTTAGGGAAGGTTTTTTTTAATATAATCCATGTTCTATTATGGCTTTATATTTGTTTGAAGCTGCCCAGAGGCAAACCAGTCAGATGAGTGGGGTATAGATAATAAAATTATTTTATTACAGTATTATTTATTTATTTATTTATTTATTTATTTAATAGGACATCCCTTTTTCATCAGAGAAATGTTGGAGGGTATGTTAAAGGCTTAAGAAGTCGCCCAACTCCTTAGCCAAAGGCCACCACAAATCATCATACAAAGGTCACAGAAAGGGGTTGGTCTGAGCCGTTCTTTTGAAATGGTGAATACCTTGACTCCAGAATCCATTTCTACAGACCTCTTTCATTCATGCAACTATTTCTGCTCTTTTAGCAAGTCTGCTGGGCTAGTTATCAATACTTGTTAAACCAGTTTCACAGAGGGGGGACTCAGGAAGAATTTCCTGCTCTGTGATAGAGGTATCACCAGTTTGCTTTCTGTACTATTTCAGCTCAGGTTTTACTGGTAGCAGTGATAAGTTGGCAAAAAACTGGTGAATTCATTGAGGAAACGGGGATAAGTCAAAGCATTCCCTGAAATAGGTGCATCTGGCAAATTGAAGGGGAAGAAATGGAGGCAGTGAGAGATTTTACTTTCTTGGGTTCCATGATCACTGCAGATGGTGACAGCAGTCACGAAAGACGCCTGCTTCTTGGGAGAAAGCAATGACAAACCGAGACAGCATCTTAAAAAGCAGAGACATCACCTTCCCAACAAAGGTCCGTATAGTTAAAGCTATGGTTTTCCCAGTAGCGATGTATGGAAGTGAGAGCTGGATCAGAAAGAAGGCTGATCGCCAAAGAATGGATGCTTTTGAATTCTGGTGCTGGAGGGGACTCTTGAGAGTCCCATGGACTGCAAGAAGATCAAACCTCTCCATTCTGAAGGAAATCAGCCCTGAGTGCTCACTGGAAGGACAGATCCTGAAGCTGAGGCTCCAATACTTTGGCCACCTCATGAGAAGAGAAGACTCCCTGGAAAAGACCCTGATGTTGGGAAAGATGGAAGGCACAAGGAGAAGAGGACGACGGAGGACGAGATGGTTGGACAGTGTTCTCGAAGCTACCAGCATGAGTTTGACCAAACTGCGGGAGGCAGTGGAAGACAGAAGTGCCTGGCGTGCTCTGGTCCATGGGGTCACAAAGAGTCGGACACGACTAAACAACTAAACAACAACAACCAAGTTCTGTTGCAAAGGCCGTTTGCAGAAGGGCTCCTGTAGCATTCCTCAGAGTTACATGTATGTGTAAATGCATGTATTCCCTAGCATTTAATATCATTCATTTCAATAACCAAGCTGCTACTAAGGACTTATCCACCCTTACCTTTTGTCCTGCTCTTTCGTCCCCACAAAAACCCGCTCTATAAAGCTAAATAGGAGAAAATGGCAATCTGCAGAAAGCCTATATAGACATTTGCTCCCGTTGAGTTTCACATGTAGTAGCAGTACATGTGAAAAGGATCTAGGGGTCTTGGTGGACCACAAGCTTAACATGAGCCAACAGTGTGATGCATCAGCAAAAAGAGCTAACGCTATTCTAGGCTGCATCAACAGAAGTCTAGTGTCCAGATCAAGGGAAGTAATAGGACCACTCTATTCTGCCTTGGTCAGACCCCACCTGGAATACTGTGCCCAGTTCTGGGCACCACGATTTAAGAAGGACGTTGACAAGCTGGAAGGTGTGCAGAGGAGGGCAGCTAGGATGATCAAGGGTCTAGAAGCCAAGACTTATGAGGAACGGTTGAAGGAGCTGAGGATGTTTAGCCTGGAAAAGAGAAGACTCAGAGGAGATATGAGAGCCATCTTCAAATATCTTAAGCGCTGTCATATGGAAGAGGGAGCAATCTTGTTTTCTCCTGCTCCGGAGGGTATGACTCGAACCCATGGCTTCAAGTTACAAGAAAGAAGATTCCAACTAAACATCAGGAAGAACGTTCTGAGGGTTAAGAGCTGTTGAACAGTGGAATGGGCTTCCTCAGGAGGTTGTGGACTCTCCTTCCTTGGAGGTTTTTAGGCAGAGATTGGATGGCCATCTGCCATGGTCCTGCATCGCAGCGGGTTAGACTAGATGACTCTTGGGGTCCCAATTCCACGCTTCTGTGATTCTAGAGTTTTTGAGGGGAAAGCTCTGGAGCAAAACGTTTGGACATGGAGATTAAATCATGGGCCGTGTCTAGAAAGAGCAGAGGAACGTTAAGTGTTGAATAAGCCCTAAGTTTTGTTTACTGATTCTGAGTCCTAAGAAGCATTTGTAGCCTTGACATTTTAAACTCGCCTGGTTTCCTACCTTTCTGCAAAGAGGGCAATTTTTCATTCTTCCTGGGGAGGAACTCTGTGTGCCTTCAAAGCTTGCACACGCACACATACGGAAGTGGGATTTGACGTTGAAAAATATAACCAGGCACCCATTTTTGGGCACTGAGGAAGTCACTGTTTTCTCCTGAATTAATTTGCAGCGCCATCTAGCAGCCAACATTGGAATTCGATAACTGTGATTCCATTTTCTCTCCATCCGACAGTTTTCTTAAAGGCTAAACAATCAAAGAATGGGTGTGTTTGATATGACAAGTAGAGTGGCATGTCCTGCCTCTCAGTCTGCCAGAAGAGATCCATGAATTGATTACGGTTCTGCAGAGAGACTTAGGCATCCCAAAGTGTGCAGAATACAATTGTCCACAGTAGAGCAATGCCTTTATTAAAAAGATAAAGGGACCCCTGACCATTAGGTCCAGTCGTGACCGACTCTGGGGTTGCGGCGCTCATCTCACTTTACTGGCCGAGGGAGCCGGCGTACAGCTTCCGGGTCATGTGGCCAGCATGACTAAGCCGCTTCTGGCGAACCAGAGCAGTGCACGGAAAAGCCATTTACCTTCCCACTGGAGCGGTACCTATTTATCTACTTGCACTTTGACGTGCTCCAAACTGCTAGGTTGGCAGGAGCAGGGACCGAGCAACGGGAGCTCACCCCGTCGTGGGGATTCGAACAGCCGACCTTCTGATCAGCAAGTCCTAGGCTCTGTGGTTTAACCCACAGCGCCACCCATGTCCCTTTATTAGGCAAACCCAAATGTCCTAAAAATACCGAGCAACCTTTTAATTGCAAGGAGCACAAGGTGGCATACATAGTTCTCCCACTGCTCATTTTATCCCTGCAACGACTCACACAATTTTATTTTATTTTACTTATTAGAGTTATATATTGCCCTTCATTATGAGATCTCAGGTCACGGAGTGAAATATAGGATAAAAACGTTAAAAAAGGAAAACAAAGCAGCAAGAACAATAACCACCACCCCTCGCACAGACACTTTTAAAAGGGTGTAGTTCTCGAAGCTACCAGCATGAGTCTGACCAAACTGCGGGAGGCAGTGGAAGACAGGAGTGCCTGGCGTGCTCTGGTCCATGGGGTCATGAAGAGTCAGACACGACTGAACGACTAAACAACAAAAGAATATTAATCATCCAAAGATGAATGCCATATAGATAGTTAAAAGCCAAAGGCCTGATGAAAATGAATGTTCTCGCCTGGCACCTAAATAAATGTAATGATGGCGCCATCTAGGGGGC
The DNA here is from genome assembly GCF_027172205.1 of Podarcis raffonei. Taxonomy (NCBI): domain Eukaryota; kingdom Metazoa; phylum Chordata; class Lepidosauria; order Squamata; family Lacertidae; genus Podarcis; species Podarcis raffonei. Next base: position 118,267,449 of record NC_070604.1, on the reverse strand, counting down.
CACCACTGAAAAGACCTATATAACCAGCCCAATACTATCATGAGCAGAAACAATCCTGAATGCAGAACAAAAGGACATTTGGAGGGACCTGTGAAACATCTCATAACTTCTGTTTGAAGTCCTCTGGATTCAGTCCCCTTTTCTTGCCCCAGGTAAAAAGGTAAAGGTACCCCTGCCCGTACGGGCCAGTCGTGTCCGACTCTAGGGTTGTGCGCTCATCTCACTTAAGAGGCCGGGAGCCAGCGCCGTCCAAAGACACTTCCGGGTCACGTGGCCAGCGTGACGAAGCTGCTCTGGCGAGCCAGCACCAGCGCAGCACACGGAAACGCCGTTTACCTTCCCGCTATAAAGCAGTCCCTATTTATCTACTTGCACTTAGGGGTGCTTTCGAACTGCTAGGTGGGCAGGAGCTGGGACCGAAAGACGGGAGCTCACCCCACCGCAGGGAATCGAACCGCCGACCATACGATCGGCAAGTCCTAGGCACTGAGGTTTTACCCACAGCGCCACCCGCGTCCCTCTTGCCCCAGGTACCTGCAGACAAATACAACCAGCTCAGCATAATCTGTTCAGAAAAAATACCAGGACAAGCTGAGAAATAATTTAAAAAGGACCTCTGTGAAGCCCAGAGACGAATAAACAGACATTAACCCCCTCTAACCTCTCCCAAAGAGTATTGTTTGTCTCCTCCTGTTACTTATCTCCCCTCTGTATTTTTATGCGCTGTTTGCAGGGCTATTCCCAGCTTCCAAATCCTTTGACCTCATCTGTTTGGCTTTCCAGGGCTGTGTTGGTGGCCAATGGCCAACAGGATGTGGCCGAAGGAATCCCTGGAAATCTGTCCTCAGACTGCCTGTCTGTGGCTGTGTCAGGGAGCTCATTCATCCCCGGAGGAAATGTGTCGAGAAAGAGGGAGCCATTGGGAGCCCCACGTGCATGAACAGAAGGGTGCCCGTTTAAGGAGGAAAACAGGAAAGTGGAAGGAGATAAGGAAACAAGGGCCCGGAAGGGAAGGTTGACAAACGAAGGGGACAACCCAAAATTGCTGCTTTTTGCAGAACGTGGTGCACTGAGCCGAGATCAAGTTGGATAATAATAATAATAATAATAATAATAATAATAATAATAATAATAATAATTTATTATTTATACCCCGCCCATCTGGCTGGGCCTCCCCAGCCACTCTGGGCGGCTTCCATAGAAACCAAAAATACAGTAAAATATCACACGTTAAAAACTTCCCTGAACAGGGCTGCCTTAAGATGTCTTCTGAATGTCAGGTAGTTGTTTATCGCTTTGACATCTGCTGGAAGGGCGTTCCACAGGGCGGGCGCCACTACCGAGAAGGCCCTCTGTCTGGTTCCCTGTAGCTTTGCTTCTCGCAATGAGGGAACCGCCAGAAGGCCCTCGGCGCTGGACCTCAGCGTCCGGGCAGAATGATGGGGGTGGAGACGCTCCTTCAGGTATACTGGACCGAGGCCGTTTAGGGCTTTAAAGGTCAGCACCAGCACTTTGAATTGTGCTCGGAAACGTACTGGGAGCCAATGTAGGTCTTTCAAGACCGGTGTTATATGGTCTCGGCGGCCGCCCCCAGTCACCAGTCTAGCTGCCGCATTCTGGATTAGTTGTAGTTTCCGAGTCACCTTCAAAGGTAGCCCCACGTAGAGTGCATTGCAGTAGTCCAAGCGGGAGATAACCAGAGCATGCACCACTCTGGTGAGACAGTCTGCAGGCAGATAGGGTCTCAGCCTACGTACCAGATGGAGCTGGTAAACAGCTGCCCTGGACACAGATTTGACCTGTGCCTCCATGGACAGCTGTGAGTCCAAAATGACTCCCAGGCTGCGCACCTGGTCCTTCAGGGGCACAGTTACCCCATTCAGGACCAGGGAATCCTCCACACCTGCCCGCCCCCTGTCCCCCAAAAACAGTACTTCTGTCTTGTCAGGATTCAACCTCAATCTGTTAGCCGCCATCCATCCTCCAACCGCCTCCAGACACTCACACAGGACCTTCACCGCCCTCACTGGTTCTGATTTAAAAGAGAGGTAGAGCTGGGTATCATCCATGTTTGAGCCATCTTCTCCCAAAGTAATGGGATCCCAGGCTTCTCAATCGACTAGGACAGTTTCGCAAGCGCTCTGTTCTGCAGGCTAATATCGTCAATTCGCATCGAAGAAGCGGGAACTGAGGCTGAGAAATCAGGAAGTCATAGAATTGTAAAGTTGGAAGGGACCCTGAAGGTCACTGGTACTTAATTTATTGCAGAACTAGACACAACAGCAGCCCCAAGTTGTAAGCTGTATTGAGCATTTCAGAAAGAGAGAATATGTATGTTTTACATTTTTTTAAAAAAATTCTTTAAATAGATACTTTTGATCTGTATTTTTTTTTGCTTTAAAATCGTTTTAAACTTTATAACACTCTTATCGAGCAGTCCCCCCCCCCCGTTTTTAACATTGCAAACCACTTTGATGTCTTTGTTTTGTGATTGAGTGGCTAATAATAATAATAATAAATTTATTATTTATGCCCCACCCATCTGGCTGGGTTTCCCCAGCCACTCTGGGTGGCTCTTAACTCATAACTGATCAAGTTTCCCTTTTTTAAAGGGAAATTCCCTTATTCCGAATAGGATTCCTCGCAAGAAAAGGGAAAAGTTGACAGCTATGCCTAACAGATTATTAAAACAGGATAAAACATCAAACATTAAAAACTTCCCTAAACAGAGCTGCCTTCAGATGTCTACTAAAAGTCAGATAGTTGTTTATTTCCTTGACATCTGATGGGAGGGCGTTCCACAGGGCAGGTGCCACCACCGAGAAGGCCCTCTGCCTGGTTCCCTGTAACCTTGCTTCTCGCAGGGAGGGAACTGCCAGAAGGCCCTCGGCACTGAACCTCAGTTAAGCAATTAAGTCAATTAATAAAGAGCACAATAGATTTAATTGACTCAAAGGCTGCATGTTAAATGGAAGAAAATATCTTTAAGCCACTAGGGCCCCAGCTTTCCTTCCTTTTCCTTTTTTTGAATGAGAGACTCTGAACGGGCTCTTGCAGCATCAGCGGTGGTCCTGATGGCTGGTCCCTGTGGCCTAGCTCTGGGGGCCTCTCCCTGCCCCCCCCGAACATCCTAGCCATGCCAAAAAGAGACCGTGGGAGTTTGGTTACCATTTCCCCTCCTTATCTCTGCTTAAGTGCAACTTTTCGCCGATCCTGCTCGACTCAGTGGCCGAGGTGCGACCTATGGGGTCAAACCCGTCTCCAGAGATTCGGCCCTATCTCCCTGGCCCTCCAGGATGCTGGCAGCAATCCCAGTTTTCTGACGACAGAGAGCTCTCCCCCCTCCCCTAGTCTTTCCCCACTCCCAGTCTCGTCCTCGGTGTCTGGCGCAGGTTCAGGAGAAGGCTCCGCTCTTAACCGACTGAAATAGTAAACCTGATAGCTAAAGTGCCCCAAACAGAAAGCGCAGATAACTTTCCATTCAGAATCGCCTCCTCTGCCTCCGACCTTCCCATCCCCACCTCCTGGGGACCACACAGGGCCATCCATCAAATTCACAATCCCTCGGAACCAGGAATGGTGATCGTAGTGGTGCCTGAATGCACAAAGGAAGGGGGTGGGTCAAGAAGCTCCCCTACGAGGAAAGGTTACAGCATTTGGAAGTGTCTACTTTTAGAGAAGGGACGCGGGTGGCGCTGTAGGTTAAACCACAGAGCCTAGGACTTGCCGATCAGAAGGTCGGCAGTTCGAATCCCCGTGACGGGGTGAGCTCCTGTTGCTCGGTCCCTGCTCCTGCCAACCTAGCAGTTCGAAAGCACGTCAAAGTGCAAGTAGATAAATAGGTACCACTCCGGCGGGAAGGGAAATGGCGTTTCCGTGCGCTGCTCTGGTTCGCCAGAAGCGGCTTAGTCATGCTGGCCACATGACCCGGAAGCTGTACGCCGGCTCCCTTGGCCAATAAAGCGAGATGAGCGCCGCAACCCCAGAGTCGGTCACGACTAGACCTAATGGTCAGGGGTCCCTTTACCTTTACCTTACTTTTAGAGAGGGGTGTATAGGGTATTGCGGGAGGGGTAGTAGCTTTCATGGGGGAGATGCCATGTTCCCTCTGGAGCCCGAGAGTCGGAGTCCGGGGCGCTGCGTCGGGGTCTTATGCTGTGGGCGGCTCTGTGCCGTGAGTTGGGGGACGAGTGAGCCAGTGAGGTGCTGAGGTGGCTGGCCGGCTTCGCCCTCGTGCGCACCTGGGATGAGCGTAGGGCGACGAGGTGCCCAGCTTCTCTCAGTCATCGATGCCTTGGGCTGGTTTGTTGCGTTGAGCTCCTTATGTTTCCTGTTTTCTTTTCCTGAGTAGAGATCTTCTTCCTCTTCTTCTTCTTCTTTGGCGATCCATTGTAGCCGAGTAAGATTGTCTTCCATAAACATGGTTTTAACAATGAGTCCGTGGGTGACTGTGGAGGCCAATTCTGGATCCACACGTCCTTCCACAGTGGGGACATTGGTTTCTGGATGGGAGTTGATCACGGTGTGGATTTGCCAAGCGTGCCTTCCTCTTAGCACGTTTCTCCCTTGCGTCCTGAGTTTGAGTGTCTTCAAAGTCCATAGAGATAAGCATAGTGTCAGCTCACTAAAAAAAGGTTGACAACTTTGGGGAACCTGGGGAGAGAGAGGCGCCAGATGGATCTTTGCACCCCGGCGCCACATATGCTTAAGACGGCCCTGGGTGGTTTGTCCACCTTTGATCCCCATCCAGCCCTCAGATCTCACCTGCGACTCCTAGAAGCTGTCAGCATGCAACAGTGACTACACCCTGGGAAACGGCTTCGGCTGACCAGCTAAACCAGGTGGGAGTAGCTGATGGGTCTCAAAGCCTCAGTGACTTAGGGACTTTCCATGCATGCGAAGATGGGCTCTAGTGGATTGAGCAGATGAGACCAAGAGTGGTTCCAACGGCCAAGAAGATGGTTTCTGCACATGCTGCAGAGGGAAATGAGGTCCAGATGGACTTGTCCACCTGAGAAGGTAGCCCATCTAGGAGAAGGAAAGCTCTGATCCCTAAAACTTCACTGCCTTGTGGGATATCTTCAGGAGGAGAAAAGGCTAAGGAGCAAACTGTTCACAAATCCTGAGTGGAGTCCCTAAGATGGTTGGATGGCGCCTTGTATGTCTCCTTGTATTCCTATCGTGTTTTATGATTTTCCTGATATTGTAAGTGGTCTGTGACTGTAATAATAAATTCAATCATCCTTTTTCTAAAGAGGGATATCAGGGATGTGGGTGACGCTGTGGGTTAAACCACAGAGCCTAGGATTTGCAATCAGAAGGTCAGCGGTTCGAATCCCCGCGACGGGGTGAGCTCCCGTTGCTCGGTCCCTGCTCCTGCCAACCTAGCAGTTCGAAAGCACATCAAAGTGCAAGTAGATAAATAGGTACCACTCCGGTGGGAAGGTAAACGGCATTTCCGTGCGCTGCTCTGGTTTGCCAGAAGCGGCTTAGTCATGCTGGCCACATGACCCGGAAGCTGTACACCAGCTCCCTCGGCCAGTAAAGCGAGATGAGCGCCGCAACCCCAGAGTCGGTCACGACTGGACCTAATGGTCAGGGGTCTCTTTACCTTTACCTAAGGGAACTTACCAGGAATCTAATATTGAGAAGCTTAAACAAACCTGCAACCAGCTATCTGCTGTGTGTTTAAAAGGGGAATGCAAAACTCTTAAGTTATAGAACTTGCTAGCGCAAGTTAGGAAGGATATTAATAACCAATATATCCTCTCCTGCCTCCCTGAACCTTCCCACAAGAGGATGGTGCGGTTGTGCTTACATCCTGCTTGCTGATTTCCCATTAATACATCTGGCTGGCCACTGGGAGACTAGGATTCTGGGCTAGATGGACCACTGACCTGATTGATCAGCTCTTCTTACTTTCCTAAACCATTCCTCACCTCTGACCTGCTTTTCAGTTTCTGGGTGGAAGCGAATGGCCATCCCTCAGCAGAGACGGAACGCCGGGTCTGATGGACAGTTTATGAGTCAACATGGCAAGTCTAACATTCCCACGTAGACAAACTTCGTGCAAGCGGAAAGCAATAGAGAAACAGGGCGGGTGGCTGCCTATCTTCCTATTCTTGTTTTTAGCAATTCCTCCCAGTTTGAATTCTTTCTTAAAATTGCCATCATTAAAACTGTGCAGGCCTCAGGACACAATATAATGTTGGAAGATTGGGAAAGGTTGTGGAAGAAAGGGCTTAAGTTCATGGCATGTACGGTACTAAAAGAAAACATTAAGAAAATGATGTATAGGTGGTACTTAACCCTGGTAAAATTAGCAAAGATTTACCATACGTATGATAATTCATGCTGGAAGTGTAAAGAAAAGGAAGGCACCTTTTGCCATATGTGGTGGACGTGTCCTAAGGTTAAGGACTTCTGGGAAAAGATTTATAATGAGTTAAAAAAAATGTTGAAATATACATTTGTAAAGAAACCAGAAGCCTTTTTATTTGGAATAATAGGATTGGAATTGCCCAAAAAGGATGCTAGGTTAATTTTGTATGCCACTACAGCGGCAAGACTGCTATTAGCAAAAAAATTGACATCTCAAGAAATATCAACGGTAGAAGAATGGCAGATGAAGCTGTTGGAGTTTCTGGAGCTGGCTGACCTGACTAGAAGAATCCGCGAACAGAAAGAAGAGGAATACCAAGAAGACTGGATGAAATTTAAAGACTATTTAGCTAAATGTTGTAATATAAGATAATTGAGAAGGTTCTTGAAAGTACTAAACAGGCCTAGGATAACAATAAGAATGTGGTATAGTAATATGGATTTAAGACAAATAAGAAAAGAGTTGAATATAGTTAATTGAAGGAACTAATTATTTAGAAAGATGTTTGGGAGAACTGTTACAAGGTGATAGAACGAAATTCAGTTAGGGGGGATTGGAGGAAGTCAATTAACAATTTAAAATGAATATAAGAAGGAATATGTGTTTCTATTTTTATTTTATTTTTTAGTATTGTAATATGTTTTGTTCTGTGTGTTTTATATGTTATATTTGTTATAAATGTGGAAAACTAATAAAAAAAAAGAAAAACAACTGTGCAGGCTTTGTTGATTTCTAGCAAAGCATTTTCCAAGGCTCTTTTCCTTTGGCGAGGGTGAGGAATGACGTATATCGCGCATTAAACCTCCTTCGGAGGGAGCCTGAATGGCTTCGCTTGGCCATGTGGGATAAATTTGCAAGGCAACGACAGCAAAATAAATAACCTCGCCCTCTGGAAAGCGGGGTGACGCCTGGGCTTGGGGAGCTGGGGAGAGAGCCGGGATGCTCCCGCGTGCCGGAATGTTAATAGATTTATCTCCCCGTGAGGACGACAATTACAAATAGGCCTCCTTCTTGAGCCAACACTTCTTGGAGGTGTCGGGAGAGAGCTTGAAGAAGATGCATGTACTCCTAACCTTCATTGCACAAGAAGCACTTCTTTCAAATGTTACGTTGGCCGCCAAAGCAGACACAGAAATATCACTTTTTCTGTAAGAGTGTGGGAATTTGAAACACTCCTTTGGGGTTCCCCCCTCCCCCTCCCCTTCTCCTTTTTTGGAAGGCAAAAATGGGTTATTCTTAGCAGCTGACACGGGGTTGCCGTCCGACAGGCAAAAGAAGACAGGGTGAGGCCCTTGGCTGTGAGATTAATGGAGGGGTTGATTAATGCCTCTCTGCTCAAGTATCTCGGCCGCATCCTTTCAGAGCCTGGTCAAAGACCTACGCAGCCCCTTCTCCTCTTCTAAAAAGGTCTTATCTGGCTGTGGCTGAGGAGCCTCAGAAACAGTTCATTTGTACTGTGTCACGGAGAGAGTGATTTGTCCTCCTGGCGTAGACCAGGACCTGCCCTCATGGAGGCTGCGAAGCTTGAAATCTCATTCTTTCTCATGCTGACATCTGCTGGGGATTTATCCTGCTCTGTGGCCGCGTGCGCTCCATATTTTGAAAGCACATTTCTCCCTCCTGTGTATGGTGAGTGGGGACCCTGTTGCCACAGTTCTTTGAATAAAGATCAGGCTTACTAGACTCTTTCATTCTCAATATACTCTGGTTGGCCTTTGTTATTTATCCTACCGATAGGGAACCCACTTAAGGACTTTATACAGTCTCTAGAATACCCCATAAGGGAAAAGGAGCAGGGTTTTTTCCTTCTAACAATACTATTCACGTGGGATTATGGAAAAGGGACGAGAAAGCAGGGCTTTCTGCCATGTTTAAAATCCTGCTGTAATAAATGAAAATCTGCCCTTATTCCCTTACGGGGGACACAAGAGACCTTATAGAGTCCTTTGTAGGTTCTCCATCGGTTGGAAAAAATAACAGAGGCCAACCAGAGAATATTGAGAAGCAAAGCAGCTCGTAAGCCTGATCTTTATTGAACTGTTGCAACAGGGTGCTCCCCTCACACGCAGGAAAGGAGGAGGACCCAGAACAAAGGTGTGCCCGCCCTTATATAGACATTTTAAATTGCCTGCCCTGGAGTCCAAGACCACCCCCAGAAACATCATACCTACATCACAGAAGAGGCAGTCTACAACAGAAATGTGAGTGCGTTGTTTACCTCCTGTCTGGCAGGTTACCTGTTAATGCTTACTTGATTGGATACCCTGGGGAACCTGGCCAGTCTTTTGTAGTGACAAATACTTAGTTCCTGAGCCAGGTCACAGGCTCATCCTATTCATAGACAGATATACCCTTAAGACAGGATTTGTGAAGGAAAAGACAATGGGGAGGCTTTTCCATTTTCCTTTGACTATGGCCAGTTTGGGAGTGAAAATGGCTTCATGGCTGTTTTCCTGTGCTGCTTCAGACATGTGGTTTATATGTTTATGTACCTGTTTGCTTGGTACATTTATGAACATTTATTATATATGTATAAGGCCTTATTTTTTTATTTCACTCCTCTGTAGGAAGAAAGCGCTCAATTCCACATGGACGTCTAAAGGTATTGGGAAGGGAATTGGCATTTCAGGGAGTGTTCCTGTTAACTTGCCACGTGCCCCCGCCATCTCCTCTTGCCATGTGCCAGGGTGCCTGCGTCATGCGCTCATTGAGAAAAGCACATGTCTGTGTATGACAAAATCTGAAGAGTCAATCTTCGGGGCAGGACATGGCAAAGGAGTGGGGCGTATGTCCAGGCCACTAATTCCCCTTCAAATAGCCCATGGGGTGGGAAAATGTTGTCTCAAATGATCTCATTTCCCACATGCAAGAGTCCCTGATAAGGAGAGGCAGATCTGGACAATGAGAAGGAGTCCAGACAACTTTCCTATCAGCCCCGAGAGATGGAGATCAGCAGCAAGGAAGGGGCCAGAGTGCAATCATGAGTAAGAAAAAAAGAAGGATGCTGTCTCCTCAAAGCAGGCTGTTAAAACATCTAACACCCGAGAGAGCATGTGTGTCATTGGCAGCAGTTGTCTCAGGGCACAATCCGCAGGCAATTCTCATGTGCAGGCCATCGAGACATTTTGTCAATGGTGCTCTGCAGCTTGGGCAGGCGTGCCTTTAAATGAATTAAAAGGCACGTTTCTGAGCATAATCCAAAGTGTTGATGCTGACCTTTAAAGCCCTAAACGGCCTTGGCCCAGTATACCTGAAGGAGCATCTTCACCACCATCATCCAGCCCAGACACTGAGGTCCAGCTCTGAGGACCTTCTGGCGGTTCCCTCCCTGCGAGAAGTGAGGTTACAGGGAACCAGGCAGAGGGCCTTCTCGGTGGTGGCAACTGCACTGTGGAACGCCCTCCCATCAGATTTCAAGGAAATAAACAACTATCTGACTTTTAGAAGACATCTGAAGGCAGCCTTGTTTAGGGAAGTTTTTAATGTTTGATGTTTTATTCTGTTTTAATATTCTGTTGGGAGCCACCTAACAGATGGGTGTGATATAAATAATAATAATAATAATAATAATAATTATTATTATTATTTATTAACTGAGCTGAATTTCTCCTGTCCCCAGGAGGGGACTTCTCTCCAAGCCACAGTCTGATAACTTTATGAACATAAGAGGAGGTTAATGGCCCGTCTAGTCTAACATCCTGTTCTTACTGTGGCCACCCAATTACAGTGGTAACTTGGTTTGCAATCGCTTTGAATTACAACCGTTTTGGATTACAACCACATCAAGCCCAGAAGTGCATGTCCCTTTTTTTGGATTACAGCCCATTTTTTTTATTATTACAACCAATTTCATTTTTTGGAGGTTCCACTGGCGAAAGCGCGCCTTGGGTTACAACCTGTTTTGGTTTACAAACCGGACCTCCGGAATGGATTATGGTTGTGTTATATACTAAACTTGGATCCTAGAACAATAGGCAAGTAGGATCCTAGATTGCAACACCTGATTGGCTTGCAGGAAAAGACCAATCAGGCTCCAGGAGGAAGTTAATCAGCCTATTAGGCTGGTAGGATCGTAGAATGCAACAACTGATTGGCCTGCAGGAAAAGACCAATCAGGCTCCAGGAGGGAAGCAGAACCAGCCAATCAGATGGGACTCATTGTGTAAATAATGTATATAAAAGCCTGAGGTTTGGGGGGGGCAATTCAGTCACTGTTTAACAAGCTGCAATAAAGAGCATGAAATCACTACAGGACTCTGAGTATATTTCACTGGCGACAAAGGTGGGATACAAACCCACGCGTGCATAGCACAATGGATTAGCAGTAGGACTCCGAGTATTTCAGGCTGTAAACCAAGGTACCACTGTATCTCAGTGGGAAACCGGTAAGCAGGATTCGAACACAAGAGGCCTCTCTCCCCTCCTGGCCTTTCTAGCAACTGTCATTCGGGCGCATTACTGCCTCTGTCTGTGGAGGCTGAGCATAGCAGCCATTGATCGCCTTGCCGTCCAAGAATCTGCCCAGTCCTCTTTCAAAACTATCCATGCTGCCTATTACGGAGGAGAGCTTATCTATGCGCTGTGTGGGCAGCAGCAGGAGTGTTATGTACTGAGTTGAATAGGATTCAGAATGCAGCAGTCTGATTGGTCCTAGAACAATAGGATCCAGAATGCAGCAGTCTGATTGGTGTGCAGGAGCCACCCAATCCAGCTCCAGGTGGAAGTGAATCCGCAACCTGATTGGCCTACAGCAGAATCCCGGAATTAGCCAATCACGTGGGGCCCATTGTGTAAATAATGTATATAAAGCAGACATTTCGGGGGAACTTCCATTCCTCACTACTATGAGCTGAATAAAGAGCATGAAATCTACACTCGACCCCGAGTATATTTCAAGGAGGAAGCATGGCAAGGATGGCAATTCAAGGCAGCTTTGGGATTCATCTTTGAAAACCAAGGCCACGCTCCGTGCTGCGTTTCGCGGCTGAATTTCCTTGGTTTGTTTTGCAGTTGCCACTTAATTTGCCCGGAAAATTTGCCCTGTTTCTGTTTCATGCCAGAAGCGAACCTGAGATTTTCCTCCGTTAGCCATGCTGCACGTTCACAGATCCCTGGCTTTCTTGATCTCTCTCCCTCTCCCTCCCTCCCTCCTTCTTCTCCATTCTCTGGCTGACTTTCCACACCCCTGCTCCCATCCTCCATCGCAAGGCCAATCTGAAGATGTCAGGCCGCCATGATAAGGCTTCGGAAGGTCTGTGTGAGAGTAACGCTTGCATGTGCTTTGTGGCGCCAGGCTGCGTCTCGCCCCTCCAGTCTCATGCAGCAACTTTTCATCCGCCAAAGCCACACATGACGTCATCCATCTCTCTCTCTCTGTCTCCACCTCAAAAGTCGGCACACGCTCAGAGGTGCAAACCCTGCAGGAAAATTAAAAAAGCAAAGTGGGAAGAAGCAAGCCAGAGGTTTGGTTACTTTGGCAAAGATGCCCGGTCCTGCAGAACATCACTGACCCAGACTTCACAAAGGTGGAAGAGCCTCACAAACTGCTAGCTCTGCAACCCCAGCAGTTTCTACAGGTTTGAGGGGAGCTTATCTCTCTGGCTGATGGCCTTGGGGAGATGAGTGTGTGTGTCATAATGGCGGCTGGCTCCATCGCCCGGTTCTCTCGCCTTCCTTCCATTTCCCCGCTGATCTCCAGAGGGAAATTGTTGGCCAATGCAAAGAGAAGGCCGTGGCGTCATCTGTGTGAGGGAAACGCTGGGCCTCTCGGATGAGGTTTTGAGCTGAACGTTAGCCAAGACAACCATGGGGCGATTTCAAGGCTGGCTTGTCGGGAAAGCTGGCTTTGTGAGTGTATCAAACAGGCAGCTTGTCAAAGTGGTATACGTGGTCCTTGTCACCCTCTGTAGTATATTCACAACAACCCTATGAGGTAGGCTGGCCTGAGAGTTTGCGACTGGCCCAAGGTCACCCAGTCAGCTTCATGGCGGAGAGGAGATTCGAACTCGTGTCTCCCAGGTCCTAGTCTGAGACTCTAACCACTAAACCACAGCCTTGGCTAGGAGATCGCTTGCCAAGTTGGTGTAGAAGGTACTGAGCTAGGTGGACCTATGGTCTTATATACCATATAATTGTTGGAAGGGACCCAGGGGTCATCTAGTCCAACCCGCTGCAAAGCAGATGTTAATCATTTGCCCAATGTTGGGCTTGAACCCCCACAGGGAAGTTTTTAATGTTTGATGTTTTATCGTGTTCTTAATTTTATCGTGTTTTTAACAGTCTGTTGGGAGCCGCCCACAGTGGCTGGGAAAACCCAGGTGGATGGGTGGGGTATAAATTACACTGATCAACAACAAATTTGTTGTCTGTGTTTTTTCAGCTGATTTAGGACAAATCTGATGCGCTGGATCCAAAAATCACATTGGTTTTGCTTAATCAGGTCAAGTTTTTGAGCTATGGCCACATGTCATTTTTTTACGTTTTTGTTCACATGTACGCTTGTGTGGAGCATTTTAGAAGAAGTTGGTGGGGGTAAAATGCTATGTCGAATAATTGTTTTGATTGGAAATGATTATTTTAATGACAAGAAGTATTCAGGTCCGATAGTTCTGGGTGATTATGTCGAAAAGGGATCAGTTTGAAGTCATAAAACCTCGAAATCTTCCATAAATTGGTGCGGCAAAGCATAAAGTTGGGGGATCAAAACCCCTGGCTCACTCGAGTACACTGAAGGAGAACTATGAAGGGGTGAAGTATGTGCTGGAGAAAATTGGTTATGATCGGCATAAGTGGTTAATTTGTGTTGACCTGAAGATGGTGAACTTTTTGTTGGGACAACAGTCTGGCTTCACCAAGTACCCATGTTTTCTGTGCATGTGGGATAGTAGATAAATAGGTACCACTCTGGCGGGAAGGTAAACGGCATTTCCGTGCGTTGCTCTGGTTCGCCAGAAGTGGCTTAGTCATGCTGGCCACATGACCCGGAAGCTGTACGCCGGCTCCTTCGGCCAATAAAGCAAGATGAGTGCTGCAACCCCAGAATCGGTCACGACTGGACCTTTACCTTTACCACTTTAGATAATGGGGCCTCCCGCTGCCGCCACGCCACCACCGCACGATTTCTGTTCTCATCCTGAAGCAAAGTTCTTAACCCGAGGTACTATTTCTGGTTTAGTGGAGTCTGTAACCTGAAGCGTCTGTAACCCGAGGTACCACTGTAGAGGACTGGCCTCTGCAGAAACCTAGTCACCTTGGAATCAGCTGAGTAAAGTAAATTGGTTGCACACTGCCATCTGCTGGCACAAAACTGTATCGTATTTGATGTATATCGGGGATGCAGAATCAGCTGCTCTCCAGATCTCCCACCATGCCTAAGAAGAGCCTGCTGGATCAGGCCAATGACCCATCTTAGCCCAGCATCCTGTTCTCACCGTGGCCAGCCAGATGCTTGTGGGAAGCATGCATGCAGGATTCGAACACAAGAACCACTTTCCTTTCCTGTGGTCTCCAGCAACAGGTATTCAGATGCAATTAAGTGACCATTGGGCCAGCTTGCTGGGGTTTCTGAGTATTTGGAGTCCAACATAATTGGGAGCATCACAGGTTCACAATCCCTGATCTTTAAAGCGGGGAGGGAGAACAGTTTTGGGACAGAGATCTCCATCAGGCCCAGCCAGGGAGAAAAGTTGGGTTCTGCTAATGCGATTGGATGGGAGCTGTAGCCCCCCAAACCCAGAGGGCACCAGGACCTCAAATACTGGTTTGCCCGATGCTATGGGGAGAGATGTATGGAAGATGCAGAGATGTATGGAAGATGTAGTGATGTATGGAAGTGAGAGCTGGACCATAAAGAAGGCTGATCGCCGAAGAATTGATGCTTTTGAATTATGGTGCTGGAGGAGACTCTTGAGAGTCCCATGGACTGCAAGAAGAACAAACCTCTCCATTCTGAAGGAAATCAGCCCTGAGTGCTCACTGGAAGGACAGATCCTGAAGCTGAGGCTCCAATACTTTGGCCACCTCAGGAGAAGAGAAAGCTCCCTGGAAAAGCCCCTGATGTTGGGAAAGATGGAGGGCACAAGGAGAAGGGGACTACAGAGGACGAGATGGTGGGACAGTGTTCTCGAAGCTACCAGCATGAGTTTGACCAAACTGCAGGAGGCAGTGGAAGACAGGAGTGCCTGGTGTGCTCTGGTCCAGGGGGTCACGAAGAGTCGGACACGACTAAACAACAACATGGGGAGAAATTTCTTGTTGGCATGTGTCTCCAGAGGCAATGGAGTGTACCTCTGGAGGTGAAGCCAAACCACTGTGTCAGCAGCATCAAAGTGACCTCCGTGGGATGCAAGCCTGGACAGTGTGTCTGGAGGTCCTGGGCTGCCCAATGAGAAGACCCTCCCCCGCCTCACTGATGTGGTCCAAAGGAAAACAGAGCATTTGGCACCAGCTTGGTTGCAGGAGTTGCAGGAAGGAGGCGTACAAGTCACCATCCATCCACCTTAGGGACTCCACTCTGGATCTGTGTCGGGTTTATTCCTTAGCCTATCCTGAAGATATCCCTCAAAGCAACAGAAGTTGAGGGTCAGAGTTCTCCTTTTCCTAGAAGGGCTATGTTCCCAGGTTGACAAGTCCAAGTAGTCCCGCTTGGACTACTGCAATGCACTCTACGTGGGCCTACCTTTGAAGGCGACCTGGAAACTACAACTAATCCAGAATGCGGCAGCTAGACTGGTGACTGGGAGCGGCCGCCGAGACCACATTACACAGGTCTTGAAAGACCTACATTGGCTCCCAGGACGTTTCCGAGCACAATTCAAAGTGTTGGTGTTGACCTTTAAAGCCCTAAATGGCCTTGGCCCAGTATACCTGAAGGAGCATCTTCACCCCCCATCGTTCTGCCTGGATGCTGAGGTCCAGCGCTGAGGGCCTTCTGGCGGTTCCCTCACTGAGAGAAGCAAAGCTACAGGTAACCAGGCAGAGGGCCTTCTCGGTGGTGGCGCCTGCCCTGTGGAATGCCCTCCCATCAGATGTCAAAGAGAACAACAACTACCTGACATTTAGAAGACATCTGAAGGCAGCCCTGTTCAGGGGAGTTTTAGTGTGTGACGTTTGAATGTATCTTTAATCTTTGTTGGAAGCCGCTCAGAGTGGCTGGGGAACCCCAGCCAGATGGGCGGGGTACAAATAATAAATTATCATCATCATCATCATCATCATCATCATCATCATCATCATCATCATTATTATATGCTCCTCATTAGAGGGATATACTAAGGACTGCTAAATCATGTTTGTTTTATTTATTATCACATTTACCTCCCACATTTCCTCCACGGAGTTCAAGGTAACATACCTGGTTCTTCCCCTCTGCATTTTGTCTTCACAACAACCCTGTGAGGTAGGTCAGGCTGAGAGAGTGTGATTGTCCCAAGGTCACCCAATGAACTTCCTGGCTGGCTGAGGATTCGAACCCTGCTCTTCCAGCTCCTAGCTTAATGCTCTAACCACTACACCACACTGCCTCTTTCTATGGTGAATATAAACAAAACTTTGCAAGGAAGCATATTTGGAATTGGGAAGAGTAAAACACATTGAAGGGCTGGTTTTCTTTCGTGCACAGTTTATTTAATGACAACAAAACCACTTATTATTATTTCCAGATTAAAGTCCACTTTGGGTGCTGTTACGCATATTTCTCTTGCTGCTTCTCAGGTGGGCTTCCTCCAATTTCCTGCGGCTTCCGGATCCTTCTGGGCCATCATCTGCAGCAGCGCTGGCGCCCATTGGTGCAGGTGCCAATAGGCCTTTCGTTGTGGAAGCAAAGTCTCCGGCAATGTCCATGGTTGTAGTGGCACTGCAGGCTGTCATAGAGGTCCCCTGGTGCTGTTCAGAGAACCACAGGTTGGAGTAAAACTGAGACCCAACAAGGCAGAAACTCAGCAAAAACCCCCTTACAGCGAGACCAGCGTCACTACATAAGAGTTCAGCCTGACTGCAGTACTGGCAAGAACCAGTGATCTAAACCACTGAGCCTCTTGGGCTTGCCAATCGGAAGGTTGGCGATTCGAATCCCCACAACGGGCTGAGCTCCTGTTGCTCTGTCCCAGCTCCTGCCAACTTAGCAGTTCTAAAGCACGCCAGTACAAATAGATAAATAGGCACCACTGCGGCGGGAAGGTAAATGGCGTTTCTGTGCGCTCTAGCTTCAATCATGGTGTCCTGTTGCACCGGAAGCAGTTTAGTCCTGCTGGCCACATGACCCAGAAAGCTCTCTGTGGACAAATGCCAGCTTCCTCGGCCTGAAAGCGAGGTCACCTTTGACTGGACTTAACCATCCAGGGGTCCTTTACCTTTACCTTACCTTTACCTGGGGACGCGGGTGGCGCTGTGGTCTAAACCACAGAGCCTAGGGCTTGCCGATCAGAAGGTCGGGGGTTCGAATCCCCGCGACGGGGTGAGCTCCCGTTGCTCGGTCTCAGCTCCTGCCAACCTAGCAGTTCGAAAGCACGTCAAGTGCAAATAGATAACTAGGTACCGCTCTGGCAGGAAGGTAAACAGCGTTTCTGTGCACTGCTCTGGTTCGCCGGAAGCGGCTTAGTCATGCT
Organism: Podarcis raffonei; assembly: GCF_027172205.1. Classification (NCBI taxonomy): domain Eukaryota; kingdom Metazoa; phylum Chordata; class Lepidosauria; order Squamata; family Lacertidae; genus Podarcis; species Podarcis raffonei. Next base: position 118,250,463 of record NC_070604.1, on the reverse strand, counting down.
GGCCACATGACCTGGAAGCTGTACGCTGGCTCCTTTGGCCAATAAAGCGAGATGAGCACCACAACCCTAGAGTTGGTATTGACTGGACCTAAAGGTCAGCAGTCCCTTTACCTTTTACCTTATAAAGTGAAAAACAACTCCAGATAAGGTGCAAGAAGTGTTCTACATGTGCAGTAAAAAGAAAAGGAAAAAAAAGGGGTGGGGGCTGAGTATGAGTTTCCAAGGGCTGTATGAAGAGATGGTGAGGTGAAGGGATGGCAGAAGGTGGCCTCTGCTGCACCCCTACCTAGCTCAGTCCTGTCTACACTGACAGCAGCGGCTGTCCAGGTATTCAGACAGGTGTCTCTCCTAGTCCTACCTGGAAATGCCATTGGAAATTGAACCTGGGCTTTCTGCATGCAGAGTCGATGCTCCACCACTGATCCACAGCCCTTCCTTGTGTCAAAAGCAGCTGAGCAGCGCTACTGATCTGTTTCGCCCTGTTGCCTCCTCTGTGCCTCAGTTTCTCACCTGCAGCAGACTGGCAGAGGAAGAGGAGAAGGACACACAGCAAATAAAGCTTCCTCATGACGCCTTTGGGTCCGTGAGCGGAGGCTTCGGAGGAGAGGAGTCTCGTGCAGCGAAGCTTTCCTGGCTCAGGAAGCGAGTGAGCCGAACAATCTCTGTGTTTACAGAGGGTTAGCAGGCTTGGGAAACATTCCCTAGGGTGGGCCAGGAAGCAGGCCAATGCGGTAGCCCAACCCAACTGAGACTGGCACAAATGTAACCTTTTGGGATGTGAAATCGCCATTACATAACGGCCTACGAGGCTGGCTGGAGACCAAGGGAGGTGTGTTCTCAGTAACCTGGAGCAGATCCATCCTTTTGATGCAAGACTTTCCTCTTCTTCTGGCCAAGTTATTCCCTCAAGCGGAATTCTGTCAGGATTCTGCAGCTGAGCAATGATGCAACATGAACATTGGCAATGATACTTAAAAAAAAAAAGTGGAGCAGGAAATTCCACCTTTAAGAACAAAAGAAGAGGTGAGGGGGCCAGGAGTGCAAGTGAAATAATACAAACAAATTATAACCACAAGATAGTGTTGTAAACAAAATCTGCCCTTTTCCCCTTATGGGGTATCCAAGAGCCCATATAGAGTCCTTACGTAGGTTCCCTATTGGTAGGAGAAAATAACAGAGGCCAACCAGAGAATATTGAGAAGCAAAGCAGCTAGTAAGCCTGATCTTTATTGATCTGTTGCAACAGGGTGCTCCCCTCACCCGCAGGAAAGGAGGAGGAACCCAGAACAAAGGTGTGCCTGCCCTTATATAGACATTTCAAATTCCCTGCCCTGGAGCTCCAGAGCACCCCTCCATACATCATACCTACATCAGAGAACGGGGTGGTCTACAACAGAAATCTGAGTGCATTGTTTACCTCCTGTCTGGCAGGTCACCTGTTAATGCTCACTTGATTGGATACCCTGGTGAGCCTGGCCAGGCTTTTGTAATGATAAATACTTAGTTCCTGAGCCAGGTCACAGGCTCACCCTATTCCAAACACAGACATACCCTTAAGACAGGATTTGTGAAGGAAAAGACAATGAGGAGGCTTTTCCATTTTCCTTTGAACTTGCAGACAAAACATTTGGTCAGTTTGGGAATAAAAAATGGTTTCAGGTCGGTCTTCCTGTGCTATTCTATGTACGTGCTTGGTTGGTACATTTATGAACATTTATTATAATTCTAAGACCTTAAAATTCTTATCACAACAGCAGAATTCTTTTTTAAAAAATAGTTTTTATTGGTTTTTCAATATATACATCTTTTATGAAATTTTCTAGCAATTTGCCATTTTTTTCCTGCCCCCCTCCCCTGGACTTCCCTCATACTTCCACTTTGTTTTACTTTCAGTTTATTCATCCTGCATATTATTTCCCCAATTAATCCCTAATACCTTTACAGCTATTTTTTAATTATTATATACATTTGTGAATGTTTACTCAAACCCTGCCGATGTGTCCAACTCTTCATGTTGTCTCTTCATATATATTGCAAATGGTTCCCATTCTCTTTTAAAGTCTTTGCTGTCCCTTTCATGTAGTTTATCCGTTAATTTTGCTAATTCCACATATTCTACAAGATAGCAGAATTCTGTTCAATGGGCAGAATGGTGCTTCCAGAGAGGTTCCCTGGTTGATGCCACAAATACCGTGTGCCGTTAGTTGCACAGTGCAATGCCCTTTTTGATAACAGGCACAAGGAGTTCTTTTCTCCCCGTGTGACGTCGCTGAGAGTAGATAAGAACACACCGCAATCTCCTGCTTAACTGGACCAAAGGTCTCTCTAGGTCTCTCTAACGTCTATTTGAAATGGCAGCCAGTGAGGTCCTCGTTCACATTGTTGCAGGAATTTATGTATAGGTTTGGGGGTGGGGTTGCCCCTCCAGCAGATATCATGCACATGCAGCCCACTACCAAAATCAGCACAATCACTTTTGTGACTATTGTGATTTGTCCCCACAAAACATTTCATCACAGTTTCTTCCTATCTATTCAAAGGGGCTCTGCTGCACAATACCAAATGTAACAATTCACTGATAAATGTATCTATGTACTGGGTGGCGCTGTGGGTTAAACCACAGAGCCTAGGACTTGCCGATCAGAAGGTTGGTGGTTTGAATCTCCGCGACAGGGTGAGCTCCCGTTGCTCAGTCCCTGTTCCTGCCAACCTAGCAGTTCGAAAGCACGTCACAGTGCAAGTAGATAAATAGGTACCACTCCGGTGGGAAGGTAAACAGCGTTTCCGTGCGCTGCTCTGGTTCGCCAGAAGTGGCTTAGTCATGCTAGCCACATGACCCGGAAGCTGTACGCCGGCTCCCTCGGCCAATAAAGCGAGATGAGCGCCGCAACCCCAGAGTCGACTATGACTGGACCTAATGGTCAGGGGTCCCTTTACCTTTACTGGCTCACTGGGAAAACTTCAGAAATTCATCTAGACATGTGAGCTCAGCTACTCAGCAGCCCCCCTGCCTGAGGGATAATCCCTGGCATCCTGACACCTGAGTTCCAGACAGGTAGCCATTCCAGAAATAACAAACCCAGATGAAGACAAAAAGGTGCGATTAACTTGGCTGGGAAACAGGGAAATGTAAATATCTCTTTCGTTACACTTGATGGGTGTTTGGTGGAGAGCAAGGGGAACCCTGGGGCAGGGTCCAGGATGTTCAGATTACTGCCACCAGACCTCCCCTTTCATGATGTAACCATGATGTATTAGTGATGTAGTTGGGGGGTGTAAAATGGGAATTAGCAGCTAATAAAAGTTTGGGTTCTCTTTTGTTCGGGGCTTCCATCTTGTTCCACCTTGTGGCAGGGGGGAGTCCTGTCGCGACAGTCTTCAATAAAGACCAAGCCTACTGGCTGCTGTTTTGCTCTGGTATTCCTGGCTGGTGTCTTTGTTTTTTGTCCAAGGGAGCCTTCAGATTTCTCCGTTAACAACACTATACGTTTAAAGCACTACTGTGGACGGACGTGTGGATCCAGAATTGGCCTCCACAGTCACTTAGGAACCCACTGTTAAACCGTGTTTATGGAAGACGATCTTACTTGGCTACGAGTGATCGCCAAAGAAGAAGGCCACTTAAAAAATGGCTCCCACCCCCAAGAATCCTGGGAGATGTAGTTTGTGAAGGGTGCTGAGTTCTTAGGAGACCCCCCTGGTCGCCTTCCCAGAACTCCAGTTCCCAGAATTCCCTGGGTAAAGTTCCCTGCGTTGTTACATCAACCTGGGAATTGTAATACTGGGAAGGGAATCGTGGGATCTCATAAGAACAGAATTAGTCATACATATGACTAAGTATTGAAAAGCTGAATGTTTTTGTGATAGGTTTTGTTGCGTTCCCAATGCAAGGAAGGATTGGACTCTGATTAATAAAATACACATGAGGCTTGACCAGCAAGACTCTGGGAGGAGTGCCAATAATAATTCACCCCTTGGCCCAGGTCATTTTATTCACAAAAGAACTTTTTACACAGTGTTCGTAAGAACCAATCAGATTTCCTCTGAGCATTTCAAAAAACCCCACGTGGGACAAAGTCAGATCAGAAGAAATTCTTTTAACTACAAAGAAACTATTTCCTACTTGAGCATGCATATGTAGTTCAGAGTAAATAGAATAGGAATAAAAGGAGGAATGCATTCAGCAAAACCCCAGAGGTCATAAACAGGAGAGGCAGGATGGTAGTATTTACCATCTCCTTGTAAACTCTCTTCCTGGCCCTTAAGATCTATCTAAAGATTAAACTACATCAAAGCTACCTATCATCTTAATGTACTGAGGATACCTGATGAAGCAACTGGCCTGTGTTTCAGAATGCTTATACATGCTTGTCAGGTGTAGAGAAAGCAAATGGCAGAGGTGGAGAAGCCCGTGAGATTCGATCAGAAACTATTGTCAATGAATCAAACCCAGTCAACGCAATGTTTTTATAGTGGACACAATGGCTTGCTCCATATTTCATAATTCCTCATAGCAATCCCACCTGATCCCCACACTCTGGATATCTGCACCCCTACAGGGTTTTTTTTTTGGGGGGGGCAGACCCTTCTAAGTTCCTTGGTCCACAAATAAGCAATGGCCCACATTGGAATTTCCCACACCCCACATAGAACCCCACCCCCATGAAAAAGCATCTCAGTTCAGCTTGCTCCGTGGAGAAACTTGGCTCCCTTGACCTCCCTATTATGACCTAATAGAACTCACCATTGCTGAGAAGCAGCCGGCCACCCAGGAAGGAGCCCTGAAACTTTTCCTACAGGCAAGGAGTTGCTTCCCTTCTTTACGCTGCCCCCCGCCCAGTACAAATGCCTTTCGCTCTGCCCCTTCTCCCTTCCTGCCCCTTAGGCCCAGGCTTCCTGCCCCCAAACACTTTTGCGACGTCCCCTCTTTCTCTTCTCATCCTACTTCCTTCAAACTCCTCCTGGAAACCATTGTGTCTGAGAATATTTCAGCCTAGGGAGCCAAAATGGAGTCCTCTATCTGTTCTTGGGCTCCAGATACCTTTACTCCAACGGCCAAAGAGCGATGGAGTACACTACCTGGGCTGCCCCTGTTTAGACCTTGTTCTTGGCAGACATAAGGCTTGAGCTTAAGTATCGCCGCTTGGTCCAGCCCATCCATCGCTACTTTTCCTCACTTCTCTCTTTCCTTCCATACCTCAGCTCCTGTTGTTGCTGACTTGATTTATTGCCCGCCCTCTCTTGAAATACCAACATTAGTGGAGCGGCAGACAAAAATGGCTGAATATGTGGAATTAGCAAAACTGACCCACAGAATCCGTAACCAAGAAGAAACAAAGCTCAGACATGGGTGGAGTAAATTTGTGGAGTATATACGTCATAATTGCAGAAGTTTAAAGACTGTAGTAGGATTAAAATCTTATGGTGTGAATAGGATGTTATTAAGAATCTGTGATAAATGAAAGGTAAATATGAAAACCTGTTGAAGGGAGGGATGGAAGTCAGTGCTTGATAGAGCGTTGAGAAAATACATTAGTGTATTTATTTTGTTTTGTTTGTGTTAAAATTCAATAAAAAGCCTTTAAAAAAAAGATTTATTGCCTCCCCTCGACCCCTAAGATCAGGGTGGATCACAGCAATTTGAAATGCAACATTAAAAAGTATTAGTATTACTAATTTTAATTCTAATTCGAATTCTTTTATTATTTTTATGCCACTCATCTGACCGGGTTTCTCCCAGCCGCTTTGGGAGGCTTCCAACATATATAAAAGCATAACAAAACATTGAACATTAAAAAACTTTCCCATATGGTGGAACCTCAGTTGTCGAACACAATCCGTTCTGGAAGACCGTTCAACTTCCGAAACGTTCGACAACCAAGGCGCAATTGCCAGTCAGCAAAATCCATTGAAAAACTAGAGAAATGCACCTCAGAAGCCGTTCAACTTCTGAGGCGCATTCAAAAACGGAAGCATTCTCTTCAGGGTTGCCAGCGCTCGAAAGCCGAAACGTTTGACTTCTGAAGCGTTCGCCAACCGAGGTTCCACTGTACACGCCAGCTTTCAGATGTTGTATAGTTGTATAGTTACCGTACTTATCTCCTTGGCTTGGGTGGTTGCGTAACTCCCTGCCCTCCAACATTTCTCCAATGAAAATAGGGACGTCCTAAGGACGCGGGTTAAACCACAGAGCCTAGGACTTGCCGATCAGAAGGTTCGCGGTTCAAATCCCCGCGACGGCGTGAGCTCCCGTTGCTCGGTCCCTGCTCCTGCCCACCTAGCAGTTTGAAAGCACATCAAAGTGCAAGTTGATAAATAGGTACCACTCTGGCGGGAAGGTAAACAGCGTTTCCGTGCGCTGCTCTGGTTCACCAGAAGCGGCTTAGCCATGCTGGATACATGACCCGGAAGCTGTACGCCGGCTCCCTCGGCCAATAAAGCGAGATGAGCATCGCAACCCCAGAGTCGGCCATGACTGGACCTAATGGTCAGGGGTCCCTTTACCTTTAAGGAAAAGCAGGACATTCCAGGATCTAATCAGAAACCAGGACGGCTTCTGTAAATCTGGGACTGTCCCTGGAAAACAGGGACACTTGGAGGGTCTGCTGTTCTTATGTAGTTTCCATTAGAGTTACAGCTTATTCTGTTCGTATAAAATGCCCTTCAGCTGGATAGCTCAGTTGCTTAGAGCATGGTGCTGATGATGCCAAGGTTGCAGGTTTGATCCCTGTATGGGACAGCTGCGTATTTCTGCATTGCTGGTGGTCAGACTAGATGATAGAGTCCCTTCCGGATAGTTTTATGATCCTGTGATTATTCTACAAAATTGAAACCGTTTTTTGGCTCTTCCCTGCCTGCTTGCTTTATTTGTTTTTCCCTGCAGAACTGCCTCATAATTTGCCATCTGTCTGCATAATAAAGGCACTCAGGGACAAATATTTTTGCAGTGGAAGAGACCATGGAGAGCTTGCTTATTTCTAGACAGACTCCTCTGCGCAAGCCTAGTTTTCTCAAAGAGCTATTCACGTACCTATAGGACCGCCTCTCCTGGTATGCCCCGCGGAGGACCGTAAGGTCCACAAATGACAACACTTTGGAAGTCCCAGGTCGCAAGGTGCTTAGATTGGTCTCAACCATGGCCAGGGCCTTTTCAGTACTGGCCCCGACTTGGTGGAACGCTCTGTCACAAGAGACTAGGACCCTGCAGGACTTGACACCTTTCCGCAGGGCCTGCAAGACAGAGCTGTTCTGCCTGGCCTTTGGTTTGGACTCAGTCTGACCCTTATGTTTCCCTCCCCTTACGGTTTTCATCTATGGACTACTTTTAAAATGAGGCTCCATTTTAAATTGCATTTTTACCTGTATTTTAAATTGGTTTCTCGCCCATTATGTTTTTATTGTAATTTTACTGGTGTTAGCTGCCCTGAGCCCAGCTCTGGCCGGGGAGGGCAGGGTATTATTATTATTATTAATAATAATAATAATAATAATAATAATAATAATAATAATAATAATTACTATTAATGCTGCAGAATAAGCAGCCCTGTCAAATAAGAAGCATCGGCAAATTGTGCTCTTTTTCAGCTCCAGACCTTAGTGCTCTGAATTTCTCTTTCGCTTCTTGTCTTTTTCAGATTACATCCCAGCCAACTGCCATGAATATTTTTTGCCTTCTCTTTGCTGGACTGTTCTTGGTCTTCCTGCCTAATTCAGGTAAAAACGCCCACTGACTAACGACCAACCTGATCATTGCACTATGAGGGAAGAAATTAAACCCTGTTTTTGCATGGAAAGGCAAAATTACCGTATTTTTCGCTCTATAACACGCACCCGACCATAACACGCATGTAGTTTTTAGAGGAGGAAAATCCGTAGGCATGCCACCCGTAGGCATTCCCTCCATAACACGCACAAACATTTCCCCTTACTTTCTAGGAGGAAAAAAGTGAGTGTTATGGTGCAAAAAATACGGTATCTGCTTCGCACTTTCCCAAGCAACATGCAGACTGAAACACAGCTATCCTTTGAAATTATCTGGATTTTGCAATGCAGTTCCCCATCCAAAATGCATCTCACAGGGTTGTGTGTGCGTATAAATGCAAACTTTAGTAAAAATAACATGCAAAAAATATTTATATTTGTGGAAATCGCTTTGCAGGGCATGTGTATGTTAGAGGAAATTGCATACCAAAAAATGTACACTGGGATAAATTTCCACTTAGATCCTGGCAAATTTTAATGAGGACCTTAAAAAACAACAACTTGTACCTTGGGTTACGAACTTAATGCATTCCGGAGGTCCGTTCTTAACCTGAAACCGTTCTTAACCTGAGGTACCACTTTAGCTAATGGGGCCTCCCGCTGCCGCTGTGCCGATTCTCATCCTGGGGCAAAGTTCTTAACCCGAGGTACTACTTCCGGGTTAGCGGAGTTTGTAACCCGAAGTGTTTGTAACCCAAGGTACCACTGTACTTTGTCTTTCTAACTACCAGCAAGTTGAGGGTCTAGCACAGAGCCACTTCCTTTGTTAGCTTAATGGCCCACACTTTTAGAGGGTCATTACATCACCAGGAAGCTAGCCTGGCTGTTCCAGGAATCAAATCCATGCTGGACCCAGGAATTAAAAGGGACTCAGGCATATAGCTTAGCCCCCATGTTGTTGTTGTTTAGTCGTTTAGTCGTGTCCGACTCTTCGTGACCCCCTGGACCAGAGCACGCCAGGCACTCCTGTCTTCCACTGCCTCCTGCAGTTTGGTCAAACTCATGCTGGTAGCTTCAAGAACACTGTCCCACCATCTCGTCCTCTGTCGTCCGCTTCTCCTTGTGCCCTCCATCTTTCCCAACATCAGGGTCTTTCCCAGGGAGTCTTCTCTTCTCATGAAGGGGCCAAAGTATTGGAGCCTCAGCTTCAGGATCTGTCCTTCCAGTGAGCACTCAGGGCTGATTTCCTTCAGAATGGATAGGTTTGATCTTCTTGCAGTCCATGGGACTCTCAAGAGTCTCCTCCAGCACCATAATTCAAAAGAATCAATTCTTCGGCGATCAGCCTCCTTTATGGTCCAGCTCTCACTTCCATACATCACTACTGGGAAAACCATAGCTTTAATTATACAGACTCCCCAACTCATAACAGTATTTTATTCTGTTTTCGTTTGTGTGTGTGTATGTGTGTGTGTTTTAAATAATTGCTTCAGCTACACACACAAATAATATCCGCAAATAATATGTGTATATCTCTATTGGAACTGACCTCAGCAAAGCCACTGCACAACACAGTGCAAGGAAACTTGCCATATCCCTTAAAACTCAGCTTAGTTGGGACACTCCAGCCCAGGCTCCATGCATGGGATAAGGAAGACAATAGTCCATTGTTCTCTTAGCTTGGGCAGTTTAACTATGGGCTCATGAGATCCACCGCTGGAATCAAGACGCAAAACGTCTAAATTATATTAAGGAGTCATGGCGCTAAGGGACGCGGGTGGCGCTGTGGGTTAAACCACAGAGCCTGGGACGTGCCGATTAGAAGGTCAGCGGTTCGAATCCCTGCGACAGGGTGAGCTCCTGTTGCTCGGTCCCTGTTCCTGCCAACCTAGCAGTTCGAAAGTACGTCAAAGTGCAAGTAGATAAATAGGTACCGCTCTGGCGGGAAGGTAAACGGCGTTTCCGTGCGCTGCTCTGGTTCGCCAGAAGAGGCTTAGTCATGCTGGCCACATGACCCGGAAGCTGTATGCCAGCTCCCTTGGCCAATAAAGCGAGATGAGCGCCGCAACCTCAGAGTCGTCCACGACTGGACCTAATGGTCAGGGGTCCCCCTTTTATACTGCTCAGGCCAATGACCTCCACCTTTTGGTAGCAGATTGCCAGGGCTCTGAGCACATTCTGAGCTGAGGAATCTCACAGCTCACATCGAAATCATACGTTTAAAGGACGTTTAAAGCACGTCTTCCCCCACAGAAGGCTGCACACACACTATAAAGGACATGGCTTCCCACAAAGACTTCTGAGAATCATGGCTGATTACAGATCCTAGAATTCTTTGGCGAAGCTGTGTGCTTTAAATCTTTGGCGTGACCACAGTCTTTTTAATCCAGTGGTCTACTCCTCCTTAGCTTTTCTCATTTCATCAGCTGGGAAACGTCATTTTGCCAATAAGCAACTTTGGAGTCAGAAACCCCTGGCGATCTCCCATTTCCCCACCACTGGTGTAGAAGACACACTCCTCCTCCTCCCTCCACACACCCCTTTCCTTGCGTGACATGTCTTAGAATGCAAACCTACAGGCAGGAACTGGTTTTTGTAAGCCAGCCTGGGAGCCTTTTTGTTATGTACTGAGTTGAATAGGATCTAAAATGCAGCAGTCTGATTGGTCCTAGAACAATAGGATTCAGAAAGCAGCAGTCTGATTGGTCCTAGAACAATAGGACCCAGAATGCAGGAGTCTGATTGGTCCACAGGAGCCACCCAATCCAGCTCCAGGTGGAAGTGAATCCGCAACCTGATTGGCCTTCAGGAGAATCCTAGAATTAGCCAACCACGGGGGGTCCATTGTGTAAATAATGTATATAAAGCAGACATTTCGGGGGAACTTTCATTCCTCCTCACCACTATGAGCTGAATAAAGAGCATGAAAGCCACTCTTGACTCCACATATATTTCACTTTTTGGCTGCAGAGCAGGGTAAAAATTCTGCGAGAAAGGAAAGCAATGCAGTAAAGCAAACACAACCAACATCTTTAATAGTTGTGTGTAGATTTCGTGCAAGCCTCGGCGGCTGAAAGCCCTTCTCCTACACAGCTAAACTTAAGGTGCAGGATCCTTTCCCTCTCTTGCCACCCTAGTGACGCTCCTCTTCCCTCCACTTGTAGGCATAGCAGACTTTGTCACCCTGGGCTGCTTCGTCCGAGGCGGGAAATGCGAAACGGACATTTGCAAAGAAAACGAAGAACAGATTGGAAACTGCTCCAGAACTGAAAAATTGTGCTGTAAGAAACCAAAATAAACGGCGTCTCCTGGATGCCAGGGGACTTCCTTTACCTGGAGATGTGGGCATCAGATCCGCACACTGAAAGATCAGTGAGGAGGAGGAGGAAGCCTTGGTTGAGCTGACTGCTTATGGGTGGCTGGAAAACCGACACGGAGTCACAATGTTCTCCTGATTGCTGGAGATCTCTCTCCAGCATGTGGAATGCTACCCCCACCACAGTTCTGCTTGTGAAAATTTGTCGAACGAAAATCGGGCAGGTCTCCATCGGATTATACCTTACGGATTAATTGCATAAATTATACCTTAGGCAAAGTGCTGGTGGAGCGGGGAGGGTGATGAGGCTTTACCCTGCTAGCCAGGGTGTTACGGAAAAATCTAGGTGCGAGGCTGCTCAGTCACCCAGCTGGTTGGGCAGAGCCCGCGGGTCCCTGCGGAATAAAGGAAGGAATCCCGCCACCAACCAGAGCAAATAGCAGTAGGCCAAAGTTTATTGCGCAATAGGTTCAAAGAGGAATTTTGAACCACAAGGATGGGGTGACAATGACTTTTAAAACTTTCCCACCATATCCCAGAATACAGTTCGTACAGCATCATTGCCACATCACTGACATGTCACAAAAGGGGAGGGGTAGACAGGGGTTACACTAGTTTAACCTTGGCAAACATGTCCAGACAAGTCCTTGGTACAAGATTAGCATAAGCAGACATGGCAGGGCAAGACTCAGGTATAGGATTAGCATAGGCAAAAACCTCCAAAGTCCCACCACCCAAAGTACAATAGAACTTCCTTTGCATGTCTGGCCCCTTGGCAAATCTGGCGATGGGATTAAGCTTTCCTTGGCCAACAATCAGCTCAGCGATTGTCACCTCTGGTAACTTCCTGGAGTCCCTTTCAAGGGGAAAATAGCTTTGGAATGGAGGAAACTGGCAAAGGAGTTGATTTTCTATTATTTTTAAAGCCAGGTAACTTCCCTGAGCTGTCAATTTGAAAGGATACATTCAGGCATAATATTTGTAACATTTAACTTTAAAGATGTGGCCCCCTCCCCTGTAGTTTCCGTAACACAGGGATTCCCTCTAACCAATGAATTCCCTGCTCCAGTTTTCTGGAATTTCCAGACAAGAGATCACAGCTGCACCATGCATGTAAAACACAGGGCTTCCCCAATGAATCCTGGGAACCGTAGAACAAAGCTGCAATTCCCAACACCCTGAACAAACTACAGTTCCCAGGGAGCGGTGTTTTGGAGTGTATGGTGTAGCTGTGACTAGACTCTTCTCCCAGTCTTCTGTCTGGCAGGAGATGGCAACTGAGGACACCGGTCGCATTTGACCCTAGATGTGTGTTTGTTGCATAAGCTGTCTGTTGGTAGCTGTTGGTCTCCAGCTACGAAAGTCTGTATTTGCCTTACAAAGGTATAGTTCCTACCCAAACATAACCTGCACCCCACCCACTCCTGCTTCCCCTATCAGCACCCCAGTGGCAGGCAAGGTAGCAACAGTTTAAAGCAACAAAACAGAGAAAGGTGAGGTGAAGGGGCAGGGAGAGAAGGAGGAACTCCAGCAAACCACAGGCTAAATCTGCAATGGGGCAGTTCTTCTTCCAAGAGCCCATTAGTCATTCTGTCCTTGAGGCTTTAGTTGAGATTCCTGCATTGCAGAGGGCTGGACTAGATGACCCTTGAGGGTGCCTTCCAACTTTACGATTCTATGATTCCTACTCACCCCCAGCTGAGCTATTTTGCCTGACTTAGCAGTGTAATGTGAATTTTAAGGTCTTAGATACATAATAAACGTTCATAAATGTGCCAAGCAAACACGTACATAAATATATAAACCACATGTCTTAAGCAGCACAGGAAGACAGTCCTGAAACCATTTTGATTCCCAAGCTGACCAAATGTTTCTCTGCAAGGAGGGAGGAGGTGAAAAAAAAACCTTCCTTGTTTCAGAAATTTAGTAATCACCATTTCAAAGGGTGACAGACTACCAGGAAAAGACTACCAGTAAAGGCAATCAGATAAGGCATTATCAGATAACCTGGCAGACAGGAAAAACAACAACATTCAGATTTCTGTTGTAGACCACCTTTTCTGTGATGTAGGTATGATGTTTGTGGGGGGTGGTCTTGGGTTACACCCCTTCTGTGATGGATGCATGATGGATGGACTCTAAAGAGGCTCCTGGATATGCCATAAGGGAAAAAGGGCAGATTTTGTTTACAACAGCAGGATGAGCTAAGGGCTTCAGAACACACTTGTGTTGACATATTCCCAAAAGTGAAAATTCCAATTCAGCAAAAATCCACCATTTTTGCAGCCCGATTCCCAGAATTATCTGGATGTATGGCAGCCCTATGTCCACTGTGAAATTGCTTTCAATGATATCTGATTGTCACCTGCATTTCATCAAGAGACAATTGGGGAGTGTTGGGACTAGGACCCAGGAGGCCAAGGTTCTATTATTATTATTATTAATAATAATTTATTCAATTTATAATATTGCCCTTTATCAAAATATCCTAGGGCAGTGTATAACAAATACCGAATGAGCCATGAAGCTCGCTGGGTTAGCTTGAGCTACTCACTGTCTCTCAGCTGACCCTACCTTACAGGGTTGTCGTTCACCACCTTGAGCTCCTTGGAGGAAAGGTGGGAGATAAATATAATAATGAATAACATTGTTTGCAGTCCACCTTCCAAAACCTTTGATCCAGAGGCTTTATCTGAAGGGCTGTCAGCTCCTCTAGGGTGCAGTTTGTAGAATATGTACCCAGTGTAAGTTCTCTCTCTGATCTGACCCTTTGTGTCAAAGATAAATTATTATCCCCCCAAAAAAATAAGCTTTAAAGCTTTACTTGCAAAAACTTGGTTTAAGCGTTATGAAAAAAAATGAGCAATACGTTGTCTTGGTTATACATTTCTATTCTTGCATGTGCTGATTCTAGCATAAGGCTCAAGAACACGTATTTGCCCAAAAACAGACTTTTCAGCTAAAAATCCAAGAGTCTCTCTCTTTTTCCACCTTGATGCATCTTGACCAAAGCCCAGGGAGATCTGTGTGCATTTGCAAAACTTAACTGGTGACTCTGAGTTGTGTGGGCTACTTCATTAACCTAAGTAAACACTCCAAAAAAACCACACTGTGGCTCAGTCCTAAAACATACCCCACCCCACTTTTGCAATGGAAAAATACATGTCTTCAGCCATTTGCTCACACATTCTTTGCAGTAACTTAAATACAGTACAATTACAGTTGCACACCATTCTATGTAACTGCTAAATAATTGCAATACAGTTCACATCTCTTCATTTCATCCCCATTATCAACTTGTGAGATGCTGCCTGTGCTCTGTCTCAACCCACTGTGTTATAGGTTTACGGTAAACCCTAGAAATAGGGTAAGAATGCAAGCTGCAAAGGAATTCCTGTGCTAGCTCATGCAGAACAACCAGGCTGAGCTATGGCTATCAAAAGAACAATGGAAGGACCTTAACAATACAAGAGAACTCCTTCCCTCTTACCCCAGGTGTGAACAGAGACTGAGGATTTGGAAGGTTGCCAGGGAAACTCCTGTCGGGTGGGGGCAAGGGTTGCTGGGAGGAAGAAGGGCTGAGATCCATCTTGGGCAGGCAGGCAGAAGGATGCCTGTGCTGTCGCCTCTTAAACCGGCCATGCCGTAAGATATGGACTCCCTCCATGCAGACTGAAGGTGCAAATAAGTGAATAAACCATATTTCTTCAAGCATTACAGTCTCTGCCTTGTCTTCCATTCTCCAAAGGGAAACACCCTATGTGGGTGCCTGGGACTCCCTGGGCTCTTGCGAGACTGTCTCGCCAGAGTGGCGCATGCTCTAGTTATCTCTCGCTTGGACTACTGCAATGCGCTCTATGTGGGGCTACCTTTAAAGGTGACCCGGAAACTACAACTAATCCAGAATGCGGCAGCTAGACTGGTGACTGGGAGCGGCCGTCAAAACTATATAACACCGGTCTTGAAAGACCTACACTGGCTCCCAGTACGTTTCCGAGCACAATTCAAAGTGTTGGTGCTGACCTTTAAAGCCCTAAACAGCCTTGGTCCAGTATACCTGAAGGAGCGTCTTCACCTCCATCGTTCTGCCCGGACACTGAGGTCCAGCGCCGAGGGCCTTCTGGCAGTTCCTTCATTGCGAGAAGCAAAGCTACAGGGAGCCAGGCAGAGGGCCTTCTCGGTAGTGGGGCCTGTGGAACGCCCTCCCACCAGATGTCAAAGAGAAAAATAACTACCAAACTTTTAGAAGACCTCTGAAGACAGCCCTGTTTAGGGAAGCTTTTAATGTTTAATAGGTTATTGTATTTTAGTGTTCTGTTGGGCGGGGGATAAATAAATTATTATTATTATTATTATTATTATTATTATTATTATTATTATTGCCACCGCTCGGCAGAGAGAGGGGCAGGCACCCAACCTTTGTAACAATACTCTTTCCTGCCCACCTAATAAATCACGGAAATCACGCAAGAAAAATCCAAGTTCCCAAACCATGCGATTGTAGCATCAATCAACAGCCTCGCCCTTGACACAACAGACTGGACAGTCCCAGAAGAAGAAGATCTGCTGAGTAACTTTACCAACTTACCAGATAAAGAACAAATAAGCATACTCAGTAAACTGACGAAACTACAGGCCAGATTGACCGAAATTCACCAACAAGGTCAACAAAATGCAGTAGAAACAATACACAATCAAACTTCACACCTACCAGCCCTCTCCCCAAAATGCATAGTCAAAAAGAGAGCTACTAATGGAACTTTCAAATGTATAGATGCAGAGCTCCAAATCCAGCCTCCTTTAAAATATGAAATGATAAGGAAAAACTCCAGCAATGAGACCACAAATTCCTGGCTGAGATATCAAATACTAGCTCCAAACGAAATAAGTACCCCTTATTTAAGTACTACAAAGGGTTCTAACATTGCCGAACAAAAGATGACCTCCAACAGACCTGACATACTGAGCTCAACATCAAATGAAATCAAAGAAATGGAAGTAGAGACCGAAAACAATCCTACTGTCCATAATAGTCCACCAACTACAGAAATTTCTCAGGAGCAAGGAACAGCTAAGGAAGAAAATCAAGAAAGGGAGGAAATTCTAATTTCCCGCACTTTAAAAAAGAATCTAAAAGATCCATCATTATGTTCCCCACCGAAAGTAGCGACAAATGGCTGTATCGGCACAAGACAAAATCCCTCGCTGGACTCAATAACAGAATTAGAATGACTAAAAGCTGTCAACCAGCCACCAACTCAAAAACGGATCCTACGCTTGCTGTCCTGGAATATTGCAGGGTGGGGAAACAAAGACGGAGACCCAGACTTAATGAACTTCTTCAAAGATTTTGAATTAATACTTCTACAAGAAACATGGTCAACTAGAGATATTAAAATCAATGGATTCTCCTCCTATATGAAACCCGCATTGAAAACGAACACGAAGGGCCGGCCGAAAGCAGGGTTCTGTTGTATGATCAAAGACAACTTAGGATTTGAAATCAAGCAGTTAGAAAAATGCTTGCCACTTGCACAAGCCCTACTTTTAACCCAAAAAGACGATACTTTGCTACTTGTAAATGTCTATATCCCCCCATCCAAAAACAACAGCAACAGTGAAAATTGGTCACAACTAACCTTTTATATAGAAAATTTGACCGATAAATACCCAAACACCTCATTGATAATAGCAGGTGACTTTAATGCCAGAGTGGGAACCAACAATGAACAACTATGTAGCAAACTAAATTGGAATACTGATAATGATATCGCACATGCCCTGAAAATAGGACGATTCTCCAGAGATAGGGTTGTAAACACCGAAGGCTTACGCCTACTTGAATTATGTAACAACTTTAATTTGCAGATTGTGAACGGTTCAACAAAAGGCGATAGAAGCGGGGAGTTTACATACTTCTCCCCCCGAGGATGCAGTGTCATCGACTATATTCTTGTCCCTTATAATATTATAAATTCGATCATGGACCTCAAAATTGGAACGCGTACTGAAAGCGACCATCAGCCATTATTGTTGTCTATTAACTTAAAGGACGAAACCAAAATAACCAAGCACAATATTATAGAACCCTCTCAATACAAACAAATGACCCAATTAAAATGGTCCCAGGAAATGAGTGCAGTAGTGGGGCAAAAACTTACAGCCAACCTGAGAAAACAAGTATTATCCAACTTAAAGACTACTAATTCCTACAGCGATATTCCGAAAATTTATAATGAAATCTTCCAAATGTTCGTAGAACTTAGTACTCCACCTAAAGTTTGGGTACCTAAACATAGCGCTAGCCCTTGGTTTGACGATGAATGTTTCCAGCTAAAAAGAAAACTGCGCCAAACATTTAAAAATAATCGTACTAAACTAGAGCCCTCTTATCTTGATGAAAAAAGAAAATATCATTACATTCTGGCCGAAAAGAAACAGAAATATGCAACCCAAAAATGGCTACAATTACTCGACTCAATTCAGAGTAAAAATAACAAAGCGTTCTGGAACCTAGTGTACGGAGGATTGAAAGCCGAAAATCAACTAACTCTACCACCAATTGCAGAATCCAAATGGTCCCAATATTTTACATCGGTATTTAACAATCTGCACAGTGAGCTTAAAGGAAATGAAACCACTAAAAATAAAATCAATAAACTCCAGGAGTGGCCAAGGGTAGAAGAAGAGGAAATTAGAGAGATAGTTAAAAATTTCAAATCGGGGAAATCTCCTGGGCCAGACGGTCTACCAATAGAATTATTCAAGACCTATATAGATTGGTGGGCAGAACCCTTAGCTCAATTGTTTACTCTCATAGATAAATATGGGATCATACCTGAGATATGGTTAAGATCAATAATTATCCCAATCTTTAAAAATGGCGACCCAAAAGAACCAAGGAACTATAGACCGATAAGCCTATTATCAGTGATAGGGAAAATCTACGCCAAGCACCTTTTATCCAAACTCCTTACCTGGATGAAAAATCTAAATTTACCAGGGAAAGAACAAATAGGTTTCTCCAAAGGTTGCTCTACATTAGACCACTGCCTTATACTTATGCACTTGGTTGAAAAATACAGATCTCAAAGGCAATCTAAGATATATGCTGCTTTTGTAGATTTTCGTGGTGCATTTGATTCAATTGACCGCCCAAAGCTGTGGAGGAAACTCACAGAATTAAAAATTGATCAGCGCTTATTGATCCTAATAAAAAATTTATACTCTTCCAATATCTGTCAAGTCAAACTTAACACCAAAGGTCACCTCTCACCAGACATCCCAAACTCGAAAGGGGTAAAACAAGGGTGTATTCTTGCCCCCTTCCTATTTAATTTATTTTTATCAGACTTGCCAGATCACCTTCAAAAAATAGAATCACATGCCCCTAAACTTAATCAGAAACCAGTTTCTCTGTTATTATACGCAGACGATGCTGTTCTACTATCATTAACGAGCTTGGGTCTGAAACGTCTTATATCTTCTCTGATCCTTTACTGCGAATGTAACAAGCTCTCTATAAATTATGAGAAGACAAAAATTTTGGTCTTCTCGAATGGTTGGAAATTAGAGAAATGGAAAATAAGAGGGCAGGAAATCCAACAAGTGAAAATCTATAGGTATCTGGGAATCTTATTCCAGAGCAACTTAGGGTGGGCAAATCATCGCACAAATGCCATAAAACAGGCAAAGTGCACCTCATCAGCTGTTGCCCGTTTTTATTATCAGAAAGGCAATCAATTTATTCCTGCGGCCAATCAGATATTCCAAACAAAAGTGCAATCCCAGATATTCTATGGAATCCCGCTATGGGTCCAAGCATATAATAGTGATCTAAAAAAGATTCACTCCAGCTTTCTGAGACGTATTCTTGGACTCCCAACTGTGATCAAATATGAAACAATGTGTGCAGAAATAGGCATACACACAATGGAATATTGGGCCTGGTCCACCTCAATAAAGTACTGGTTACGCTGCCATTTTCGCTGCCCTCCATCAAGTCTGCTCGCTGATTTGCTCAAAGACTCCTACAAATCAAGATGGTATCAGTACCTCGAAAAAAAGATTGAATCTTTAGGCATCGAGCTGGAGCCCCTGTACAATTCTAATGAGCAATACATTTTCCATAATATCCTAACTAGACTAAAGGATGTCGAGAGGCAAAATATTATGGCAGCTGTAAACAAAATTTGTTCGCCCATATTCTATGATTTAAATATCTTAGATAGCAGAGCCAATTACGTCACCAAATTAATAATTCCAGCCCAACGTAGGGCCTTTATGCTGGCCCGTTTGAATGTTTTTCCCTCAGCATTTGTCAGGGGAAGATATCAAAACATCCCCAGAAACAAGAGATTCTGCAGATGTTTTATGAATGTCCCGGACACGGTAGAGCACATTCTCTTTCAGTGCCCATTGTACAGTACGCTCCGTCAACGCGTGCTGTCCCCTCTTTTGGGTGGTCTGGAGCCCCAACAAGGTGAATGTGTGGGATTCTGCCTATCCGACGTTGACCAAAGGGTAACGGCGGGGGTAGCCGAGTTTTTGGTAGTAGCCCTCCAAGGAGCGGGTTAGCAAGGAAAACCACTGATTTTATATGTATATATATATATATGTATGTAGCCAACTGCTGCCTTTCTGTATATATCTCAAGGCTTTTATATGTTACTTTCTCTTTTATCGTTTTATTTGTATAATGCCTAATAAAGGTTTGAATAAGTAAGTAAGTAATAAATCACATTGCATCAGGTGTCCCTGCACATGGTGAATGGATCGCCGGATCCAGAGCCTGGAGCAGGTCAGCAATAACTCACAAGGTGCCAGGGAAGTTAACTCTTTATTCAAAGAAACTGAAACAATGCAGGCCTAGTGGTCACAGCAACTCTTCCCAGTCATGTCTTGCTTGTGGGTTTCCCCTAGGTTTGCCTGATCCCTCAGGGCTTATCTTTAACTTCCAATGACTGGGCCAAAGGAACACTCGTCAAAGGAAACAATTTGTCATGCTTTCCCATCCTTAAGGTCTTGTCCAGTTTGGAGATATAATTTGGGAAGTGCTGCTTGCTACCAGTTAGAGGAGATTGCGCAGAACATCTCCAAATGGAGCCACTTCCTGTGTTTCCTCAGAGCTCTTGTATTTCTTGGGCAAAATTCTGCAGCATATAATTACCGGTTCGAAACAAAACCCACCGCTTGGGATTTCGTCCTCAGAGCAGTACCCCACTCTGCAGTTATGGTGCAGAGAGTCGCAGCCTGGCTTTTCACCTTGAATTATCCCTGCGGGGAAGAAAAAAGAGGCTCGCCAGTTTAGGAAACAACAACCCATGCCGGTCGCTCAGAATGACTCACGAGAAGGGCAAAAGGAATTCCAGAAAAGCAGCTGTATTGGTCTGTTGCAAAAAAAGCCATGGAAATTCTTCAAGGTTTGCGTGGGGTGGGGTTGTTGGTTAATGTAGACAATAGCCTACTTTTCAAGATGCGTGGAGAACTTTAAGATAATCCATTCATTAAGACCGTTTGTGGGGTCCAGGCACACAACGAAAATTGCATTCTTCAATTGATCTAGGAGACTGAATCACCAGTCAGAGAGCCAGTTCTGGACCAATAGCCTGACACAGAATAAGGCATATGCTAGCTCTGCAATGGGGATGCGGGTGACACTGTGGGTTAAACCACAGAGCCTAGGACTTGCCGATCAGAAGGTCGGCAGTTCGAATCCCTGCGACAGGGTGAGCTCCCGTTGCTCGGTCCCTGCTCCTGCCAACCTAGCAGTTCGAAATCATGTGAAAGTGCAAGTAGATAAATAGGTACCGCTTCAGTGGGAAGGTAAATGCCGTTTCCGTGCACTGCTCTGCTTCGCCAGAAGTGGCTTAGTCATGCTGGCCACATGACCCGGAAGCTGTACGCCGGCTCCCTCGGCCAATAAAGTGAGATGAGCGCCGCAACCCCAGAGTCGGTCATGACTGGACCTAATGGTCAGGGGTCCCTTTACCTTTACCTTAGTTCTGCAATAGAAAAAGCAGGGTTTGATGCACTAGAGGAGAGCGCAGGGCTTCCCAAGTGACTATGTTCCTATCCAATGTAAAAGACAGGACCTCTTTATCACCTCCCGCCAACCTAAGTGTGAATGCACTCACAGAGGGATAGGGAATCTGAAGATGCACACATGCATCACGCATGTGTCAATCACCCATCCTCAGAGGATTGGTCCTAGCCTGATTTATGTCACCTCTCCAGGACATTTTGGAAGATCTCACCTGGAGCAGCCAGAGTGATGGAGATAAGATGATGAAGTAACAGCAGCAGCAGCAGCAGCAAGAACACAGATGTCTGCATAGCGATGGCAACCCAGCCATCTGACATGGGAGAAATCCAAAGTAACAGGTGTCTGGGTTCACTGAGAAATGCTTACCAGAAGCTCAGAGAGCGCGAGTGAGAGAAGAAGCAGTATCGATGAGAAAGTTCTCTTGTTTCTCTGCTCCTCCCTCCTTCTGGGTCATTTTGACCCAGAGGGGGTTCCTCAAACTCTGTAGAAGGGCTGGCAAAAGCTTGACTTCAAACAGCAGCCACCTGAATAATGGAAGCCCAGGTGTTTGGTGACACTTTCAATAGCCAGAGATCACTTTGTTCCTGTGGCTTGGAGCCCGGGAGAAATACTTCTCCCTTTACATCAGGTTTTGATTGTATCCAGGAAATGGGGCAAACTGCGTGTCTAAAGCAGCAGAACCAAAAACCTGGCCTAAGGTTGCCTGCCTGCTTCTGTCTTTTCTCGGGATAATCTTTATGTTGGAAGAGAGGGTCACCGCAAACTGGTGTTTTGTTGTAGGCGTATTCTGCAACAGGCGGTTTTGAGGTCCAGAGTGGCTGGGGAGACCCAGCCAGATGGGTGGGGTACAAATAAATTATTATTATTATTATTATTATTATTATTATTATTATTATTATTGCTGCGTTGCAATGCTGAAACCTGTGCTGGGAACTTTAGGGGAAAAGCAGGTGATGACTAATAGCTTGCCCTTCTTGAAAAGGTATCTCACTTTAGAAAGTATCTAAAGGACATTGCTCAAGTGACCATTTTTTGAATATATGGCATTAAAAAAATATTATACAGATTTTGAGGCATGTGGTCACTTATATACAAGCACCACCAGTATATACAAATGTCTGGCTCATTTAAGGCTATATAGAAGTTTTATTCTCAAAGATGCTGGGACTCACAGGTGGAGAATCGTTATATAAATCTTGATTGTTTATAAAAGGAATCTTTGATTGAACTAATACTTTATTACCCATTTGGAGCTGTGCTTAATTTTTGTACTTTTGTCCTCCTAGGCTGTGGCTCTTTATGGCTTCATATATTTATTTTTTTGCCTTCTCGTAACATATGCAGTATTGTTTGTTAAGAAACCAACAAGCTAGCAACAACAACAAACCTACCAGCCATCTCCAAAACACAAAGTTTTATGATTTTGGGGATAGGGGTGGTAGAAGGGTTTATTCTAAGGTAATTATTTACCTTATTTATTCTAAGGTTGCTGTTTTTCCTACTTCTCAAGCAAAACAAGGGGGATTGAAGCGCAAACCACTGCCGGAGAGTAGCAAAGCGTGTTCTCCTTCATGGGGAGCACGTGTTGTGGTGGGGGTCGCCAGGACACTCCAAAGTTGGGGATGGGCTAATTGACCGTTGGCCACTGATGCGATTGGGCTTCCCTTGTTGTTGGGAAGAAGTTAATGTTGCCATTTGTTGATTGACAGCCAGAAATGCTAAAACTCCTTGCACGAGGCTAGGGCTTCCTCTTTTTGCCCGTGCATTGGATTGTCCGTCCCCCCTCCCTATATTTAGGCTCGTTCGCTTTGACCTTGCTATGCCTGTCATGGGGTCGTCTGCTCTTGGGGCAGGGGCCCAGTAGGAATTTTGTGCATCTGGCTGATTGGCTGGGGCCATTTGGTTTTTGCCTACTGCGTAGCAAATCGTCACAACTTGTAAGGTTGCGGATAGGCATTGGTTTATGGTTTGGTTGGTTGAGGGGCATGGATTGGCTGTGCCTGCCCCTCTAATGCTGCTGCTGCGAGGGATTCCGTTAAAGGAATCGGGGGCTAACTATTGCTTGTCCACCCTGTCAAGGGGGCTCGGGCCACTGCAAGAGCTCCTGGCTGCATTTGGGGAGGGCTGAGGGCAAGTTCCCTGCTCCGTCGCTACCCCCAAGTGTATTCCCCTTTTCTGACTTTCGCAGGCGTGCGGAATGTCAGTCTGTCCCCCATGGTGGGGGCAGATAGTCGCAACCAATGCCTAAGCAACCACTCACTTGTTTGTATTTTAATAAAGTTGTGGCCAAAATTATGCCAAAAACCTTAAACAAAAAATTCCATGTGATGTGTGAGTTATTGGGGTGACCCTGGGGACCTCAACACGCAAACAGAAATGCAAGAGAGGAAAAATACATTTTTATTAGGAGTGTGTGTGTGTGTAACATTTGGCAAGGTCAAATCATAACTGGAAAAAGGGAGCAGAGGAACACTCTCTCCTTTGGGGGGATATCTTCAGTTTGCCAGTTTGCCTCTCCCTACTAAACCACTTCATCCCGGCAACAGATCATGGTGTGGTGGTAGCAGGTCCCAATCTGCTCCTCGCCCTCACTGCAGTCATCATACCGACAGATTCCTCCTCGCCGGAGGCAGTGGCTCACATACCGGGGCTCGCGCTCCGCATTTCCTGCGTAAGAAGGAAGCAGAGAAC
Organism: Podarcis raffonei; assembly: GCF_027172205.1. Classification (NCBI taxonomy): domain Eukaryota; kingdom Metazoa; phylum Chordata; class Lepidosauria; order Squamata; family Lacertidae; genus Podarcis; species Podarcis raffonei. The sequence continues at coordinate 118,226,710 of NC_070604.1, read as the reverse complement.
ATAATGTCTTGAAGACAGCCTTGCTGGGTCAGGCAGGCTACGCCTTCCTCTGTTATTCACCCTCAACATCTGGCGTTTGGAGATACCGTATTTTTTGCTCTATAAGACTCACTTTTTCCCTCCTAAAAAGTAAGGGGAAATGTGTGTGCGTCTTATGGAGTGAATGCAGGCTGCGCAGCTATCCCTGAAGCCAAAACAGCAAGAGGGATCGCTGTGCAGCGATCCCTCTTGTTGTTCTGGCTTCTGAGATTCAGAATATTTTTTTTCTTGTTTTCCTCCTCCAAAAACTAGGTGCGTCTTATGGTCTGGTGCGTTTTATATAGCGAAAAATACGGTAGATTGCTTCTATCAACAAGAGACCAACTAACCTTCTCAACTGTTAAAATCCACAGATGGGGCTTTTTTTGCTAGTTTTGCCACCCTCAGAAGAATAGCTGTCAACGTTTCCCTTTCTTTAAAGGGAAATTCCCTTATTCCAAATAGGATTCCTCGCAAGAAAAGGGAAAAGTTGACAGCTATGCTCAGAAGCGTGGGACCCTCCTCAAAGAGGTCTTCTACCATCTTCTGTGACTGGCTCAAGATTGCCTTGTGAGTTTCGTGGCCAAGTAGAGATTTGAACCCAGGTTCCCCAGATTCCCTAGCCTGACACTCTAACTGCTAGCCCACACTGCCTCTCTTTCACCTTGTGATGACCATGCATTGCTTTATCCTTTGACAGTCATGGCTTCTCTTTTCGTGTGACCCACCGCTTTTGCCAAATTTGTATTGTTCTTGTTACAATGATGAAATACGCCAAACCATTCCAAGTGGATGTGTTCTTGCTACTGTTTGTACTGTTGCTTTAACTCACCCTGGGACCTTAGGGCAAAGGGTAAGAAATCAAATAAGCAGATAAGTAATAAAAACTCCATATGCCATTTACCGAATCAGAAAAAACAACACACAGTCAGATGCATCAGGTGCATCCATGACTCTACCCAAGAATGATTTGCAGAGAGATCTCCTCTCCACTTACTCTCTTGCAATACAGGTGTTGTTGCTAGGCTCAAATCCAAGGATCTGGAAGGATCAAGCACCTCTTCCTAATTTGCTATACCATGAAGGCAGTTGATCAAAGGACGGAGGTGCAGGGACTACAAAGAATGGCTAGTCCTTAACCTGTTACTCTTCAGTTTGAGCAAGCAATTGTAAAAGAGAAATTTGATGGATTTCTCCACCAATATTTGCCAGGATCATGAACCCTGAAGTGCCAGTCTAAGGAAGGACTCCCTGCTGCATAGATTTATTAAGCCTCATGAACAATGCAACCCATTCTGTTTTGGAATTTGAAATCAAAGCTTAATATTTGAGAGCGCATATTACCTGTTGCCTGTTGCACTAAATTGTGGTTTCCAAGTCTACCCAAGGAAACCTATAAGCTAGAGAGGTGTTTTGCCAGTGACTTCCATTTCTGTGCACCTTACCTGGGCTCACCAGGAGCACTGCAAGGATTAGGGCAACCAGGAGGTGAAAACTCCTCATGGCTGGGTCAGGCTGGGTCACTCTCCAGGGTAACTAGGAAGGTGAAATAAAAGGAGAGGGACAGTGGTAAACCTTTTCTGTGCCGTAAAATGAACCGCTAGCAGTAGCAACGATGCAAAAGGGGACGGGGGTCAGTAAATAAATAACTAGGTAGTGTCAAATAAATGCCAGATGAATCTTCCTATCTCCATCACCTGCCTTTTCCCAGTCAAAATCAAGAACCCTCTTATAAATCCAGAAATTGCAGCAGGAGAAAGTTAAGTATATATGTAGGGAAAGAAATGGAACCTTTTTTGGGGTGGATTGTGCTCTTTCTCCCCCCCTTCCCTTCCTTTCTCCCTCTCTCCCCACATCTAGTCAACCTCTGTCTCTAATGAACAATCCAAATTTTTCCCATCAATGGTGGACAGAGATATATGTTCACCATGATAGGATATGGGTTTAGCTCTGCCAAAAAGCATCTTGTGGCTTTGGTTTGGAAAGCAAAGCATAATTTTTACCAGGGTTTCAGAGCACTCTTTCAGAGGCCTTAGAGGGCAGATGTCACCTTCACCATCCTCATTGTTTAAAAACAGCTCCTTTTCCTCCCTGTCTTATACACTTCAAATTGCTGGTGAAAGCAGAAGCCCAAAGATTTCTATAAAGGCATATCTTAGTCTATGACTATTTTGGTTTGCTACTCCAATATGCATGTCTAAATTGCTGCGAACTTTCTGAGAATTCAAAGCCACATCAAATGTAGCTAGATATTATTTACACCATGCGTTATACCTATAAACTGGATGCGCTTTATTCTTTCGATTGTAAATTGGTTTAACTGATTGTCATGTTTTCTTTTTTTGCATTGTGGTGACCCACAATGGGACCTTATGGTAAAGGCAGATTTAGAGGAATGTGACAAGTTTGTTCGCACTGGGCGCAGAGCCTCGGGGGTGCCACAATTATGAATGGAAGGTGAGAGGTGAGTGGGAGGTAAATTTTGGTGTTACACGGGGCACCACTGAAATGTGAGCACCCAAGGCCTGCCACTCAGGTGGTTAAGAAATTTTAATAACAGCAGAAGCAACCATGAAAACAACAGTATAAAAGAAGAGCAAATAAATCCAATACATTCTTCGTTCATCGAGAGTTTTACAGAAAGATAACCAAGGATCACCAGCAGTGGCAGACACTGGGCTGTCAAATTCCAGCAGTGCTCCATTCTCCATTGTTGTGGCACCCCCTTTGGCCCTCAGTGCGGCTGAACCCTTTGCGCTACCCTAAAACCGCCTCTGACTGCCAGTGGTGTTGGTCTGGTTGTTATTTTGTCTGTCTCCACAGATAAAAGGGGAAAACACACACCCTGGGGTGCAGTTCTTCCAAAATCCATAAGGTAATTACTGGTTCTTGTTCAGGGATCATCATGGAACACCAATGACTAGAGTAACTGTAATTTGTTAATGCCACTTAACACACCCTCAAGAACAGGCAACCCAACCCAAAGCTTTGGCCCTCTCTAGTTTTTATGGTTGATGAATGGGCCAGTGTTTGGGGAAGACCCACACAGATCATTTCTACATTTCAACACACAGGTTCTATCGCAAATACTATTAACTACCAGACAACGAAACAGCCATCAGACAGTTCTTACCCTCGACGCCCTGTGGTGCTTTGCTCCCACTGCGGTTCTAACCATCTCATGCTTGGAACACCTAGTATGACATAAGAGAATGAAATTCTCTTTCCCCATAGGCTGGAAAGGAAAGACCATTGTTTGTCTAGCAGCCTCTTGTTTCAAAACTGCTTCATTCTAGAGTGATATTAGCCAATCAGGTTGCATATGTAGGTGACTCCTTTCCAATTGGCTGAAAAGGAGACCTGATTTTTCAACTGGTCTTTAGTTTTTAAGGTCTGGAACAAGTTTTAGGGGTGTGCACCAACCATCAATTTGGTTTGTATCTGTCACTGTGGGAAACAGCCTAATTCCTTCCAAGTCGCTCTGTTGTCTGTCTGATTCAACTCATGTTTTGGGTCTGTTAAAAACAAAGCTCTGTTTCCCATCATTTACTATTATGGGGGACTTTTTGACAGAAGTGGGTAGAATTTTCAGGCATCTCTTTTTATTTTGTATTTGTATTTGGTAAGAATGGATGAAATTTGTTGCCATGGTCTGAGGACATGAATCCTGCCAAATTTCAGAAGGAAGGCAATCTTTACAGATTTGGGATGGAAAAACAGGAATCACTTAACCTCTCTGAGTTTCTTATGGGAAATCAATCAGAAAATTGCTGGGATGACATTTCCTGGTAAAGAAACCTACAAATAGGTTATAGCACCAGGAGTCTATTTGAGGTTGCTCTTGGGGTGGGGGAAAAGTTAAGGATATTACAAAACCAAGAATTAAAAGGAACTTTTCACTGCCACAGAAGGAAGGAATGAAGAGTGACAACACTGTGCTCTAAACATTGTAAGTTCTCTAGAACGAAAACTCAGCACAAACGGAAACTGAAAAAGAACAAGAAGCCCACCCCCAGCATAAAATTAAAACAAAGTAGTTGCTCTGCTTGTTGTGACTTGAAATGTTTTTTAAAGGGTGGGAGGTACCCTGATTCTTCTCATCCACTCTTCTAAGCACCCTTCTCTGGAGAGGCAGAACTTGCAAAAAGAGCAGTAGGCAAGTTTGTGAAACAAATAATTTTCCTCAGTATTCTACCTTCCCCAAAGCACTGTGACTGAAGAAACTGATAAAATAATTCCTTCTGTTTAAAAGCTAAACCCGTCCATTAAAATGTGTCAGCTTGGTTTCTCTTTTAACAACACAAAGGAGTCTGCAGAGTTTTGTGTGCATCTGTGACTGAGTCAACAGAGCAACACAAGGCTTTGGGAGAGAGTGAGAGTGCCTCTCTAACGCAGGGTGCCTTGTTAACATTGCCACCCAACTCAGACAAATATAAAAACACTGTGAAGCATCCCAGTATGGATTTCAAACAGAGCCAATGCACACTTCTAACAGGTGTAAAAGGTAAAGGGACCCCTGATCATTAGGTCCAGTCATGACCGACTCTGGGGTTGTAGCACTCATCTCACTTTATTGGCCAAGGGAGCCAGCGTACAGCTTCCAGGTCATGTGGCCAGCATGACTAAGCCGCTTCTGGTGAACCAGAGCAGCGGACGGAAACGCCGTTTACCTTCCCGCTGGAGCGGTACCTATTTATTTACTTGCACTTTGACGTGATTTTGAACTGCTAGGTTGGCAGGAGCAGGGACCGAGCAACGGGAGCTCACCCCGTTGCGGGGACTCGAACTGCCGACCTTATGATCGGCAAGTCCTAGGCTCTGTGGTTTAACCCACAGCACCACCCGCGTTCCTCTAACAGGTGAACAGCTCAGTAAATTAAAATTGGGCAACATGACTTATGCCCCTGAATGTGAAAATATCAACACATCTGCCTTATTTTTAAAGCACATATGGCAGCTGGATTTGCTAGTCTAATCTAATATCAAAAGCACTGTACTTGCTCTAGAGCAGGCATGGCCAAACTTGGCCCTCCAGCTGTTTCCGGACTACAACTCCCATCATCCCTAGCTAACAGGACCAGTGGTCAGGGATGATGGGAATGGTAGTCCCCAAACAGCTGGAGGGCCAAGTTTGGCCATGCCTTCTCTAGAAGAACGTAGGTACCTTCATGCGATATTTACTCAGTCCAATATCAAGCATGATATCTGTGGCTGGGATAGCACTGCCTCCGAAACATATGAAATCAGTTCACACCACCACAAGCTTCCCTATTCATGTTTCAGTGCAGTAAGACAATGCTATTTGCTTTTTAAAGGTTTGTTCATTGATATTACCTGTTTTGTTCTTTTGCTGGCATTTTGTGTCTCTCTGTGTGTGGGTTTTGTTTTCGTTTTTTGGAGGGGGTTTAAGTATTTTGCTTGCTGGAGGCAGTTGGCATTCTGAGTGTTGCCCGCTTCCTTCTGTGAACTGGGTACTTTGTGGTACCCACAACAGTTTATGAGATTTCCAAATGTGCAAGAACATGGATAGAACCTCTCCATTCTGAAGGAAATCAGCCCTGAGTGCTCACTGGAAGGACAGATCCTGAAGCTGAGGCTCCAATACTTTGGCCACCTTGTGAGAAGAGAAGACTTCCTGGAAAAGACCCTGATGTTGGGAGAGATGGAGGGCACAAGGAGAAGGGGACGACAGAGGATGAGATGGTGGGACAGTGTTCTCCAAGCTACCCGCATGAGGTTGACCAAACTGCGGGAGGCAGTGGAAGACAGGAGTGCCTGGCATGCTCTGGTCCAGGGGGTCACGAAGAATCGGACACGACTAAACGACTAAACAACAACAAGAAGAAGAACACAAGAACGTGTTGGAACATAAAAGCCTGCTAGATCAGGCCAGTGGCTCATCTAGCACAGCATCTGGTTCTCAGATGTCTGTGGCAGACCAGCAAGGGAATCCAAGCACAAGATCATTCTTGTTCTCCTTTGGTTCCCAACAACTGGTATTCAGAAGCATTGCTTCCTCCAGCTGTGGAGGCACAGCACAGACATTCATAGCCCTCTCCCCCTCCATGAATCTTCTTTTTAAAGCCATCCAAGTTGGTGGCCATCACTGTTTCATGTGGCAGGGAGTTCCATAGTTGAACTATGTGCTGTGTGGAAGAAGTACAGTGGTACCTCGGGTTAAGAACTTAATTCGTTCTGGAGGTCTGTTCTTAACCTGAAACTATTCTTAACCTGAAGCACCACTTTAGCTAATGGGGCCTCCCGCTGCCACCACCGTGCAATTTCTGTTCTCATCCTGAAGCAAAGTTCTTAACCCGAGGTACTATTTCTGGGTTAGTGAAGTCTGTAACCTGAAGCGTCTGTAACCTGAAGCGTCTGTAACCTGAAGTGTCTGTAACCCGAGGTACCACTGTACTTTCTTTTACCTGTCCTGCATCTTCCAGCCTATTCTCTACAGTGGTACCTCGGGTTACAAATGCTTCGGGTTACAAACACTTCTGGTTACAAACTCTGCTAACCTGAAAGTAGTACCTCAGGTTGAGAACTTTGCCCCAGGATGAGAACGGAAATAGCGCAGCAACAGTGGGAGGCCCCATTAGTGAAATGCGCCTCACGTTAAGAACAGTTTTGGGTTAAGAACGGACCTCCAGAACAAATTAAGTTCATAAACCAAGGTACCACTGTATTACTAGCCCTCTCTGTTCCAGTGAGAACAATGAATTGATTTTCTAGTCTGGCCTTAGATGGAATTTCTTCATGTTCTGCTGTCATATCCGACCATGAACTATGGATCTAAAATAGCAAGTTGCCACCTGACTCTTTCTTTTGTTGTGAAATGTTTTGATTACTTAACAAAGTTCAAAGAAAGGTGCAAAAATGTTGCTGTCCAGACAGTGAAAAAAGCTGTTTTGTGCTAAGCTTGGATCCTAGAACAACAGGCAAGTAGGATCCTAGAATGCAGCAACTGATTGGCCTGCAGGAAAAGACCAATCAGGCTCCAGGAGGGAAGCAGAATCAGCTAATCAGATGGCACTCATTGTGTAAATAATGTATATAAAAGCCTGAGGTTTGGGGGGCAACTAAATCACTGTTTTACAAGCTGCAATAAAGAGCATGAAATCACTACAGAACTCCGAGTATATTTCAAAAAACAAAAACAAACAAAACAAAGACCCCTATGCACTGCTTGAAGAAGTGCTTTCTGCAGTTGAGCTTTAGAAATCAATGCACAGAGCCTTTGAGGCATCAAAATCTTCTCCCTACTGACTGTGAGATCTTGCATAAGCATCGCCAGCCTCCCAGAGCTGGTGAGTTGGGTGTACCTTAATTCCCAAGCAAGGAAGAGAGCTTAAAAATCTCTTTTTGCACCTCATCCACTTGAGTTATCTAGTGCCTAAAGAGGTTTTAAGATCTCCTCCTTGCTTGGGGGACAAGGTCTGCTCAGCACTCTGGCTTTAGGGATACAGTGCATAGCTGTCAACCTTCCCTTTTTTTGCGGGAAATTCCCTTATTTCAGCGCCGTTTCCCGCTGCTTCCCGCTACTATTCTGGATTGTTAGATATCCCGTAGACTCTCCCTGGGACAGGTGAGGCTGCTGATCCCTTATTTTCGAGGCTGCTGATCCCTTATTTTCAAATCTGAAAGTTGACAGCTATGATACAGTGGAACCTTGGTTTTCGAACGTAATCCGTTCCGGAAGACCGTTCGACTTCTGAAACATTTGAAAACCGAGGATCAATGGGCGGTTGGCAAAATCCATTAAAAAAACAGAGAAATGTGCCCCGGAAGCATTGCTGTCAACGTTTCCCTTTTTAAAGGGAAATTCCATTATTCCGAATAGGATTCCTTGCAAGAAAAGGGAAACGTTGACAACTATGCCTGGAAGCTGTTTGACTTCTGAGGTGCATGTGAATATGGAAGCAATAACTTCTGGATTTTTGGCGTTTGGGTTCCGAATCGTTTGGCTTCCAAGATCCTCAAAAACTTAGGCTCCACTGTCCTAGGGATTCTCTCTCTATCTCTCCCCGACAGACCATGGGTGTGGCTCCAAGGATTTGGGTATATGTGACTTTTGTGCATATGTGGAATTCTCAGAGCTGAACCCCCCCATAAGATGCAACCATGCTGTAAAACCCAAAGATGGCAAGAAAAGCACTCAAATTTCCAGTGACCTTTCCTTCCAAAGCAAGCCAAACCGAGCTAAGCGTTGTTGACTCTGAAATGTCTTAGTCCTCAGAGAAGTGGGGAGTCCAGAACAATGTTCTGAGTCAGCCTCCCCAGGTGAACACAGCAGCCTACCCAGGTTCCTGCACAGAATTCTTGGCCACCTATAACAACTCAGGTCTCATTTTTTAAAATTATTATAAAAAAGAATCATTTATTTATTGTATAAATCTATGATTTGTTTTTGCAATGAGGGATTGGTGCTACAATTTGACAGCAGGGGTTGGAAAGGCTGCGAGTGCTTTAAAAGGAAGAAGAGGAATGAAAGACAATGGCAGAGGATGCGTAAATGCGCCACGCAGCGGTCCTGATTTCCTCTCCATTTCACAGTGGAATTGTTGAGCTGGAAGAATCCACTTTCCTAAAAAGAGCATGCAGACTCAGAGACGTCGGTTCTCTCGGGACACTCTCGCCCAGGTTCTCAGGTCATCCGTAACAGTCTCGGCGCCGGCGCCTCTCAATCTTTCTCCCGGCAACATTTTATTTTCGTGTGGTAGCACGTGCTGATCTCAATTTCATTGTAGAAGCACCGATTGCCTCGACATTTTCCTGCTCTCCGCCGGCAGCGCCTGGCGAATAAGTTCAAACCGGCTCCTTAGCAAAGGAAAATGATGATTCGTGATCACTCACGCTCCGTTATAAGACAAGGGGAAGGGTGGGTTGACAATGATCTGGGGGGCGGGATACATTTGCAATTAGGATGGGGGGGGAGGGGAGGGTCTGTATCTTAGTGGTAGAACACCTGCTTTTCATGTCAAGGGTCCCAGGTAGAGGACGTCTCTGGGTTTGGAAAGACCCCCATCTGAAATGATGGTTGACCATTGCAGATCTGGTATCGACAACCTTTCAGACCCAGAACACACCTTTTACCAAAACCTGCACTGGGGGACCCATTTCTTGAACATTCACCAGAGATATCTGCATGGTAGTGTTCCTGTTGCTGCGCATCTTGGATCAGGCTATGGGTCTGACTAGTGAACCTTAAATGGCTCAGGACTGCAATACCTCAAGGATCGCCTCTTTCCATAGGAACCTTCCCGGACCCTGAGATCATCATCTGAGACCCTCCTTCATGTGCCTCCTCCTTGAGAGGTCCGGAGGGTGGCCACACAAGAACAGGGCCTTCTCTGTAGTTGCTCCCTGTTTGTGGAATGCTCTCCCCAGGGAAGTTCGCCTGGCGCCTTCATTATACACCTTTAGGTGTCAGGCAAAAATGTTCCTTTTCAACCAGGCCTTTGGTTGATCTGGTTGACATCGTTGCTCGGTCCCAGCTCCTGCCAACCTTGGTTCTGAAACACCTTGGTACTCAAACAACTTTGGAACCCAAACACTGCAAACCTGGAAGTAAGTGTTCCGGTTTGCAAACTTTTTTTCGGAAGCCAAATGTGCTCCATTTTGAGTGTTATGCTGAGGTCTGTCTGTTTTTGCTATTTATTTTGCGTTTTTGCCACTTTTTTGTTTTGTTTTTGTGACTGTGTGGAACCCAGTTCAGCTACTGATTGATTGATTGATTGAGTGACTGCAGTAAATTGTTTATTGTTTTCATTTTATCGATCAATGGTCTTGTTAGATAGTAAAATCCATGTCAAATTGCTGCTTTAGGGGTTGTTTTTAATGGATTAATCTGTTTTGCATTAGTTTCTAAGGGAAAGCGTGCCTTAGTTTTGGAATGCTTTGGTTTTGGAATGCACTTCCAGAATGGATTAAGTTTGAGAACCAAGGTACCACCTGTGGGGATAATACTGGTTTTTGATGCAGGCCCGTCCAACCCCCTTGCAAGTAAATCAGGAGGAATGCTCATGAAATAGCTGGTGTCTCCTGGCCTCCCCACAAGCAGGCAGGACGAATGCTCAAGAAACAGGCTACATGGAAGCATTATGTGGAGCATAAGAGTTGCACGGATGTCTCCCTTTGGGTGAGCTGCTGAGAATCCCCCTTATTTTCAGAGGGAAGGGCATGGAACCCACCAAACATGGTCTGGCCATCAAGCCTCAGGAGGGATCCCATGTGATAAGCGACTCAGCTTGTTCCTCTTACCTAAAGAGACTAGAAAGGCGCCCAAAATGGCAACGATCAACAGATTACGGAACCTCATGGCTGGAGGGTCACCTGTGATCTCCGAGGAACTGGAACAGATGTATAAACATAGATGAGGTCAACAGCTTGGCCAACAAGACGGGAGTAGCAGTGGGTGAAATACTGATCAGCATACATAAACTACAAAGTCCATTGTTCTCCTGGTGGAAAGGAGCCAACACACCAGCGAACCCAAGAATTAAAGTCCTGTGTCCCTATTGGCTGAAGCAGGTCGTGTGAGAGATCTGGAATGTTCCATTGTTTTCTTCTCCTAGGATGGTTCACTTCGAATCGGCCGTTTGTTGACCACACAAGCCATCTCCAGGTACTCACTGATTCAAATAAATGTAACAGGTTGAATCCTGACAAGACAGAAGTACTGTTTTTGGGGGACAGGGGGCGGGTGGGTGGGTGGGATTCCCTGATCCTGAATGGGGTAACTGTGCCCCTGAAGAACCAGGTGCGCAGCCTGGGAGTCATTTTGGACTCACAGATGTCCATGGAGGCGCATGTTAATTCTGTGTCCAGGGCGGCTGTCTACCAACTCCATCTGGTACGCAGGCTGAGACCCTACCTGCCCGCGGACTGTCTCGCCAGAGTGGTGCATGCTCTGGTTATCTCCCGCTTGGACTACTGCAATGCGCTCTATGTGGGGCTACCTTTGAAGGTGACCCGGAAACTGCAATTAATCTAGAATGCAGCAGCAGTGAGGAACACTGGTCTTGAAAGACCCACATTGACTCCCGGTACATTTCCGAGCACAGTTCAAAGTGTTGGTGCTGACCTTTAAAGCCCTAAATGGCCTCAGTCCAGTATACCTGAAGGAGTGTCTCCACCCCCATTGTTCTACCCGGACACTGAGGTCCAGCTCCGAGGGCCTCCTGGCGGTTCCCTCATTGCAAGAAGTGAGGTTACAGGGAACCAGACAGAGGGCCTTCTCGGTAGTGGTGCCCACCCTGTGGAATACCCTCCCTTCAGATGTGAAGGAAATAAGCAGCTATCCTATCTTTAAAAGACATCTGAAGGCAGCCTTGTTCAGGGAAGTTTTTAATATTTAATGCTGTACTGTTTTTCTCACATGATTGGGAGCCGCCCAGAGTGGCTGGGGAGACTCAGCCAGATGGGCGGGGTATAAATAATAAATTATTATTATTATATAATGTTCATTTCATTATTATTATTTTTCTAAAAATCAGGACAGCTTGAGAAGATACCCCAAAGATTTCAACCACCTCCACTGCCAGCAGCAGTGGTATTGGTGGGGGGGCGGTGAGTACAGAGCCACACAGGTGCCATGGGAGAGAGTTCCTTGGGTGTCGTTGCACCCATGGGTGCCACACCGGGGAACATTGCTTTAATTAATTAATTAATTAATTAATTAATTTTAAATAATCACACTTTCATCTATGGACGTCGAATAACTTACAGAAAAACCATTCAGTCGAAAATCTAACAATAACATCAAAAGCCTTCTCCTATTCATTATGCATAACAGTATATACTTTTGCCCCTTCTCATTTATCCTAATTTCCTCCCCCTTCGTCCCTCCCCTTTAACCCCTCCCCCCCAAAATTATTCTCTCTTCAAATCTTTAGCTATGTGCACAGATTATTCATTCTAATTTGGATGCTTGGCTTGGCTTTCCCCCGTGCTATCCAATTCCTATAACTTGTCCATTTATTCAAAATCTGTTTTCCCATGTATCTTCCGTCATTACCTGTTCAAATATATCAGATTGTATATATTCAAAAACACAGTCATTCCATTTTTCCGTTGTCCATTTATCCTTTTCCTTCCATCCTGATGCGATAACTAGCATACCAGCTAAGATCATAATTTTATACCCATCTTGCTCTTTTCTTTCTATTTTACTTTTCCCCAGTATTCCTGACATAAGCATTTCTCTATTGACGGAACATTTTGCCTTAATACATACAAACATACAGTTCCGTCAATACCACTCCATCTATTACAATTTTAAGTTGTGAACTGCCCTGAGATCTACGGATGAAGAGCAGTATACAAATCTAATTGAATAATAATAATAATAATAATAATAATAATAATTTGACCTTCAGTGGTGCTTCTCACACAGAGAATATAATTTCCCAGACCTGCGCATGCACCATTCAAAGCACTTTGCTTCTTCATGCTGTGCATCGTTAAACTATGGAACTCCCTGCCACAGCAGGCAGTGATGGATGGCTTTTAAAGAGGACTAGAGGGCTACCAAGGGACGCGGGTGGCGCTGTGGGTTAAACCACAGAGCCCAGGACTTGCTGATCAGAAGGTCGGCGGTTCGAATCCCCATGACGGGGTGAGCTCCTGTTGCTCGGTCCCTGCTCCTGCCAACCTAGCAGTTCGAAAGCACGTCAAAGTGCAAGTAGATAAATAGGTACCACTCTGGCGGGAAGGAAAATGGTGTTTCCATGCACTGCTCTGGTTTGCCAGAAGCGGCTTAGTCATGCTGGCCACATGACCTGGAAGCTGTATGCCGGCTCCCTCGGCCAGTAAAGCGAGATGAGCGCTGCAACCCCAGAATCGGCCACGACTGGACCTAATGGTCAGGGGTCCCTTTACCTTTAGAGGGCTACCAGCTATTAAGGTCGAGCTCTGCTTCCATTTTGGAGGCATCAATGTTTCTGAACACCAGTTGCTGGAGGGGAGAGGACTCTTGTGCTTGGATGCGCCTTGCGGATTTCGCACAGCCACTGTGAGAACAGGATGCTGGACTAGACTGGCGCAATGCAGCCGAGTCTTCTTATGTCTTTATGAATGTAAGTTCAGTGCCGTTTGCTAGGCAGCTAAAGAAATTGGAGTTCTTGTTGGAAATACACTAAAAAGGATATGCCAAGAACTCAGGCCACAAGTTTCAATATAAGGAATAATTCCTACTCGAGAGTTGAAAAGAAAAACGTGTATATTCTGCTAAGAATAACAGTTTGAAGCTAATGGTAAATTTAAACACAACGTGTAGGTACAGTAGTTTTAAGGTAAAACGTTTAAGTACAGAAATAATGTAGTTTCAAATATGCAGTGATATAGTATAAAGGTACATAAAATACCAGTACACAACAATTATTTTGTACAAGTCTCAATGGCAGTCAAAAGGAGTCCATATTATATAGAATCAGAATAAAGAATCAAATAGGGCCGAAAAGGAGTATCCGGAGTGTAAATCAGATGTACGACTCAGTAGTGGTGACCAGGACAGGGTCCTGTTTCGGAGTAAACGCCTTCTTCAGCTGGTAATATCAAATAATATGTCAAAATAAAACAGGTTCTTCAATACCATAGATCATAAATATAATAAAGTATATACATTCTAAAGTGTATTAACACATATCATGATATTTGGTTCCATACCTCGGTTTTTTGAGGGCTATAAATCTGTTGGAAGTCTGTATCATTTAATTCTTTTATGTTTCTTTTTCGACATGTGTCTGGAGATAAGGATTTACAAGAGTTATTATTTCCAGTCAAATTGTTTGTGAAAAACAGACATCAAATGGGTGTTTTCTCACCTTAGATAATGGAATGCTTCCAAGTTTTCTTGCGTTTCTCTGTGCGTTTTCCATTAGGGGGTGAGAAATGCAGGAATATGGCAGCTGTCCCAGACAGGGATTGAACTCGGAATCTTAGCATTATCAAGCTCTAACTGACTGAGCGATTCAGGGGCAGCTATTGCCTTAGCGCCCTGTCTCTGGGCTTCTCCAGAGGCATCTGGTTGGGAGGGAAAAGGATGCTAGACAATTTATTTTTAATAATAATTTTTATTAGTTTTAATAATAATAATAATAAATTTTATTTATACCCCGCCCTCCCTGGCCAGAGCTGGGCTCAGGGCGGCTAACATCAATAAAATTTCAGTAAAAACATAATAAGAAAAAAAAGAAAAGAAAAAAAAAACACAATTTAAAATACAGGTTAAAATGCAATTTAAAATGCAGCCTCATTTTAAAAGTCAAACCATAAGGGGAGGGAAACATAAGGGTCAGACTGAGTCCAAACCAAAGTTTTCAGTTACAATCCAATATTAGCCTCATCATAACAATACCAATTTATAATACAATTACTAATTCCAATCGTTCAAATACCAAATTATATAATTTAGGTAAAGTGCCCCCCCCCGTGTGCTAGAATTGATGGCTGATGGTTTTCTTTATTTCTGCGTTCCAAACTCTTATTAATTTCAATTACACTCCGGCCATAATAATAATAATCCCATTATACAACAACTGCTATTTTAATAAATTGTATTCTTGGTGACACATTAAATGATTTAGAAATCTACAAGTGAGGCACTCAAACGATAACCTTGTTCTTCCTGTGTGTGGCAATTATTCTGTCTGTGGTGTTTCTTATGTACCGTATTTTTTGCTCTATAAGACTCACTTTTTCCCTCCTAAAAAGTATGGGGAAATGTGTGTGCGTCTTATGGAGCGAATGCAGGCTGCGCAGCTATCCCAGAACGGCAAGAGGGATTGCTGCTTTCACTGCGCAGCGATCCCTCTTGCTGTCCTGGCTTCTGAGATTCAGAATATTTTTTTCTTGTTTTCCGCCTCCAAAAACTAGGTGTGTCTTAGGGTCTGGTGCGTCTTATAGAGCGAAAAATACGGTATTTCTTATGCATTTATTTATTGGATTCATATCCCCCCTTTCCTCCGAAGAGCTCAAGGCAGCCTTTTCTCTCCCCTCTTCCTTTGAATCCTCACAACAACCTTGTGAGGTAGGCTAGACTGTGACTGGCCCAAGGTCAAACACAGTGAGTTTCTATGCAAAATGGGGATTTGAACCCTGATCTGTCAGATCCTTAGCCCAGCACATTAATTGCTGCACCATAATGGCTCACGATAGCTAGGTCTGTGGTCTGATCCTGCAGGAGTCTTTATATCTTTTAAAATCGATCACACCACACATATAAAAAAGCCTGTGGGTTTTTCTTGAAGATGCTTCTTCCTAGAGAAAACCAGTTCTCCACTGTACGCCCAGGTGGTGTGGTAAGACAACATTGTCTTCTACTCTTGAAGATGGGTATTTCCTGCCCTGCAGTCTCTTCAGAACTTGGAGTCTTCTCCTCACAACATTTCCAAACTTTTCCCACCTCAGAGGCTAAGGAGGAGTTTGATGGAGGCACGCAGGCCAAATCTGGGTGTAGAGAACCCCCCGTTGCCTTCATAGGAGAGGAAGTGAGAAGGACAATCTAAACAAAGAAAGAGAGGGAGGGAGAGAATTAGAGGAACATAAGGCCTTGCAAACACCTAATATCCCCTCCAGGCAAAGATGAAAATTAATGCTATGCTTTTCCAGTTTCAATAGTGTAATCCAGTACAGTGGTACCCCTGGTTGCGAACGGGATCCGTTCCGGCGGGATATAAATAAAATTGTATTATTATTATTTTTTATTATAAATTAAGGAGAAAGACATGCAAGAACATAGAGGAAGCTGCAATAGAAAGCAGGAGCTCAGTCGGTAGAGCATGAGACCTCTTAATCTCACGGTCATGGGTTTGAGCCCCATTTGGGCAAAAAAGATTCCTGCATTGCAGCGGGTTGGACTAGATGACCCTTGGGGTCCCTTCCTACTCTGCAGTTCTGTGATTCTATGTAGCAACTCACCAACACAACAGAGATGAATGCCATCGTAGCAGCTCCCCTTTTCAATCTTCTGTGCAGGGCAGAGAGTGGGGTGGCAGGTCCCTTTGTCTTCGTGGCACTTCAGGGTGTCTCTTGCATGGCTGTGCCCTAAGGCAGGGAGAGATACGCAAAAGGGGTCAGTTCACGCACTGGCATGCAGAAGGGATGGGCTGCATGAGAGGCAAACAGCCGTTTGAAGCAGCGTGTTTATAACGAAGAGCAGAATAAGAGCCTACTGGATCAGGTCAATGGCCCTTAAGGCACACTAGGTCAAAGGAGGGAGATCCATGGCTCTCCAGAATATGCTGGATTGCAACCCCAATAATCTCTGAACACTAGTCATGCTAGCTAGGGTTGATGGAGCCTGACAACATCTGCTTTTTTTTATAATAATATTTTATTAAGTTTAACAATAAAAAGATACAACCAGACATAGAACAATAAAAACACAGGGAAAATATAAAACACAACAATACAAACTTTCACAATACATAAAATACAAGCATTTAACCTAACAAGGGGGGAAAAAACAATCAACACACAAGAAATAGAATAAGAAAAACACAAATCACTCTTTTCTAATTATTCATCTTCAATTAACTTATTTTCCTGACTTCCTCACGCCTCCCTTTTTTATATCCCTTTTTAACAGTTAGTTCAGCAAATTCATATCCTACTACTTTGTCCTTATATATTTTACCTCCCAAATTTATAATTTCAAATTTTTATCTCTTGTTACTAGAACCCCCTTCATTTTATTTCAATGTCATCAGCATTCATACATTTTACAGTACTTCTGTAAATAAATTTTAAATTTCCTCCAATCTTCTTCCACCAACTCTTCTCCCTGATCTCGGATTCTGCCAGTCATCTCAGCCATTTCCATATAGTCGATTACTTGCATCTGCCATTCTTCCAAGATGGGTAATTCTTGTGTCTTCCAAAGCTTTGCGATGAGTATTCTTGCTGCTGCTGTAGCGTACATAAAAAAAGTTCTATCCGTCTTTGGCACCAATTGGCCAACTATGCCCAGGAGAAAGGCCTCTGGTTTCTTCACAAAAGTGTATTTAAGTACCTTTTTTATTTCATTATAAATCGTCTCCCAGAAAGCCTTAATCCTCGGGCACGTCCACCAAAGGTGAAAGAATGTACCTTCAATTTCTTTGCATTTCCAACATTTATTATCGGGCAAGTGGTATATTTTTGCAAGCTTGACTGGGGTCATGTACCACCTATACATCATTTTCATAATATTCTCTCTTAGGGCATTACATGCCGTAAATTTAATCCCAGTGGTCCACAACTGCTCCCAGTCAGCAAACATGATATTATGTCCTAAATCTTGTGCCCATTTAATCATAGCAGATTTTACCATTTCTTCCTCAGTACTCCATTTCAACAGCAAATTATACATTCTTGATAATATCTTAGCATTGGGTTCTAACAATTCTGTTTCCAACTTTGATTTTTCCACCTGAAAACCAATTTTTTTATCTTGATTATAAACCTCTCTTATTTGAAAATAATGTAACCAGTCTCGCACCTTCCCTTTAAGCTTCTCATAACTCTGCAATTTCAGCTTGTCACCTTCCTGTTCCAAAATATCACAATACTTTGGCCATTTTTCCTCCATATTAAGTTTTTTCATAGCTTTCGCTTCCATAGGTGATAACCACCTTGGGGTTTTGTTCTCCAAAAAATCTTTATATCTTGTCCAGACATTAAATAATGCTTTCCTGACAATATGGTTTTTGAATGCTTTATGCGCTTTAACCTTGCCATACCACAAATATGCATGCCACCCAAATACATTATCATAACCTTCAAGATCTAGGATGTCAGTGTTCTCAAGAAGTAGCCATTCCTTCAACCAGCAAAAAGCTGCTGATTCATAATAAAGTTTAAAGTCCGGCAGGGCAAACCCCCCTCTATCTTTAGCATCAGTAAGTATCTTAAATTTTATTCTGGGCTTTTTGCCCTGCCAGACAAATCTAGAGATATCTCTTTGCCACCTCTTGAAACAGTCCATCTTGTCAATGATTTGTAATGATTGAAACAAAAACAACATTCTCGGCAATACATTCATCTTAATGACAGCAATCCGACCCAGCAAGGAAAGCTTCAAATTCGACCAAATCTCTAAATCTTTCTTCACTTCTGACCAACATTTCTCATAATTATCTTTAAATAAATTTGCATTCTTAGCAGTCATATTCACCCCCAAGTATTTTACCTTCTTTACTAATGTCAGATCTGTCTCTTTCTGAAACCTCTCTCTCTCCATCGGTGTCAAGTTTTTCTCCAAAACTTTAGTTTTTGACTTGTTTAACTTAAAGCCTGCCACATGACCAAACTCCTAGATTAATTCCAAAGCCCTCTTGGTACTAGGTACTGGCTCTTATAATGTCAATACAAGATCATCTGCAAAGGCTTTAAGTTTATATTGTTTTGCTCCGACCTGAATACCATGAATCAGCTGGTCCCTTCTTATCATATTTAGCAAAACCTCCAGGACAACATCTGGACCAGTGCCGATTTACATATAAGCTAACAAGCTATAGTTTAGGGCCCCACTCTCTTGGGCCCCCCCCAAAAGAACTGGATGTACATTTCCAAAATACAAGATAAAAAACAAATAAAATAAAACCAACAGACAGCAACAGTGTTTTGTGTTGTGTAGGCTCCTACGATGTATGTAATGGGCCCCGCCTGCTAGTCTGTGCCCTAAAATATCACTGGTTTGCTCATCTCTATATATAGGGTGCCTACATTCTGCTATTTATAATTATTACTAGTTTGCATCATTATATTTACACCTATTATTGTTTCATGTTACAGCAAGTTTCTAGAGACTAGATTATGAGTCTTTGTTAACTGTGTTTCTAAAGGAACTTTTGTTATTGCCAAATGCCAAGGAGTTTGCATTATTAAGTTTGTTATGAATGAAAAATCATTTTAAGTTAGAGCTTGATAATTATTTCACTATTAATACACTTCTTCTTAATTGTATTTCACTATTAATATACTTCTTCTTAATTGTATTTCAGTTGAACAATTACTTTGATAAAATACATATTGTTATGTGCAAATAGCTTTAGATACGTATTAGGTCCATAAATTACCACATAGCATATATTCAACACAAAAAAAAGCACCAATTTGTTGTTTGCAAAGGACAGCTGGACATATAAAGGGCCCCATTACCTTCAGTAGCTTAGGGCCTCATCAAACCTAAATCGGACCCTGATCTGGAGCCACTGTCAACTGGCAGTGCTCACTTAGATAGAATCATAGAGTTGTGGAGCTGGAAGGGATGCCAAGATTCATCTAGTCCAGGCTTCCACAAACTTGGCCCTCCAGATGTTTTTGGCCTACAACTCCCATGATCCCTAGCTAGCTGGACCAGTGGTCAGCGATGATGGGAAGTGTAGTTTCAAAACATCTGGAGGGCCGAGTTTGAGGAAGCCTGATCTAGTCCAACCCCCTGCAATGAAGGAATCTCAGCTCAACCTTTGCTTAAAAACCTCCAATGCTTTCCGCATTCTTGATTCCCTGCGTCGGACCTTTGATTGTAAGCCAGCATTTGAACCTCTTACGAAGGACGGCATGGCTGTTCAACAACATAAAATAATAACAATAGCAAGAACTACCACCTACCTGGGGTTAAGGTGCAGAGAAGCAAGAACGCAACCAGGAAAAGAGACGGCATGATCCTCGTGGCCAGTTGATTTAGCAGCGGAGCAAGTCCCAGATGCATTCAGAGCCACAATGTGTTGCGTATATGTGAAAAAATAATGTATTTTGGGCCTTTTTAAAGGGATGGGAACCAGTTTAGCTGTTTCCTGGTGGCTTAAGGGATTTGATTGCAGCTGGAGATTTTACCTGCCTATGGGAACAGCACTGCTGAACAGAAAAAGTCTTATAAACACAATAGACGAAGGTCACATGTGAAGCCGGAGAAGAACTAATCTTCCTACAATGTCATCAGGGCTTCAGGATGGGGTGGAGTTTCTTGGGTGACTCAGTTGATAAGGAAGCAGAGACAAGCCTCCCTGAGGACGGGAATTCTGAAAGCTCAGTAAACTTTTGCTCATCGTGGTGATGGGAAATGTGTCCTTTTAAAACTCCATGCGTCATTATGGCAAGAGGTGTTGAGAGATCTTTTGTCTGTGGTCATTCCAAATAACTGGTGCAGGTACCCTCTGTTGCATTTTCTTGGTGTACTAGATTCATTTGTATTATAACAGTTTAGGGTGCCCACACATAGCAAACACACGGGCCACAGAAAACCAATCCTTCACCCTTCAAATTTTAGGAAATATTCCTTTAGAAAAATTACACATTATTTTAGCACACAGAACAAACCCAAAAGCCATCTTAGCTCTTCTAATTACTCTAAACATTTCCTCTGCAGAAGGAAATATCTTGGAGAAACCTTCCCTAGTAGTTCTTTTCACTTACAAATCCTTCAGAACCTGTCTTAATGGTGTCTTTTGTATGAATGGGATATTCTTGTGGACCTGGATTCAAAAGAACTAAAGTATTTACCATCTCAAAAGAACCCTGGCCAGCTGATTGCATAACCCTGGCCAGCCTGTCCAGGGCTTGCAACCAGTAAAACAGGGGTCTCCAAACTAAAGCCCGAGGGCTGGATAAGGCCTGAGGGTCTCGTTTATCTGGCCCATGGCAACCCCTGCCTCCACCTGCTCTCACCGGCGCTGCGCTGCGCAGCTGCTCACTTCTGGGTTGGAGGAGAACCAGAAATAGCTTGTGCGCATGTACATGCGTTATTTCCAGTGCACATTCGGTTCGGAGTAGGCCCGTGCACATGCACACAAGGTATTTCCGGTGCTCCTCCAACCCAGAAGTGCACCGGAAATAGTGTGTGCGCATGCGTATGGGCATGCGCTCCCCCACCCTCCGGCCCGCAGCGCGATCAGCGCTGGAGACACCGGCCCGAGGCTCGGTAAGTTTGCTGACCTCTGCAGTAAAACATTATCAGGCACCTTGACAGACAAGAGAGAAGCCACTCTCAATTTTTTGTTGTAGACTGCCTCCTTCTGTGCATGATGCTTTTAGGGTGGACTTGCCGATCAGAAGGTTGGCGGTTCGAATCCCCCTGACAGGGTGAGCTCCCGTTGCTTGGTCCCTGCTCCTGCCAACGAAAACACGTCAAGTGCAAGTAGATAAATAGGTACCACTCCGGCGGGAAGGTAAACGGCGTTTCCGTGCACTGCTCTGGTTTGCCAGAAGTGGCTTAGTCATGCTGGCCACATGACCCGGAAGCTGTACGCCAGCTCCCTCGGCCAATAAAGCGAGATGAGCGCCACATCCCCAGAGTCGGCCACAACTGGACCTAATGGTCAGGGGTCCCTTTACCTTTACCTCGTCTAAGGCAGGGGTCGGCAAGGTTTACCTTGCCTGGGCCGGATCAGTCCTGCAGAGATTCCTCTGTGGGCCATGTGCAGACATGATTTCCGGCGCTGCAGAAGTAAGTCCCTGCACCACACTACACTGGTTTAGCGCAGTGCGCCGGGACTCACCGAGTGGGCGGCTCGGTTCTGCACTGGCTCGTGGGCCAGTTAAACAGCCTCCATGGGTCGCTTTTGGCCCATGGGCCACACGTTGCCGACCTCTGGTCTAAGGGGATTGGGCAATGTCTAGTCTTTAAAGGGACTTCCACACCTTTGCTATGGGTCTCTCTTACATCCTTGCAAGGTAGGTACAGAAAAATAAAGATCTGCCTTGTTTTTCACTGGAACCTGCCTCCATCCATTCTTCTCTGACCAATCATGGACTAAGGGGACTCAGTGTCCCTTGGGGAGTTGGGGAGCAAAAGCCAACCCTGATTTCCCCCCTACAACATTAGGAACATAGGAAGTTGTAGATAGACCTTTAGTCTATCTACATCAGTACTGTCCCCCACTTGCTGGCAGTAGCTCTCCGATATTTCAGACAGGGATTTCTCCCAGCCCTACCTGGAAATGTTTGGGACTGAACACAGGATGTTCTGCCTGCAAGGCAGATGTCTTTGTGGTATAAGAACGTACAGACTTTAGCTACTTGGGGGGGGGGGGACTGCAGGCAAACGGTGTGCTTCCTTAACTTACCATGATAAGATTCTTTCTTGCAGGGAGACAGGTGGTGGTTTTCATTCTTCAGCTAATCTGATTGGATTTGGACTCGGACAATGGGTACATCTCCTGAGGGGCATCTCCTAAGGATGGCTGATAAGATTGCATTGCAAAAAGCCATGTCCTTTGCACACGGCTTGCAATGCAACATCATTTCCATGGAGGCGACCGGTTTAACTCCTGCAGCAGCTAGGCCCATCAACCAGCTTCCTTGCTTTTATTGCAAAGCAGAAAAGGCAACAAATTGGAGTCATTAAAAAAAGAGAAAACCATATTGGAAGATACTGAAGTGGAGCAGCTCTCAGCAGGGCCGTCTTACCCATAGGTGCTAGGGGTGTGGGGCACCTGGGCGCCAGGCTTTCAGTGGCGCCAGGCCAAGAGTCCAGGGCCTGAGATTTGAGTCTGGGGAAGAGCCCGCCTGTCAGTTGGAGTGCCGTGACGAACTCTTCTGCTGCACTGCGAGTTCATGGGTGACAGAGCCAGCGAGACGCTGAGGCGGGCAGCTGGCTCCACCCTCCTGCACATCTGGGACTGGGCAACCGGGGGGTGGGCACTAGGCGAATCTTTGCACCCCAGCACCGCATATCCTTAAGACAGCCCTGGCTCTCAGCTGGCACCCTGCCAACACTACAACAGGTCTGAGGGACAGTGGACTGGCCCCCTGCTGATCATGTTAGGCTGGGTAGTTCACAAGTCTCTGTGGCTTTGTTTAATGTTTTATATTTTTCTCAGAAGGTTGATAAAGTAGGTGAAGAGGTGTTCCTAAGAAAGGCAGCCTCTCCTCCACAAATTTACCCACTCCTCTTTTAAAGCCATCCAAGTTGGTGGCCGTCACTGTCTCCAGTGGAAGTGAGTTCCAAAGTTTGACTATGCGCCGAGGGAAGAAGTACTATCTTGTATCTGCCCTGTGTCTTCCAACATTCAGTTTCACTGGATGTCCATGTGTTCTAGAGTTGTGAAGGGGAGGGGGGAGATTTTCTCTATCTGTGTAGCCCAAAATCATCTTGAGGGCCACAGGTTCCCCATCCCTGGTCCAAGATTTAGGCCCTCCAGAACTTCTCTGCCTCAGTGAAAGCTGCTTGTGCAGGATGAATGAGATGAGAGAGACACCTAGTGGTCGCATGGAAGCGCATCGCATTTGAATGCCACTCTCGGTTTGGAATGTGACCAGGGTTCATTTCATTTATTTAATCGGTATACTCTCCTTCAACTGTAGATCTCAGGGCAGTTGACAACATCAAGATACAAGATAAAAACACAAAATACATAATAAAACAAGAAAAAAGCAAATCAATGCCACAAACCAATACGCCCCCTCCACAAACACATTTAAAAGGATATAGGATGTTAGCCAAAAGCTAATATGGAAGAATATAGAGAATATAAAGATTTGATGGATTATGAAAGAACTTAAGGAAGTGAAATGACTGAAGAACAGATGTAAAGGTGAACAAGATAACTAAGAGATGTGTGGTGAATGCGGTGGAAGTATTTTATAGTATTTTAACTAGGATTTATATATTGTAATGTTTGAACCATGAATTTGGTATTATTGGTTATGAAAAGCAGTTTTTTCTTTTCTTTTATCTTTTGTCTTTTTTATTTTCTTAGTCTGTTTTTTGGAAAATATGTATATAAATGTGTTTACAGTGTTACGTATTGCTCTTTGTTCCTCTTTGTTTTTCTTTTCTTGTAATATTCAATAAAAACTAATAATACTAATAGAAAAGGATGTTAGCCAAAAGCCTGGTTGAAGAGGAATGTTCCTGCCTTGCGACTAAGGTGTATAATGAAGGGACCAGGTGAACTTCGCTGAGGAGAGCATTCCACAGATTGGGAGCCACTGCAGAAAAGGCCCTTTCTTTTGTTGCCACTCTCCGGACCTGTCGTGGAGGAGGCACAGGAAGAAAGGCTTCAGATGATGATCTCAGGGTCCAGGCAGGTTCCTATGGAGCGAGGCAGTCCTTGAGGTATTGTGGTCCTGAGCCATTGAGAATAGCTGGGCGCTTCTCCCTGTGGGGCAGTGTTTCACAAACTTGGGCTTCCAGCTGCTTTTGGACTACAAGTCCCATCATCCCTAGCTAGCAGGGCCAGTGGCCAGGGATGATGGGAATTGTAGTCCAAAACCAGCTGGGGATTCAAGTTTGGGAAACCCTGGCCTAGACACTAGATTGGTGTGTGTAATCCAGAGCTGTAGAAGCGACTGTGTTCTCTTTGAAAATAGAGCGTTAACGGTCTGCCGTGTGCATTCTGGGAAGCAATCAACCAGGGGAAGGAATCCTTTTGCATTATAATTAGGGACTGGGGGAGAAATCTACTTCAGTTAGCATTCAGATGCAAACTTGCCTATTTCACACTTTCTGAAACCATCCAGCCAACTGTATTGCAGAGATCCCTTGAATTTCGCATGTGTTTTGCAACACAGTTCTCCAGCCAGGTAATGTGTACGAACATGTATCTGTTATGGCAAAGTGCACATAAAAATGCATATATGACTGAAAATAACATACAAAGGTGTATCAGAAGGAAATACTACAATAAAGCATGTATCGAGCAAAATTGCAGAGAGAAAAAACACAATTAAAGTTTGAATTTTCACGTGCAAATGTTGAGAGCTGAACTTAAGGTAGGACAAACGAGAAACCAAAAACGGACAGATTCACTCATCCCTACTTGTAAGACATACCTTTCCAGAGTCTCAAATGCAACATATTTATTTTATAAATATGAACATGCTGCCCCCTTGTGATATAAGCATTCTTTGATCTGCACCAGGGAGGTTGGTCTCCACTGAGTCATTTAAGGTGCTCCAGCAAAGCATCAGCAGGTTGGGAGAAAAGGAACAGCTGCTCATTTACTGGCGAGGAACCACACTTTCTTAGTGGGTGCCCTTTTGGGAAGGGGACACCCTGCTTTCCTGGTGGTCCCAGGAGACTCCTTCTTGGGGCGGGCTTTTCCTGTCTCCCCGGTGCTCTTGAAGGATGCCGGAGGGACGACCTGCTTTGTCGGGGCCATCCCCACATTCACGGGGGGTACAAAAGAGGGTTTTTGGTTGACAACGAGCCCTGGTTTCTGGGGGGCCCCAAAGGCTGGTGCGGTGGGATAGGCTGCGGGCTTCCTGGAGGTTGCCCTCTTCCTAGGGGCAGCTCCCAACTGGGAGGAAGGTTGCCTGGAAGGTCTTGGGGGCAGCACAGGAGGAGAACACTTGACGTTTCCTGAGCTGCTAGGCCTCACGCGGCAGATAGGGGGAGCCTGCCCCAGAGGGGCGGCTGCTGTGGTTGCTGCTTGGGTAGCCAGAAACCCCAACGCTTTGGGGTTTGCTGAAGTGGCCCGTGTAGAGCGCTTCTGGGAGGAATCCTTGACTGGCGGAGTCCCCAGTCTTCTACGAGTGCCAGCTGCAGCCCGCTTTTCGGGAGGCTGGACCAATTTCTCCTTGTTTCCTCGAATGCGGGTCCAGGCCTGCTTGATGACATGCAGCATCCTTTTCACAGGGTTCCTCGAGGGCTTCTCTGCTGTGGGTACATCCTTTGGGCCCCTGCCCGGATGGTGTCCTGCTTGCGGAGGCCCCTGCTGGAGTTGGTGCTCCAAGCCGGGTGGTGGGAGGCACTTGCCCTTGCCCGCCAGCTTCTTGCCAAGGCTAACCTGGACCGAGGAGGAGGTGGCCTCGATTTGGGTCCCCATTTGCAGATGCTGCACCATCACTCCAGAAGGCTTGCAAGGGATCCTGGGGCCTGGGTTGGCGGAGATGCCCTCTTTGATGCTGCCGCCGCCACCACATCGCTCTGGGGGCTGCTCCTGCGCCTTTCCCTCCTCTGCCGTCTCCGGCAGGCCCCACTTCCTGGCGTGGATCTTGTTGATCTTCAGGTGGAAGTCCAGGCCCATCAGCACATTCCCGTTGCGCACCGTCAGCCGTGGGAAGATGTGCAGGAGGGGGTCCTGCTGAGTGCGCGGGTGAGAGCACATGGCGCTGCAGCTCCCGCACTGCCGGCACACGGGGTACTCTGCCCGCAGCTCCCCGTAGCCCATCTCTAGGCCTTGTGCCAGGCTGAGCCGCAGGTCCTCCACTGTCTGCTCCACACTCAGGGAGGCAAGGATGGAGCGGCTTAGCTGCTGGCGGGAGGGCAGCTCACGGAGTGCCTGAGTGCTTGGGGACAGCTTGGCCACAGTTGTCCCACTGCTGTTGCCTTGAAAGGGCAGCACTGCTTTTGGAGCTGCCACTTGGCTCGTGGGCAGTGGGCTGGCCGGAAACTTGGTAGCTGGCCCGAATTCCCTTCCCTCTCTAGCTTCAGGCTTCAGTGTGGCTCGGGCTGTGCTTCCACTCTCCTCGGAAATGGAGAGTGTCGCATAGGGGACCTCCGGGGCAGGTCTCTGTGAGGAGGACTTGGTTTGCTCTAATGTCCTGCTGCCCTTCTCAGAGGACAAGAGTGGCTTTGCCACGGGTGGTCCTCCTTCCCCATCTTGTTGCAAAGCACCTTGGCATTCGTGCCCAGGATCTGTGGCAATCAGCACCTGCCCAGGAGCGCTGGCCTTTGCTATAGCAAAAGGTTCCTTGGGGAGGTTCTCCTCCAAACTCACTGTGTGGCCCATCAATTGGGGTGGATCTTCATGGGACATGTCCTTTCTCCTGTCCGTGTCGTCCAGGGTGTTTTCTCCTCCTGCTTGGCAGCTTCCTACTTCCCAAGGACTCTCTGCTGAGTCCATCACATGGAAAGGGGCACCCTTGCTTTGGTTCTCCAGGATGCCGCCATGGCTGATGAGTCTGTTATCTATGGGGTTGTGAGGCTCACCCCCAGCTGCAAGGCTCTTTCTTACATGGTCCATAGGCGTGTCAGGCCTTGCAGAGCAGGGACTGTCTTCTGCCTTTTGAACAAGACTCTTTCCCTCTCTGCCTCTGCCTGCACTGCTTTCTAGTTTGTGTTGGACAGAACTGGAGAAAGGGAGGGGTGGCGGTTGGTGGCACTCCATTGAGGTGTGGGGTGTGAATTCTTGCATGGGGGCCTCCATTTGCTCTGACAGCTGGATTTGCTTCTTGGAGGAAAAGTGAGGTGCAGGTTGTGGACCTTCCTTTATCGAGGGTTGGGGTGCAGATTCTTGCACGGGGGCCTTCATTTTTTCTGACAACTCGATTTCCTTCTTGGAAGAAGAATGGGGTGCCCTTGAAGCTTGAGGTGCAGATTCCTGTGCAGGGACCATCATTTTCTCTGCCCTCCTGATTTCTAACCGTTGAAAGGCATCTTGTCTTGGATGCAAAGGGAGCGTGACTCCAAGTGCCAGCTGGGCACTGCCAGGCTTTGCTACGGGCACAGGCTCCTTGGGAGAGATTCCGTGGTCTTTTAGATGGGATGCACCTTGGTGTGAAATGGCCTTAACCTTCCTGCTGCTCTTGGAGGGCTGCCTCTGACTCTCTCTCCCAGCATGACGGCTTTGGGCTTCCTTACTTTCAAGGCTTTCAGCTCGACCCATCATGCCTGAAGCCTTCACTTTCTTCTCTGGGGCACCAAGGATCCCTGGACTGCTTTTGCTGGTGAGGTGGCTGCTCCTGGGGCGCCTAGTTCTACCTCTGCTTACAAACCTGCTCCTTAGAGAACTCTCTGAAAAGCCTGGTCTTGTGGGAGGCAGGGTGACCCTTTTCGCTACCCTGAATTCATTTCCTTCCTCTGCTCTTATCTTGGGTGCCACCTGGACAGCACTCCCCTTTTGGGAGAATGTAAAGGGAATGGGCTGGGGATAACACCCCCTCACAGTTTGGGATGCAAGCCCCCTTGAGGGGGCCCTGGCTGGCTCAGACAGCTCTTCCTCCTCCTCCTCAACCCTCTGTGGGGGGCTACAGGAGTGTGCAGGTGATGGGGAGCGGGTGATCTGGCACGTCAGGGAGTGAGTCAAAGGAGTGGGCTCTCCCCAGAGATTGTGCATCTGTTTCTTCTTCATGTTGAACTCCAAGTGCTGAGCAGTATCTGGGCTGATGGCTGTGCAGGGACCACGGGGAGCTTGGTGGGCCTTGTGGGAATGAGGTTTGGGCAAGGCAGGCCTCTCCTTCCAAGATGTTCCTCCCCTTGACATTATTGCCTCCAGAAGCTGGGCCCTGGTTTTCACACTAGTTGGACTGATGCTCATGGGCCCAGACTGCCTGCTTCTCTCCTTCTCAGCCCTCTGTGGGGGGCTCGAAGAGCGGGCCGGGGAAGGGGAGTGGGGAGCCTGGCATGTCAGTTTGGCCAGGGACTTAGTCGAGAGGGTGGGCTCCCCCCAGATCTCTGGGATCTGCTTCTTCTTCACATTGAAGTCCAAGCGCTGGGTGGCATCCGACCCAAGTGCTGAGCAGGATCTACGGTGACGAAGCTGACCCCTTTGGGAAGGGTGTTTGGGCAAGGCAGGTCTCTCCTCCCAGGAAACTGCTCCCTCCGACATCATCTCTTCCAAAAGCTGGGCCGTGGCTTTCACATGAGCTGGTTTGGTGTTCCCTGAAGGTGAGACCCTGTCCCGGATGCTGTCGGATGTGGGCAGAGCCAAAGGTTGACCAGAAAACACTCGGGAAGTTGGGGGGTTGCAGTTTGGACCTGAGAGAGAGGAGAGAGAGAAGCGGAAGTAGTCAGAAACGGACCAGTTCTTTCTCCAGAATGTCACAACATCTCAGATGGATTGTCAAGGTGAGGATTCAGGGACCAGGGTAATCCTGACCTGTTAGAACAGCGGTTCTCAACCTGTGGGTCCCCAGATGTTGTTGGACTACAACTCCCATCATCCCTGAGCTCTGGCCTTGCTAGCTAGGGGCGATGGGAGTTGTAGTTCAACAACATCTGGGGACCCACAGGTTGAGAACTGCTGTGTTAGAGCATTTCAGTAGCAGTTGTTGAGGAGGGGTGTAGTTGTTTACCTGACCCCCTGTCACAAGTGTCACCAGGAAGAAGAAGGGAAGGAGGGAGGCAGCAGAGAAGGCAGAGTGATGAAAGCACACCAGCAGTGGTGCTGGTTTGACTCTGCTGGTGCATTCACACTGCACCAACCTCCTCATTGCGCAGACAGGCGGAGATCCCCCCAACCCCGGGCGAAACCTGAGAACTCCCAGGTAAGTTCCGTCCACTATTGTGTGGGCAGGGCGATCCCTCCCCTTACCTGGCCAACTCTCTCCTGGCAACGCCTCCCCAGCTGGGATTGGGTAACTGGCAGAGGTAGGCGGCTACCTCCAGGTGTCCAGGCTGGGCGGGGGGTGAATCCAGGCTGTACTGCCGGGAGCCTCATGGGATGGGGGGGGGCTGTGCACAGCCATGCAAAAGGCGCCCCCCATTTGATGTGGGGAGCGGTCATTGTCTCACATCTCTTCCTCCTGGTTAGTTGCATTGACTCTGGTGATGGGAAGGCTGACAAACCTTGTTGCCTCTCCCCACTGACCCCTGTGGAGGAGAACCATGGGGTACCAACCCAAATCTCTCCCCCCTGTGCCCCAAGGTGGGTAATGATTTTGGGGGGGGGATTGAATTAAATTAACACATTTATTTGTGTTGGCTTGTATATGTTTTTTTTTTGGGGGGGGGTAATGAATGGAGACAATGGAAAGCAAATAGAACTGATTTGGAGAAGAATCTGTGGGGAAACAACATATTTACAACCAGAATGTACCTTTTACATTGCGTTGAGTTGCTTCATGGGAAGTGATTCACAAATGGAGATGAATAAATAACTTGGCATGTGCAAATTTGTCTCTATGGTCATCACTCGCTGTGCCCCAAATGAGCAGTTTCAGAAAATAACGTTGTTTGATGTTTCATTTAAACTTTCGTATTTGTATGGGTTTTGAATTGTGCAATTGCTTTGAGACATTTTATGTAGTGAGAAATGAACAAGTGCAATTGCCACCACTACCATCAACAGCAACTTTTGACTCAGGCCAGAGGGTTCTGGGTTCAAGTCTCACTCCTTTGGGAAGCAGTTTTCTCTTAGAATGACAGGGGGAGGGGGAGAGCTTACAACATGGCCAGTTCCCCTGTCCAGGAATGTTCCATGTGTGTAGAAGGCAGAGATGCTTGGAAGATCTTCAACCTTCCTCAATGATGTGCAGAAGAGTACAGTGGTACCTTGGGTTACAGATGCTTCAGGTTATGTGTTTTCGGGTTGCGCACCGCACCAAACCCGGAAGTACCGGAACAGGTTACTTCTGGGTTTTGGCGCTCTCGCATGCGCAAAAGTGCTAAATCGTGCTTTGCGCATGCGCAGAAGCACCAAATTGCGATCTGTGCATGCACAGACGTGGCACTGAGGCTTGCAAACGTGCCTCCCACACGGCTCACGTTCGCAACCCGAGATTCCACTGTATTTAGTGAAAATGGGGGTGAGAATGGGGCCTGTTACTCACAGCTTGAGGGCCTGGGCACAACAGCGAACATTTCCCATGAGCTGCTGCGCTGAACTTCTTCCTGATCGCTCAGAGGCTGATGTCTCTCCCACTTGCTCAAAGCTTCCTCTCTGCTTCTTCTGCTGGAGATGCTGTCAAAGTCAGTTTCGCTGGTGACCTCAGATGCTTGCTGGAGGTTTGGTGCACCAGGGATCAGTTCGTTCAGGGACTCCCAGTTGGGCGTGGGCTCTCCCCACAACTCCTGAAGCACCTTCTGGCAGATGTTGAACTGAGCAGGCTGGTGGGACGTGGGGTCTCTGTGGAGTTCCTCGAGGCCAGCTCCACAGGGTCTGTGAAGCAGTGGTGAGTACCGGCCATCTTCCTCTGGGGCGGATGGTGAGGAGGTGAGGGGCGTGTCTGGGAGGCTTATTACATCATCGCTTGATGAGGACAAAGACCAATTGCTGCTGATGGATGTGAGGGAGCCCAAGGAGGTGCTGGAGACACTAGACAGGACTCTAATGGGCGGAAACACACACAAACAGATATGAGAATTATGGCTCTGTGGAATACAGTAAATCAGGTCTGTGGGGAACCTTTGGTACACCAGATGTTGATGAACTACAAGTCCCATAATCATTGGCCATTCGCCATGCTTGCTGGAGCTGATGGGATGTGTAGTTCGGCAACTGGAGGGCCACACGTTCCTCACCTCTGCAGTAAATAAAAGAGAGAGGTGGGTGTTGCTTTTGCAGTTCCCCAACTAAAGAATGTGTACAAAAACATATATATTAAGGAGAAAATGTGCATGAAGATGTACATAATAGTGGAAAATAACATTGCAGAAATGCATTATATCAGGGGAAATTGCTTGCAGAAATGTGTATGTTAGCCAAAAGCACGAACAACAATGTGTATTTTAGAAACGTATTTATTAGAAATATCAAGTATTAAATGGCTGTCACATGGAAGGTGGAGCAAGATTCGAACTTCAAAGAAGGAGATTCCCACTAAACACCAGGTAGACCAATCCAATGCAAAGAGGTGCTTGACAGTGGAAAAGACTCAGAAGGTGATGGACTCTCCTTCATTGGAGGTTTTTAAACAGAGGCTGGATGATCATCAGCCAGGGATCCTTTAGCTATAATTTCTGCATTGCAGTGGGTTGGACTGGATGACCCTTGAGGTCCCTTCTAATCATAGCTGTCAACATTTCCCTTTTTTAAAGGGAAATTCCCTTATTCCAAATAGGATTCCTCGCAAGAAAAGGGAAAAGTTGACAGTTATGTTTCCAACTCTAGTGTTCTATGTCTGGCATGCTTTGGTTTGCCTATTGGTTGAGGAGGTGCAAATTAGGAAAGGTCACGTTAAAATGCAGCAATTCCCCCTCCTTTCCCAATTCCTAGTTGGAAGTTTGAGCCATGGATCTCCCCACATCATACCTATTTTGCACCCCAGACCTTGTTGCTCTCCCTCTCTCTCCCTCCTTCTCCATTGTCCACTGACTTACGAGTCCAGATCCATCTCCAGCTCCTTCGGTTGGGGTGGGATGTTCACCTCTGTAGAGCTCAGTCTGCACTCCAAGGTCAAGATCTCAGTTGGCTTTGGAAGTCTGGTGGGAAGGAGACAGGCTGGCTAAGGATTCTTTGGAAGATCTATCTGGTAGCCAGTTCAGCTGTCAAAACCTGATGGGAACTGAGCATGGCCAGGCTGGAATGCCTGGACTGCATCATCAGAAACAGATTGGACTTCTTTTAATTTGGTGTTAATGCAAGATCATAAGAAGAGCCTTGCTGGATCAGGCCAGTAGACCATCTAGTCCAGCATCCTGTTCTCACAGCAGCCAACCAGATGTCTGTGGGAAGTCCACCAGAAGGACCTGAGTACAAGAGCACTCTCCCCTCCTGTGGTTTCCAGCAACTGGTGTTTAGAAGCATGTTGCCTCTGGCAGTGAAGTTAGAACATGCCCATCAGGTCAGTAGCCACTGAGATGATAATGAAGCTTCCTTGCACAGCACACAAGGGCATGAAGGCTAACCTCAGGGGTGGATCGAAGGACAATGTGTTCTCCTCAGTATCCTATAGGGCAGTGGTGTTCAACCTGTGGGTCCTCAGATGTTGTTGGACTACAACTCCCATCATCCCTGGCCACTGGTCATGTTGGCTAGGAACGATGGGAGTTGTAGTCCAACAACATCTGGGGACCCACAGGTTGAGAACCACTGCTATAGGGCAAGGACAGTCAGAAGGGAGCTTTCTGGATGATTTGCAGTAGATTAAAAAAAAAAGCATATGCAGGAAATGGACTTCAAATGGAAGTCAGGGGTGAATCTTAGAGTAAGTTGCAGGCAGCTATAGGCACTTGTGGTGGACATGCCCCAAAGTGACAACTTTTTGAGGACAAGTGTTAAATGAAATAAGTAAAATTACCCACCAGCGTGTCAGGAAGTCTCCAGAGCTTGAGCTACTCAATTTATACAGTGGTACCTCAGGTTACATATGCTTCAGGTTACATACGCTTCAGGTTACATACTCCGCTAACCCAGAAATATTACCTCGGGTTAAGAACTTTGCTTCAGGATGAGAACAGAAATCATGCAGCGGCGGCGCAGTGGCAGCAGGAGGCCCCATTAGCTAAAGTGGTGCTTCAGGTTAAGAACAGTTTCAGGTTAAGAACAGACCTCCAGAACGAATTGAGTTCTTAACCCGAGGTACCACTGTATTTAAATGAGAAGCTGGACTGGATTTCTCCTAGTGGCTGTCAGCATGGTTATAGTCACATTCTGGAAGGATTTACCGTATTTTTCACTCTATAAGACTCACTTTTTCCCTCCTAAAAAGTAAGGGGAAATGTGTGTGCATCTTATGGAGCGAATGCAGGCTGCGCGGCTAAGCCAAAAGCCAGAACAGCGAGAGGGAGCACTGCGCAGCATTCCCTCTCGCTGTTCTAGCTTCTGGCTTAGCTGTGCAAAACCTCCGCAGGGCATGGGGAGCCTTCATCCCGCCACCCGTCAGCGATGGGCTGCCCTTCTCCCTCCTCGGGGAAAAGCCTGCAAGCGCTGCACACATGCTCCATGCGGCTGGTGAAAGGGAGCGCTGAGCAGAGCCTGGGATGCATACAGGCTCTGCTCAGCGGTCCCTTTAAATAATATTTTTTTCTTGGATTTCCCCTCTAAAAACTAGGTGCGTCTTATAGTCAGGTGTGCCTTATGGAGCGAAAAATACGGTAAATGGTGTAAATTTGAGTGCTTGGCACATTGCCCTTACAAAAAAGTTGATTCACAAATTAAGACTGACAAGAGGAACAAAGTACAAATATATATTTGTGGAAGAACAGCGGTGCTTCATTTCATTTACAAATTCTCCAGGAAACCCAAAGACCAGTACCAAAGGTTTATACTAACTTGTGGATCGCTTAATCGGAATGTGTTTTACAGATGTATAATGTTATAAGTTGTGTATTTACAGAAATACAGGTTTTCATAATGTATTTTGGAGAGTCTCCGGAGAAATAAGTAAATAAAAATTAAATACAGAAAGGAAAGTGTTTCACAGCCACAGGACATTCGCCTCTCCTCCAAATATGGTGGGACATGGGGTGTGGCCTAATGGTTTGGGACAGCAAGGAGGGTGCTACAGAGGGCAGTGGGAGAAATGGAAACTGGCTACCACTTACTTCTTTGAGCTGCTTGCTTTGCTTTCTTTCTGAAAGAATCCGTTGCAGGCTGAAAGCAAGAGACAGAGAGGCTTGTGAAGGCCAACAATCCAAGTCTACCTTCCATAGCTGTCAACCGTCCCTTATTTGGCGGGAAACTCCCTTATCCCAGCGCCATTTCCCGCTGCTGTTCCTTATTGCTGATGTCCCTTAAATTTCCCGGGTTTCAGAGGAAGCAGCTCCTCTCCCTCCCTCCCTGCCGGCCAGGGAGGAGGGAGGCTCCAACTGTGTTGCTTGGCTGCGTTGCTCACCCAATAAGGAGCCTAAGAACGACTGGGGGGGGTGGAGTTTGCATGCTTTGTGCCAATCAAGTCGGCTGCGTTTCCTGGGGACTCGCCTTTGCTCAGCACTTCCCAGCGGAGAAGTGATGGTGGTTTTCCTTGCTGCATCCCCTTTGCTGGCTTGCTGTGCTGTGGGAACCACCGCTTGAGGCTTCGTTTGGCTGCTGGCTGGGCTTTCTGCCTTTGGCTTGGAGGGGCTTAGAAGTTGAACATACCTATGCCTGGAAAATCTCTTATTTTGTCTGCTGATCCCTTATTTTTGAGGCTACTGGTCCCTTATTTTCAAATCTGTAAGTTGACAGCTATGCTACCTTCCCCAAAGAGACTAAAGGAATAGACTGACTGCTCACCAATCCATGTCTCATGAAGCTTTAGCCACCTGGTCCTGGGGCTACAAGCCTGTTGCACAAGAGGTAAAAAGGAGACAGCATTGGGTAGGTGAACAACAAAGTTTAAGTAAGTTGTAGCCTTTTCTGTACATCTGAGATCTCACCCAGTGCCATCAGGCCCCGCCCCCGATATGCTAAGGCACACCCTTTATCTCCCAGACTCCACCCCCTGCATGTCCCACACAAGTCCTCAGTAAACCTTGTCAATGGAGGCAGCTCAGTGACACAAAGTGTCTTCTGTCAGCTTTGGTGGTGAACCTATGTGGATGGGGATAGCATGGTTTCTGTTGTGTATGCTCGAGTAACCTACAAGTTAGATGATTGTAATGTGTTGTACGCAGGACTTCCATTGATGATGGTTCAAAAACAGCAACCAAGGGTAGATTGTTTACTATGACAAGTAGTCATGGGCATGTAATCCCAGTTCTGGGCTTGCTGCACTTGCTGCCCATTCATTTCTCTACAGCAGCGGTTCTCAACCTGTGGGTCCCCAGATGTTGTTGGACTACAACTCCCATCATCCCTGAACTCTGGCCTTGCTAGCTAGGGGTGATGGGAGTTGTAGTTCAACAGCATCTGGGGACCCACAGGTTGAGAAAGGCTGCTCTACAGGGACCTTGAAGTCAGGCTGGGAGGCTTCTCTGTGATCCTCCGCTGAGGAGAGTCTCTTACCCACAAGGCCACAGCCACCCAGAAGACCCAGAGAGTGATGAAGATCAAGAGCTGTATCAGCTCGAAGGCCCAGTGACACCAGCTCATTTCTGGCGGGAAGAAAAAACTGCCTGTTGACCTGGAGAGCAAGAGTACTTCCTGGGCCCAGCCAGGCGTCCCCTTCTTGTAGTCACGCCCACATCACAAAGGCCCACCAGCTCCTTGGACCAGAGTGGTGGTGATGACGGGTGCTCTGTGAACACTGGCCAGACATCACAATGAGCCTGGAGCAGCCTCCTGCCTGCTCTGAGAAAGGGAACTTGTGGGGCAGCCACACAGAGCTGGCCCTATCATTGGGCAGAGGGAGGCACCTTCCTTGGGCAGCACAGAATCATAGAACTCTAGAGTCGGAAAGGACCACTAGAGTCATCAAGTTCAACCCCCTGCAATGCAGGAATCTCAGCTAAAGCATCCCTGACAGATGGCCTTCCAACCTCTGCTTGAAAAC
The DNA here is from genome assembly GCF_027172205.1 of Podarcis raffonei. Taxonomy (NCBI): domain Eukaryota; kingdom Metazoa; phylum Chordata; class Lepidosauria; order Squamata; family Lacertidae; genus Podarcis; species Podarcis raffonei. The sequence goes on along the minus strand of NC_070604.1, from coordinate 118,190,752 downwards.
CTCCAAGGAAGCAGAGTCTACCACCAACCAAGGGAGACTATTAAGTAGTGGGTGGGCATAGCAGACGACACAGAGATTTCTCCAAGTAGTTCTTTATAAGTAAGCTGGGACTGAACTGAACTGAACACCTCAGCCGGCTTGCTTTTATAGGCAGTCGGCTGTCAACATTGTAACAACAACAACCCAGGATTCCTCGCCTAAATTAACTGACGTGGACCTGAGTGAAAACTATACAGTGGTACCTCGGGTTAAGTACTTAATTCGTTCTGGAGGTCCGTTCGTAACCTGAAACTGTTCTTAACCTGAAGCACCACTTTAGCTAATGGGGCCTCCTGCTGCGCCGCGGAGCACGATTTCTGTTCTCATCCTGAAGCAAAGATCTTAACCTGAGGTACTATTTCTGGGTTAGAGGAGTCTGTAACCTGAAGCGTATGTAACCTGAAGCATATGTAACCCGAGGTACCACTGTATACACAATACCCCTGGTGGCCCGGGTGAGAACTTCAATACATAACAGAGACCGTTCCACTGTCGAACAGCTCTTGCTATCAGAATGTTTTTCTGTATGTTTAGTCAGAATGTTCTTTCTTCTAACTTGAAGCCATTGGTTACCCTCCAGAGCAGGAGAAAACAAGCTTGTTCCCTCTTCCATGTGACTGCCCTTGAGATATTTGAAAATGGCTATCGTATCTCCCCTCAGTTTCCTCTTTTCCAGGCTAAACATACCCAGCTCCTTCAACTGTTCCTCATAAGGCTTGGTTTATCTGCTTGGATGTTGGGGGTTGCTGGTCAAAGCCTTACTTTTGTTGTTGTTAAAGATTTTCAAGATAAGTGTAGGCAGTGCCAATGAGGTGTTGGAGAACAGGGCATGTTCCATCCCCCCTAAGTTAGCTTGCCCCCCACCCCCTGCCTGCACTGAAGTAAGATGGGGTGAGCTCCCATTGCTCTGTCCCAGCTCCTGTCAACATAGCAGTTTGAAAGCTTACCAGTGCAAGTAGATAAATAGGTACCACTGTGGCAGGAAGGTGAATGGCATTTCTGTGCGCTCTGGAACTCGCCACGGTCCTCCGTGCACCAGTAGCCATTTAGTCCTGCTGGCCACATGACAATGTGGACAAATGCTGGCTCCCTTGGTCTGAAAAGCGAGGTGAGCGCCACACCCCATAGTTGCCTTTGACTAGACTTAACCGTCCAGGGGTCTTTTACTTGACTTTGACTAAAGGGAACAATGTAAGGAAATGAGAAGAGCCTGGCTGCTGGAGGAATGTGGACAGTGTTCTTCCACACACACGGAAGTCCAAAACGATCCAGGATCTCCCCCAACAACAACCAATGAGGAGCCCTACACTCCCACACTGCCAAATGCATAGGGCCACTTTTCACGGATGCTAAATGTATGGTGGTTTGTGTGAATCATGGCATGGTAGAGCTGGAAGTATCCTGCATATTAGGGCCAGAGGCATCCTAAACTGTTTGAAGGTACCGCTCTCCTTCCAGGAGGAGAAAGAGGGAGTGTGCATGCCAATATCTGCCTTGAGAGGAGGAGGGTTGCTAGGCTGAATGGGACTTCTCTCTCCTCCCAGTTCTTTCCCCTTGCCTGCCCGTCAGTCACGGTGGACCTACGGAGGGGGAGGTCTTTCTGTTGGTGAGTGGCAGGAAAGCAGAACACACAGAGAGGGACACTCTTCTTCCTGTCCCTTGTCTGGAATGCACGGTGTGGTGTAGTGGTTAGAGTTGTCCTTGTCCATGGAGTTTTCTTGGCAGGGATACTGGAGTTAGAGTCAGCATCTTAAAAAGCAGAAAGCAGAGACATCACCTTGCCAACAAAGGCCCGCATAGTTAAAGCTATGGTTCTCCAAGTAGTGATGTATGGAAGAGAGAGCTGGACCATAAAGAAGGCTGATCGCCGAAGAATGGATGCTTTTGAATTATGGTGCTGGAGGAGACTCTTGAGAGTCCCATGGATTGCAAGAAGATCAAACCGATCCATTCTGAAGGAAATCAGCCCTGAGCGCTCACTGGAAGGACAGATCGTGAAGCTGAGGCTCCAATACTTTGGCCACCTCATGAGAAGAGAAGACTCCCTGGAAAAGACCCTGATGTTGGGAAAGATGGAGGGCACAAGGAGAAGGGGACGACAGAGCACGAGATAGTTGGACAGTGTTCTCGAAGCTACCAGCATGAGTTTGACCAAACTGTGGGAGGCAGTGGAAGACAGGAGTGCCTGGCATGCTCTGGTCCGTGGGGTCACGACTAAACGACTAAACAACAACAAGTGGTTAGAGTGTGGGATTTAGGACCTGGGAGATCAGGGTTCAAATCCCACTCAAGCTGTGAAGCTCACTAGGGGACCTTGGGCCAGCCAATGTCATGCAGCTTAGCCTAATTCATAGGGTTGTTGTGAGGGTAAGAATGGGGAGGAAGAGGTGAAGCACACATACATAAGGATGTAATAATATAGAAATACATGGCAGTGGCCTGAGCACTCTGCCCTCCCATCAAATATCTGAGCCTTTTGCCTGTGCACTGAAGGCTCTGCAGGGTTATTGAGGAGCAAATTTGCCAATTTTAGACTCTCCTAGCTTCTCATTTTACCAGGCATAAGATCAGTTCTCCACATTCCCACATCAGGGTTTTTTTTTTAAGTGCTCACATCGATTCGTTTCAGGGCAAATTTTTCCCATTATAAACAATTTTGCCAATATACACTTTTTTGGCAGCTGGTTCCTCCCAGTATAATGCCATCTTCATTCATCTCTGAAGTTGTACTCACACTTTACCAAGCATGTGTTTGTTTTTTTTGGTACACATTATTTGGCTGGGGAAATTGCATTGCAAAATTCAGAGAAGTGTAAATTTCAAAGGACGGCTGTGTTTTGGTTGCTTTTTAGTTTTAGAAAGTACGAATTGGATAAGTTTCCTTTTAAATTCTGAATTGAAATTCTCCTCCATCCACACTGCAGGGTCACAATATATCTAATAAACAAACAAACAAACCATACTAGTATATGTCCTGAAAAACAAAATGGGAACTAGAGTGTTCAACTGGGTTCTGCAAGAGCAGGGTTCAAATCCTCACTCGGCCATGAAACTCACTGGGTGAGCTCAGATCAGTCACTCACTCTCAGGCTAACCTACCTCTCAGGGCTGTTGTATGGATGAGAACTATCTAATAGCACCAAAGAGAAAACTGGACTGGTTGCATATTGAATAACATTTATTGATTCATTGGAAGGGATTCTTCTTCTTGACAACGGAAGAAGGTCCTTGCAGCTGATCTGGGCTCCTCACACACCTCTTCTTGCAAATGGAGTGCAGCACTTGTTCATCGTTTTGTTCGGACAGTTGTTGTTGTTGAACACGAGGCCCGAGGGACATCGGGACTGAACATCAAGGCAGTATCCCCGGCCTTCGTTGCAGATAACGACTTGCGCCAAATTCTTCACTACTTCCCCCTGTCTGTGCGCTGCGTACAAAGAGTTGGTGATGGAGAGGCCTTTAGGATTTGGTTATCATCACAAAAATATACAAAACAGGGCTGCTGATTTTCTCTTTTGAATGTTTTAAAGAGTTGCTTTTACCTTTTTCCAGATAATTTTATCCTTTTATTCTCCTGCTAAACCACTTGGAGGTTCTCCCCCGCTTCAAGTGGTGAATAAATATTATGAAATAAACAATAAACATAGAAATAACTAGTTACAGGTAAAACAAAAAATTTTTTTTCCTTCCAGTAGCACCTTAAAGACCAACTAAGTTAGTTCTTGGTATGAGCTTTCGTGTGCATGCACACTTCTTCAGATACACTGAAACAGAAGTTGCCAGATCCTTCTATATAGTGAGAAGGTGGGGAGGGGTATTACTCAGAAGGGTGGTGGGAATGGGTGATTGGCAGATGGCTGTGATGAGCCTGTTGACGACTCTTAACGACTGCAATAGGTCTTACAGGAAAAAGCAAGGGGTGAGAAGGTGAAAAATGGCTTTGTCATGTATAATGAGATAAGAATCCAATGTCTTTGTTCAGACCAGGTCTCTCCATGGTTTTAAGTTTGGTAATGAGTTGCAATTCAGCAGCTTTATTCAGCAGAAGGATCTGGCAACTTCTGTTTCAGTGTATCTGAAGAAGTGTGCATGCACACGAAAGCTCATACCAAGAACTAACTTAGTTGGTCTTTAAGGTGCTACTGGAAGGAAAATTTTTGTTTTGTTTTGACTATGGCAGACCAACACGGCTACCTATCTGTAACTAGTTACAGGTAGGTAGCTGTGTTGGTCTGCCATTGTCGAAACAAAATTTAAAAAATCCTTCCAGTAGCACCTTAAGGTAAAGGTAAAGGGACCCCTGACTGTTAGGTCCAGTCGCGGACGACTCTGGGGTTGCAGCACTCATCTCGCTTTACTGGCTGAGGGAGCCAGCGTACAGCTTCCGGGTCATGTGGCCAGCATGACTAAGCCACTTTTGGCGAACCAGAGCAGAGCATGGAAACGTCGTTTACCTTCCTGCCAGAGAGGTACCTATTTATCTACTTGCACTTTGACGTGCTTTCGAACTGCTAGGTTGGCAGAGTAGCACCTTAGAGACCAACTAAGTTTGTTATTGTACCTTAGAGACCAACTAAGTTTGTTATTGGTATGAGCTTTCGTGTGCATGCACACTTCTTCAGATACAGTGTGCATGCACATGAAAGCTCATACCAATAACAAACTTCATTGGTCTCTAAGGTGCTACTGGAAGGATTTTTTTTTATAGAAATAACTAAATGAAGACCCAGGACATTAAAATTCCATTATATTAAAAACAGCATCAATGTGCCTGGAATGTATTTATCCGCTAGTGTGATTCATAAAGCGATACATCGCTTTCCCCTTCAGCACAAACCAAGCCCTGTCTCTGTATCCCCAAATGAAGATCCATACCTGAGATCAGGCACTCAGGGTTTTAAATCATGAGCAAACATTCACACTTGTGTGTATAGGCGACTCATTGAATATCTCTCACTCTTACAAGGTATTGTGTTAACACCACAGTTGGATGGAAGAGTTCAGAAGCGACATCTGCTCGTGACTGAAATCTTCCTGTGGATTGGCAGTCATTAGCTTGCAGGGTTGTCATATGTCCTCTTTTTCCAGGACACATCCTCTTTTTTGTGGGTAGAGTCGCATAGCGACCCATAGTTAAAAGCATAAGTTGGCAAATGTGTCCTCTTTTTTTGCTCTTCAAAATATGGCAATCCTAGCAGTACCTGACTGACTCCAGCTACAAAAGCTGAGGCTGCTGAAAAGGCCAGAGACCATATTGGCAGAGTCTGGGAAGACCTGCCCTCTGCCTTACAGAACTTTTCCAACTGGCCTGGGAGGGTAGGACCGGGACTGACTCCAGCTACAAAAGCTAAGGTTGCTGAGGTATTGTCTGGAGAGGGTTGTTGGGGGTGGTTTTTGCTGTTATTATTATTTTTATATCTTTATTTTAGATCAAATTATTTATATGGAAATTCTGCAATTTGGTTCTGTACTTTTTGATGGTTTGTTTATTGTTTATGACTACATTAAAACACCAAACAGTATCAGAGATGCATAGAATTGTATAGCTGGGATGGACCCCAAGGGTCAAATAAAGCAATCCAGAAAAAAAAATCAAATATATAGTATACATTCAAAACAATATAATTTAAACTAAAATATTAACTTAAAGATTTCAAAACAAAACATTGCGAAAGAGGCCAACTGTAGAATGCACATGCAATGCAGCAAAGTTAACAAAAAAACTTAAACATTTCAAAAGTCAACTTTATTGAAGGAAGTAAAATATAAAATGCACATTTAAAGCAGCATAATGAACTAGAGCACAAAATATTGTCATAAGCATAGGAATCTGGCCATAAGCATAAGAATAATCAGAGCTGCTCTCTCTTACCTGCAATAGCACTGAAGACAAGAACAACCTGTACAGCTAAACTAAGATAAGGAAACATCACGGCTGGAGTTTTCTCCGAGTTTTCTCTGACGGCCAGGGGAAAGAGACTCTAAGGCACAGGGAAGGCAACTTTGCATGCAGCTGGGAGGTTCCCTCTATTTATAGAGTTGCAGTGCCCACACAATGTTGAAAGAAAACTATATGTTTCTGCATAGGAGCGGGGAATATTGCGAGCAGGTATTCCTTGCAACTTTGCCTTTCGACATCGGAACAACGAATATCTCCCTCACATCTATTTTCTCCTAAGTATATTTAATTTCGGGATGCGGGTGGCACTGTGGGTTAAACCACAGAGCCTAGGACTTGCCGATCAGAAGGTTGGCGGTTCGAATCCCCACAACAGGGTGAGCTCCCATTGCTCGGTCCCAGCTCCTGCCAACCTAGCAGTTCGAAAGCACCTCAAAGTGCAAGTAGATAAATAGGTACCATTCCGGCGGGAAGGTAAACGGCGTTTCCGTGCGCTGCTCTGGTTCGCCAGAAGCGGCTTAGTCATGCTGGCCACATGACCCGGAAACTGTACACTGGCTCCCTCGGCCAATAAAGCGAGATGAGCGCCGCAACCCCAGAGTCAGTCATGACTGGACCTAATGGTCAGGGGTTCCTTTACCTTTATATTTAATTTATCTGGACACTTTCCTAAGAATTGTCTGTGGGAAAAAACTTTTCTGTGTTGTGTTCCAGGCGTTGCTGCTTATTTTCACATTGATTAACAGATTAATAATAATAATAATAATCTGTTAATTAATGTGCAGATAAGCAGCAGCGCATGGAACACAACACAGAAAAGTTTTTTCCACAGACAATTCTTAGGAAAGTGTTGGGAAAGATTGAGGGCACAAGGAGAAGGGGACGACAGAGGACGAGATGGTTGGACAGTGTTCTCGAATATACTAACATGAGTTTGACCAAACTGTGGGAGGCAGTAGAAGACAGGAGTGCCTGGTGTGCTCTGGTCCATGGGGTCATGAAGAGTCGGACATGACTGACTAAACAACAACAACAATAACAACAAATTTTATTTATACCCAGCCCTCCCTGGCCGAGACCGGGCTCAGGGCAGGTAACACCAAATATATAATACATTAAAAACACAAAATCAAACGATTAGTTTAAAATACAATTTTTTGGGGTGCGCATGGCACCCCGGAACGAATTAAATCTGTAACCAGAGGTATCATTGTACTTCTTCTCATAACACAGAATTAAATGGTGGAATTTGCTCCTACAAGAAATAGTAATGGCCACCAGCTTGACCTGATAGTTTGGCCCTTGATCCAACAGCCTGCCTTTTCTTATGAGATATCCAGCGTGCTATAAATGTCAGCTTCGTGTAAATACCAATTTGGACATTTCTTGGCCATATATCAACATATATGTTTAAATTAAGATGGGTGTATCAATGGTTGATGTATTTTTTATGTGAGCTGATGTGGGGGCGGGGCGGAGTAATGTTCCTCTCTTTCACCTTTTCTTTCTCTGTTTTTCTGCCCCCTCTTTCCCTCTTTCTTTGCTACAATAAATTATACAAAGCATCAAGTGTGAAAGGGAGTGCAGTTTCAAACCTCACAAATTTGAGAAAGTATCAAAAGTATCAAAAAGACAATTTAAAGAGGGACTTTATGAACTATAGAATTTGATTTTAAATGTTATAATTGTATTGGGGTTGAGCCCACATAAGATTGGAGTGGTGGGGGCTTGGGATTATTTTCAAGTTCTGAAGGATATTTTGGGAGAATGTCTCACATACCTAAGAAGGGTGGGGAGGGAGGAACACCAGGAGATAGAAGAGGGTCAAAACCAGAAGCAGACTTTAAGGCAGAAATTTTGAAAATGTTTGCGGAGATCAGACAAAGTGAGAAGAATATGGAGGATAAATTGGAGCACGTGGATACAAGAATAGAACAGGTAGATACGAGAATTGGGAAAATGGACCAAAAAACTGATGAAACTGTAAAAGAATTGAAAGGCCAAATCAAAGAAGTTTCTAAGAGAACACAGTCTCTGGAAGAAGGAATGAAGAAGACAAGAGCAGAAATGAAGGAGGTGAAGCGCGAAGAAGAGAAAATAAAAGTAGGACTTTCAGAAGTCAATAAGACACAGGAGGAGATATGGGATGCAATTGCTATGAACGAATTGAGGCAACGGGAGGTGAATCTTAGGCTGAGAGCAGTCCCAGAAACTCAAGGAGAAAACATCAGAGAGAAACTGATAACAGGGATAGCACAATGGTTGGAATTACAAAAGGAAGAAGTTGAAAGTACAGTGCAGAATGCATTTAGAATGAGAGTAAGAACAACTAAAACAAGGAAAATGCCTGGAGATTGCCTGATCACTTTTAAAGACAAAGATATGAGAAACTTAATTCTTCAAAAAAATAGAGAAACAAGACTGAATATCGAAGGGAATTATATAATTATTTTTAAAGACATCCCAGTTAGATTGCTGAAATGAAGAGACCCATATAAACCTTTGGTCCAAATTCTCAAGAAGAATAAGATTGAATTCAAATGGGAGTTCCCTCAGGGGATTTCCTTTGTTTACAAGAGCAAGAAACACAGACTTACTAGTCCGGAGGAAACAAGTAAATTTCAGAGGCGCTACAAGGAATTAACGGAAGAGGAAGAGGAAGAAAGAGGAGCGGTAGGAGGAGTTGATCCGCTGGGGAGGAAGTTTCCGGAAGAAAAGGAGAAAAAGACTGGAGAGACGGATGAAGAATCAGAAGGAATAGAACAAGAAGAGGATAGATTATAATAATAATAAAAAATTAATCAATTTTTAATTAGAAGGAAAGATGGCGCTTAAACTTTGGAATTGGAACATTAATGGAATGAACGATAGGAAAAAACGAAACAAAATTGAACAATATTTAAAGAAGAAAAATTTGGATATCATCAGTCTTCAAGAAACACATGTGGCAAAGAAACATAGAAAAATTTTGATTAATAATAGACTGGGAAACGAATTTATATCTTCTGACAAAGGAAAAAAGAGAGGGGTCGTATTATATGTAAAGAAAAACATTGAAGCTCAACAAATCTTTAAAGATGAAGAAGGAAGAATAATCGCAATACAGATCAAATGGCAGGGCGAAAAATTAATAATTGTCGGGATCTATGCACCTAATGGAAATAAGACTGATTTCTACAAAAATTTGGAAGAAAAGCTGTTTGACTACATGGATCAAAAAATGATACTTATGGGTGATATGAATGGAGTAGTTTCACTAGAAATGGACAGACTAAGAGAAAAAGAGGCAAGCAGGGATGGAAAACTACCTAAGACTTTCTTTTCTATGACAAAAAACTGTAATTTAATCGACATTTGGAGACTTAGACACCCACTGGAGAAACAGTTCACGTTTTATTCGGAACCAAATCAGTCAATGTCAAGAATCGATCAAATTTGGGTCTCAAATGAACTAACTCCAAGAATCCGACAAATTGAAATTCAACCAAGAACAATCTCAGACCACAATCCAATAAAAATGGAAGTCAAAGGATACGAAGAAAGATCATTTAGATGGAGACTCAATGATTATCTCTTGGATGACCAAAAAGTCATTCAAGAGGCAAAGAAAAAGTTGATGGAATATTTTTTGGATAATATGAATAAAGGTACAAAAATGAGTATAGTCTGGGATGCAAGTAAAGCGGTAATGAGAGGGTTCTTCATCCAATAAAATGCGATCAAAAACAAGAACAGAGAGAAAGGAAGGAAGGAAATTTTAAGACAAATAATGGACAATGAACAAAAGCTAATTAACAAACCGAATAATTTGAAAATAAAACAGAACATCAAAGCCCTGCAGACGCAATTTGCAATGATTATAAACAAAGAGGTGGAATGGAACATTAAAAGGCTGAGACAAAGAAATTTTGAGTTTGCTAATAAGTCAGGCAGATGGCTTGCATGGCAAATCAAGAAAAGAAAGGAACAAAGTACAATTAACAAAATTATTGTGGATGGAGAAGAAGTGGAAAACCCAAAAGGCATTAGGAAAGGATTCTTGGACTTTTATAATCATTTATATAACAACAGAGAAAAAAATAATATGAAGAAAATCGAGAGATTTTTAAGAGAGAAAAAGGTGCAAAAGATTCCGACAGAAAAGAAAGACAGACTGAATGCTCCGATTGAAAACGAGGAAATAATTGAGATTATAAAAGAGCTGAAAAAAGGGAAGGCACCAGGACCGGATGGTTTTACATCTAGTTACTATAAAGAATTGAGGCACACCTTGACGGTACCATTGAAGGAAGTGATGAATAATATTTTGAAACAACAAGATATTCCTGAAACATGGAAAGAAGCCTTTATTACACTCATTCCCAAGCAAGATTCGGACTTGACACAAGTGAAGAACTATAGGCCGATTTCTCTGCTGAATACAGATTATAAGATATTCTCTGGAATATTAGCAAAAAGACTAAAAAAGATCCTGCAGGAAGTTATCCATGCAGATCAAGCAGGTTTCCTTCCAGGCAGACAGATGAAAGACAATGTTAGGAATATAATAAATATATTGGAATACCTGTCTGCCAGGAATGAGAAACAAGCTATATTAATGTTTGTGGATGCAGAGAAGGCTTTTGACAACATATCGTGGGAATTTATGTTAAAAAATTTGGAAATGATGGAAGTTGGAAATGACTTTTACAACGGAATAAGGGCAATTTACTCAGAACAAAGAGCTAAATTGATTGTAAATAATATATTGACAGAAGAAGTTAAGATACGAAAAGGTACCAGACAGGGATGTCCTCTATCACCACTGTTATTTATAACGGTTCTGGAGGTCCTTTTGTGTTCAATCAGGAACAATGAAATAATAAAAGGAGTGACAGTCGGCCAAAATGAATATAAAGTTAAAGCCTTTGCCGATGATCTAGTAATAACGATTGAAGACCCAAAAAATAGTTTAAATGAGGTATTAAATGAGATTGACCAATTTGGCAGACTGGCTGGATTTATGTTAAATAAGAGAAAAACCAAAATAATGGCTAAGAATATGGATCAGAGACTGATAGAAGAAATGCAAAGAGACTCAGGGATTGAAGTGGCCAAAAAGATAAAATATTTGGGAATTTGGTTGACCCCCAAAAATATTGATTTATATCAGAACAACTATATACCGGTGTGGAACGGAATTAAGAAAGATTTAGAAACGTGGAGCAGATTGAAACTTTCTTTTTGGGGCAGAATATCAACGATCAAAATGTGTGTGCTACCAAAGATGTTATTTTTGTTTCAAATGATCCCTATAATCAGGGGAACAAGCGTGTTCAAAGAGTGGCAAAGAATGATTTCAAGATATATCTGGCAGGGCAAAAAGCCAAGAATACAATTTAAGCTATTAACAGATGCTAAGGAAAGAGGCGGTTTTGCCCTGCCAGACCTGAAACTATATTATGAAGCGTCTTGTCTCTGTTGGTTAAGGGAGTGGATAAAATTAAAAAATAACAAATTATTAGATCTAGAAGGTTTTGATAATAGATTTGGTTGGCACGCCTATTTATGGTTGGAGAAGAAGAAAAGTCACAAAGGTTTTGATAATCATATCTTTAGGAGCTCCATAATGGAAATATGGGAGAGGTATAAAAATATATTAGAACCCAAAGTTCCGCATTGGTTGTCACCACTAGAGGTAATGAGTGTAAAGAAAATTAATATGAGAGAGAACTGGATAACTTATGGAGAGCTAGTAACTAAAGAAGGGGGGAAATGGAAAATGAAGCCATATGAACAAGTTAAAGAGCATGTTTACGATTGGTTACACTATCTTCAAGTAAACGAAAGGTTCAAAAAGGACCTTAAAGAGAGGGGATATACAGAGAAAGAATTGAAATTTCAAACAGAAATAATTGACAATGATGTTAAGACAATGTCAAAAATGTATAAAATACTTTTGGAATGGCAAACAAAGGATGAGGAGATAAAGTCGGTTATGATACACTGGGCCAGAGATTTTGGTTATAATATACAATTGGATGACTGGGAAAAGGTATGGAATGAAAATATGAAATTTACTGCATCTACGACGTTAAAGGAGAATGTTATGAAAATGGTATATAGATGGTACATTACACCTGTAAAGTTAGCAAAAATGTATAAGACATGTAATAAGTGTTGGAAATGTAAAGAAAAAGAAGGTTCATTTTTTCATATGTGGTGGGAATGTAAGAAGGTAAAGGGTTTCTGGGAAATGATTTACAATGAATTGAAAAAGATGTTTAAATATACATTTGTTAAAAAACCAGAAGCCTTTCTGTTAGGAATAACAGGAAGAGAGATAAATAGAAGCGATTATAAACTTTTTCAGTATGCAGTAACAGCGGCAAGAATATTGATGGCCCAAAAATGGAAACAAGAGGAACTACCGACATTGAATGAGTGGAGAATGAAACTTAGAGACTATGCAGAACTGGATAAAATGACTGGGAAAATTAGATACCAGAAAGATCACAAATTCATCGAGGACTGGGGAAAGTTTACGGATTATCTGAAAACCATATGTGACGAACAGATAACGCTAGTGGGTTTTAAGGAGGCTTTGTGAGAATACAAGGTATATTGTAAAAAAGAAATAGATATGGAAGGTTAATACTAAATCGGCAATATCATACAGAAAATGCGTGAAGATAAGAAAAATGGATGATTGAGGGAGGTGCCGATGGAAGTTCAAAAAACAGTAAATATGTAATTATGGTTGCACGAATTATTTGTAAAAGAAAAACTTAATAAAAATTTATATAAAAAAAATAAAATAAACATTTTATAAAAAGAAAGAAAGAAAGGGAGTGCAGTTTCAAGGGGCACAGGCAGCAAACACAGTGCCCTCCAGATTTCGCTGGACTACAAATCCCATCAAACCCCATCATTGGCCCCATTGGCTGAGGTGATGGACATTGTAGTCTAAAGATATCTGCAGGTAAGGTTGGCTGCTCCTGCATGAAGGATTTTGCTGGTGTAACCCTCCAGCTTACTGCCTAACACAGTTCCTGAGCGAACAATGTTTCTGATCTTGATGTTTGATTTGGTTGCCAGGACCTTGACTTGAATGAGATGAAGAAGCAAACAAGAAAAAGATCTTAGTGTGCAACACAGAGCAAGAGGAAGAGGCTTCAGTTAAGGATGAAGCCACCAAGGGACTGTTATGACACGTTCTGTTATGTGCCTTGTGACACCAACTGCCAAAAGCTCTAAAGCAACTTCTTTTTATTAACAACAGTTAGACCACAAGGGAAACTGTCAGGCACTAGATCACTCTTTCTTCAGCGCCAAAGGACCACATTTGGAATGCTGTGTACTGTTCTGGTTACCTCACCTCAAAAAGAATGTTGCAGAGTTGGAAACAGTTCAGAGAAGGTCATCAAAATTACCAACGTGATGGAGCAACTCCCCTATGAAGAAAAGCTGCAGCATTTCGGACCTTTATATTTAGAGAAAAGGTGAGTAAGAGGCGAGGTGAAAGAAGTTTATAAAATGATGAATGACATGTTGTTGTTGTTGTTTAGTCATTTAGTCATGTCCGACTCTTCATGACCCCCTGGACCAGAGCACTCCAGGCACTCCTGTCTTCCACTGCCTCCCTCAGTTTGGTCAAACTCATGCTGGTAGCTTTTTACAATCCAGGTTCCTATGCAACATTTTTCTTTATAGCATTGGACTTTCCTTTCGCTTCCAGGCATATCCGCAACTGAGCGTCCTTTCGGCTTTGGCCCAGCCGCTTCATCAGCTCTGAATCTACTTGTACTTGTCCTCTGCTCTTCCTCAGTAGCATGTTGGACGCCTTCCAACCTGAGGGGCTCATCTTCCAGCGTCATAACTTTTATATGCCTGTTGTCTTTGTCCATGGAGTTTTCTTGGCAGGGATACTGGAGTGGCTTGCCGGTTGCTCCTCCAGGTGGATCACGTTTGGTCCAAACTCCCCACTATGACCTGTCCATCTTGGGTGGCCCTGCACGGCATAGCTCATAGCTTCTCTGAGTTATTCAAGCCCCTTCACCACTGCAAGGCAGTGATTCATAAAGGGGATGAATGACATAGAGAAAGTATAAATATGCCCCACTCCACACAATCAATCACAGGACATGATGCATGCACACCATTTGAAAGTATACCTGAAGGAGCATCTCCACCCCCATCGTTCAGCCCAGACACAGGTCCAGCTCTGAGGGTCTTCTGGCGGTTCCCTCATTGCAAGAAGTGAGGTTACAGGGAACCAGGCTGAAATATACTCAGAGTCGCGAAGTGATTTCATGCTCTTTATTCAGCTCATAGTGGTGAGGAGGAATGAATGAATGTCCCCTCAAAGTATCTGCTTTATATACATTATTTACACAATGGGCTGCACATGATTGGCTAATTCCGGAATTCTACTGTAAGCCAATCAGGTTGTGGATTCACTTCTATCTGGAGCATGATTGGGTAGTTCCTGCCAACCAATCAGACTGCTGCATTCTGAATCCTATTGTTCTAGGACCAATCAGACTGCTGCCTTTTGGATCCTATTGTTCTAGGACCAATCAGACTGCTGCAGTTTGGATCCTATTCAACTCAGTACATAACACAGGCAGAGGGCCTTCTCGGTAGTGGTGCCCACCCTGTGGAATGCCCTCCCTTCAGATGTGAAGGAAACAAGCAGCTATCTTATCTTTAAAAGACATGTGAAGGCAGCCCTGTTTAGGGAAGCTTTAAATATTTAATGCTGTATTGTTTTTAACACTCGATTGGGAGCCGCCCAGAGGGGCTGAGGAAACTCAGCCCAATGGGCGGGGTATAAATAATAAAATCATCATCATCATTATTATTATTATAATGGCAATGCCTATCAACGTGAAGGAGCCCTCAAATATTTTACAGGGGTGGGCAAAGACCCCCTTGGCCCCTAGGAGTTATCTCCTTTGCTCTCTCATGATGCAAGAACTCATGGCCTACCAATGAAGCTGAATGTTGGAAGATTCAGGACAGATGAAATAAATTACTTATTTACTCAGTGCGTAGTTAAACTATGGAACTCACTTCTGCAGGAGGCAGGGACGGCCATCAACTTGGATGGCTTTAAAAGAGGATTAGACCAACTCACGGAGGAGACAGCTATTGTTGTTGTTTAGTCATTTAGTCGTGTCCGACTCTTCGTGACCCCATGGACCAGAGCATGCCAGGCACTTCTGTCCTCCACTGTCTCCCGCAGTTTGGTCAAACTCATGCTGGTAGCTTTGAGAACACTGTCCAACCATCTCGTCCTCTGTTGTCCCCTTCTCCTTGTGCCGTCCATCTTTCCCAACATCAGGGTCTTTTCCAGGGAGTCTTCTCTTCTCATGAGGTGGCCAAAGTCTTGGAGCCTCAGCTTCAGGATCTGTCCTTCCAGTGAACACTCAGGGCTGATTTCCTTCAGAATAGATAGGTTTGATCTTCTTGCAGTCCATGGGACTCTCAAGAGTCTCCTCCAGCACCATAATTCAAAAGCATCAATTCTTCGGCGATCAGCCTTCTTTATGGTCCAGCTCTCACTTCCATACATCACTACTGGGAAAACCATTGCTTTTACTATACGGACCTTTGTTGGCAAGGTGATGTCTCTGCTTTTTAAGATGCTGTCTAGGTTTGTCATTGCTTTTCTCCCAAGCTATTGTTGGCTACAAGCTATTATGAGTATGCTCTACTGCCCCAGTTGGGAGTCAGCAATTCTTCTAAATACCAGTTGCTGGATACCACAGGAGGGAAGAGTGCACTTGTGTTCGTATCCTGCTTGCTGGTTTCCCACAGGGATCTGGTTGGCCACCGTGAGAACAGGATGCTAGACCAGATGGGCCATTGGCCTGATCCAGCAGACTCTTCTTGTGTTCTTAATCATTCTTATCTTCTTGATCATCTGGTTGCCCTTCTCCAAACCTTTCCAATATCCAGAAATGGTGAGACCTTTCTTTTGCCATCCTGGTTCCAGGTTGTCTACTTTGCTATCCATCATTAGTCTCACATCAAGCAGACCCATTTAGAATACCAATACCCATTAGCTTAAAGGCAAAGGGACCCCTGACCGTTAGGTCCAGTCACGGACGACTCTGGGGTTGCAGCACACATCTTGCTTTACTGGCTGAGGGAGCTGGCATATAGCTTCCGGGTCGTGGCCAGCATGACTAAGCCACTTCTGGAGAACCAGAGCAGCGCACAGAAATGCCGTTTACCTTCCTGCCAGAGTGGTACCTATTTATCTACTTGCACTTCGACGTGCTTTCGAACTGCTAGGTTGGCAGGAGCAGGGACTGAGGAACGGGAGCTCACCCCGTTACGAGGATTTGAACAGCTGACCTTCTGATCAGCAAGCCCAAGGCTATGTGGTCTAGATCACAGCGCCACCCATGTCCCTCTATGAACATTAGGAACACCCTATACTGGCATTGTAGCTATCCAGAGAATAGAAGTGAAGAACCCGCATCCACCCATTAGCTTAGGTTCATTCAATTTAACAAGTCAGTTTGGAGTAAAACCTAGTTGGCTGCAACTCATGAAATATAAAGGAAACCAGCACCTGAAACACAGAACAAGCAGCAGTTATAGGATAAAGGCATATGGAAACCTCAGGAGGGATGTCCAGCTAAATAAATCATGTGCAGTGTCTGGAGGGAGAGGGAGAGAGTTCAGCTGCTGAAAGGGATAGCTGCAAGAAATACCCATTTGCAATGTTTCCCACTCGGGTGCAGAAACGTATAGATTTATTTCAACATTGCATAGGCATTGCAACTCTATAAGTAGAGGGAACCTCCTAGGTTCATTCAGAGTCAACTTCCCTCTGCCTTTGAACGTCTTCCCCCAGCAGTCAGAGAGATCTCAGAGGAACCCCTAGCCATGAGGCTTCTTTATCTCAGCTTTGCTGTGGTCGTTCTTGCCTTCAGTGTTGCTGCAGGTAAGTGGTCAGTTCAGGCTGGGAACTGAAAAGACAGGACCTGTGAGAACATGCATTTAAAAACTGAGTGATTGTAACTGTGATGGATCTACAGGGGAAGGTAATTCCTGCTGGGGCTGGTATCCTAAAAAAAAGGAAGAAGCCTACTAAGTTGCCACCACAGGCTGACCCTGACCTGAAGACACTTGGGCAAGGGGTAATTGGTCTTTTTTGAGCTGGGGACCACATTGACTCATGGTCAACCCTCCAAGATATTGAAGATTGCTTCCTAGAGCCAATTGGTAGCTGCTCACTTTTGCTGAGCACACCCCTTTGTTGCATATTTAGCAGATCAATTGCGCTGCAGAAAGCGTGCTGGGGAAACAATGAAGGAATGCAAAAATTTATTTTGCTTGGCTTGAATTACAAAAACAAAAACTCCTCTTACATTAAATCTGTAAGTATGACCCATTCACCAGGGTACACACTGCTCTTTATACACCATACCCAATTGCTGACACAACTTAATTAACGCAACTTAACAGCACCTGCTATACTGCGTCACAGCGGTAAAATTAGGTCATGATATTTACTCTGGCCTTTAAAGAGATACGCATCTTGTGAAACAATAATGAACCTTAATATTTAAATAAAGCATTCAACACCCTTCACTTGCCCCCTAGTAACTACGTTCTCTTTTATCTAAACTACTCTTGCCTCAGTTTTAGCAAGAGCTATTAAAGAAATAGCATGGGATAGTCCACACAAACATACCCATTGTTTTTCTTCCAATAACCATTCATATATATATAATAATAATATGTGCATTTGAATCTGAGGTCTGGACAGTGGGAGAGAATGAGGAGAGGCTAGCTCCTTTCTAAAATTAATTTATTAATTTATTGGGGTATGTGCTGCTGTTTTGTTTGTTTGTTTGTCTTGGTAAATCTATCAAATGTAGTTTTCAAGTGCAAACCAACCTAGAAATGTGCACATTTTTATTACCATCACGGGACCCTAAAGGCTTTCTCCTTTTTCCACGTAGGTCATGCACATATGGAAGGGCGACTAAGGCCCTGCAATGGCGGTCGGGGATACTGCCTGGATATTCAGTTCCAGTGCCCCTCAGGCCTTCAATTCATTAACAACACCTGTCCTAACCCAACAATGTTTTCTTGCTGTACTCCAGTCCAATGAAGAACTGAGCGAGGAGCCAAAAACCTGTTGTCATTTCCCACTGCCATCATTCAGAAGAAGAATCTGTCATCACACTCTGTTCAATAAATAAACCATTGGTTCAAGGTCACTGCAACCAGGCTGGGGTTTTCTTCCTGTTCGTGGGCACATTTCATGCTTTTATCAGATTTGCTGTGACCCAGTGGGGCTGTCATAGTGGTGGCGCATAATGCTTTCTGCTAGTTAAGAGGGTGAGACCCGAAACGACAGATTCGAATAACAAGGGAGGAGATTCCCGTTAAACATGAGAAAGACCTTTCTTATGACAGGAGTTGATAGAATCATAGAATCTTAGAACTGGAAGGGACCCAAGGGCCATCTAGTCCAACCCCCTGCAATGCAGGAATCTCAGCTAAAGCACCCAGGACAGGTGGCCATCTAACAACTGCTTCAAAACCTTTAAGGGAGGAGAGTCCACAACCTTCCGAGGGAGATCATTCCACTGTCGAACAGCTCTTACTGTCATAAAGTTATTTTTGATGTTTAGCTGGGATCTCCTTTCTTGTAACTTGAAGCCATTAGTTCAAGTCCTACCCTGCAGAGCAGGAGAAAACAAGATGCTACTACCACTACTACTAATTTATTATTTATACCCCACCCATCTGGCTAGGTTTCCCCAGCCACTCTGGGCAGCTTCCAACAGAATATTAAAATACAATAGTCTATTAAACATTAAAAGCTTCCCTAAACAGGGCTGCCTTCAGATGTCTTCTAAAAGTCGGATAGTTGTTTTTCTCTTTGACATCTGGTGGGAGGGTGTTCCACAGGGCGGGCGCCACTACCGAGAAGGCTCTCTGCCTGGTCCCTGTAACTTCACTTCTCGCAGCGAGGGAACCTCCAGAAGGCCCTCGGCACTGGACCTCAGTGTCCGGGCAGAATTGTTCTGAGATGTACCCCAGACCACTTAGGAAGCCCATGATGGAGATGAGAACTAAACTCTCGTGAGGTAGGTAAGCTGCCACAAGACACAATTCCTTGGGAAATCCTGCAAAAACCTCATTGCAATGCATGGAAGGTCTTGGTTATTTCACTGAGATTTGCTCAGAAAATGGCCAGGACTTCCTTTCTCCTCTGCAATTGCCTGTCATGGTATCCGGTGCCTGCTGCCTAAGATGGACAACTCACTTTAGAATCATATAATTATAGAGTTGGAAGGGAACACAATGGTCATCTAGTCCAACCCCCTGCAAAGTAGGAAACACAACTAGTGGTACTTGACACCAGTCAAGCTTGCAAAAATCTATCATCTGCCCGATAACAAATGTTGGAAATGTAAAGAAACTGAATTTACTTTCTTTCACCTTTGGTGGACGTGCCCAAAGATTAAGGCTTTCTGGGAGATGATCTATAATGAAATGAAAAAGGTATTTAAATATACCTTTCTGAAGAAACCAGAGGCCTTCCTCCTGGGCATAGTCGGCCAACTGGTGCCAAAGAAGGATAGAACGTTTTTTATGTATGCAACAACAGCAGCAAGGATACTGATTGCAAAGTATTGGAAGACACAAGATTTACCCACACTGGAAGAGTGGCAGATGAAGGTGATAGACTATATGGAATTGGCAGAAATGACTGGCAGAATCCGAGACCAGGGAGAAGAGTTGGTGGAAGAAGATTGGAAGAAATTCAAAGACTATTTGCAGAAATACTGTAAAATTAATGAATGTTAAAATGATGTTGGATTGAAAATAGGTGCTATTGGTAATAAGATTAACAAGAATATGCAAATGCGGATTGATAATGGATGAAAATATATAATTATAATAGGTTAAGGTATAGAGTAAAGATAAATGAAAGAGGGTAAGGATTTGCTGAAATGTTTTTGTAAATGGGAATACAAAAAGGGGAGGTGAGAGGAGGTCAAGGAAATAAGTAAATGAGTCTAAAGATATTGAAAAATGGATTTATTTTTAAATTTTCTCTTTTTAGCTATTTGTCTTTTGCATTTTGTATCTTTTTTCTTTTTTTT
The DNA here is from genome assembly GCF_027172205.1 of Podarcis raffonei. Classification (NCBI taxonomy): domain Eukaryota; kingdom Metazoa; phylum Chordata; class Lepidosauria; order Squamata; family Lacertidae; genus Podarcis; species Podarcis raffonei. Next base: position 118,170,691 of record NC_070604.1, on the reverse strand, counting down.
CTATGTGTGTTTTCTAGTTTGTTAACTTTTGGTTTAACTTTCTTTATTCTGTAAATCTGTCTTTTTTTTTTTGTAAAACCTTAATAAACATTTCTTTTAAAAAAAAGCAAAGTAGGAAACACAACTAAAGAATCCCGGAAGAATAAGAAATCAAGATAACATTTTATATGAAAGAATGGAAATGGTTTACTGAATATTTACAGATAAATTATAAACAGATAAAAGCATTGGCAGGATTACTGTAATAACATGCAGTTTTATAAGAGTATAAGGAGTGCTTTTTTTAAAAAAAATGTCTAAGGCTACTCTCATTTTCCTACTCATATTGAAATACTGCCCCTCAATGAGGCCAAACTTAGATTCACAAAATGTTTAGGTGTATGCATACGCCTGTGTACCCCCAGAAAAAAGCACTGAGTATATATTTAAAAAGGGATGCGGGTGACGCTGTGGGTTAAACCACAGAGCCTAGGACTTGCCGATCAGAAGGTCGGTGGTTCGAATCCCTGCGACGGGGTGAGCTCCGGTTGCTCGGTCCCTGCTCCTGCCAACCTAGCAGTTCGAAAGCACGTCAAAGTGCAAGTAGATAAATAGGTACCGCTCTGGCGGGAAGGTAAACGGCGTTTCCGTGCGCTGCTCTGGTTCGCCAGAAGTGGCTTAGTCATGCTGGCCACATGACCCGGAAGCTGTCTGCGGACAAACGCCGGCTCCCTCGGCCAAAAAAGCGAGATGAGCGCTGCAACCCCAGAGTCGGTCACGACTGGACCTAATGGTCAGGGGTCCCTTTACCTTTATATATTTAAAGAAGATGAAATAAATGAGCAAATTTGGTTAATTTGGGTATGCAGACGATATTAAAAATAAATTTAAGGAACCGCAGAAAGAGGGGGAAGGAAGTCAAGTTTTGAAACGTCAAAAGGATTGTAAAATAAGTGAAATGTATAAAATTAGTGAAAAGTATAATTAAATAAATGAAAATTAAACCCCCCAAAGAATCTCTGACAGATGGCCATCTGACCTTGCCTCACGGTAATGCAGCTATCGTTTTCACAAGTTTTTAATCACAGATCACATTGTTCATTTAGGCACTGCCCCTGGGACCAAGGCTTCTCAAGACAAGTGAACAAGGAACATCCATTAAGATGTAGAAAAATGTGGTTTGTCTGCTTGATTGCATAATGTACAGGTGATAAGAAGCAATTTGGTCATGACACTAACCTCTTTTATGAAGAAAGGGTTAGGCTGTGAGGATGTTCTTGGCTTAGGAGGAAAGGATGACAAGAATAAGGACTTGATTGAGCAGCCTTTGACAGCTTGGTGTCCCCCACATGTTTTGTAAAGCAATGATTGTGGAGCGTTAGTGATTTCTGTCCATTCAGAGCCTTGGAACTGAGGGTCAGATTTGGCAAGATTTCAGTGATGGTGAAATCTTCTTATGGATGATGGAATAAAATCACTATTTTGTTTTTCTTAAAAAACCGCATAATGGAGAAGGTATACATAAAACCTTGTGCATCACCAAAACAAGCATATTAAAATGCATCTAAAAATGTGCAGATCAGGAGAAAAGCACACTGAAAAGTTTCTTTCTTGGTAGGTATTGTGATTGCACTTGAACTGAACAGTCCAAGCACAAGAGTTTGCGTCAAACTGCATTACAGCAAAGCTCTTAAGTGACATTCCACTTTCCATTTACGTAGGTGCTGTGAAGATGTAATCATGAGATTACAGGAAATCTGTTAATTGTAATGGAAATAAAACAGCATGGCCTGGAGCACAGGACAGATTGTGAACATATGAGAAAGATGGTTCTGCGGGTAAATAAATATAAAGATAAATAAATGCTCTAGGATGAGTTAAGAGAAAAGGAGCCTGTAGGGTTCAGATGCTGACAGTTGCTGGAAATACCTATAAGTAAACACTATAAGTAAAGAGAACCTCCTTGTTCCATCCAAACTTGACTTCCTTCTGCCTTAGAGCATCTTCCCTTGGGCAAAGATCTGAGAGACAACTCCAGCCATGAGGTTCCTCTACCTGAGCTTTGCTCTGTTCTTCATCCTCTTCCACGTTGTTGCAGGTAAGAGGACAGCTCAATCTCAGGGTGGAGGGTAGCATCTGCTGCAATGAAGAAGGTCTCAGGTTCAATCGCAGGCGTTTCTGCAAAGTGCTGGGTTTCCCCCCTGCCAGAGACCCTGGAGATCTGCTGCCTCTCAGTGTAGACAATTCTGAACTAGTGTGACTGCGTATAAGAGAGCATCCTATCCTGTGTGGCTGCCGAAATAGGGGTGGTAAAGAAGGAAAGCATTTCACAATAAAACCGAATTTGAATATATGACTTTTGCGAAAGCAGCAACGTTCAGGCTACAGACTGAGGCACACTCCAGGTTTCATCATGGTCATTTACATTGTTCAGGTAGGTAGCCGTGTTGGTCTGCCGCAGTCGAAATAAAAAAAAAAAAAACTAAACAATTGTCCAGTAGCACCTTAGAGACCAACTAAGTTTGTTCTGGGTATAAGCTTTCGTGTGCATGCACACTTCTTCAGATAACTGATATATTTTTGTGAGTTTGGAGGGGTTAGTGTGCATGATGCCCAAGTCCTTTCTGATTGCTGGATTCAGCAAGGGTAGAAATCTAATGGAGGATTTCATTGTTGAACTAGCCAGACAAGCTTCTTTGTGAGAGAATGACCACCATAGCTGCCACCTAAAGCCCCAATGAGTATAACCAAAGAAGTGGTGGTGTTCTCTGGGCAAATGGGTGGGCCTTCCCCCCTCGTCACCTGGCTGGTAGCGAGAAAGGCAGTAGCCAGCACAGTTGGATGTGAGCTGAAGAATACGCAGGTTGCAGGCAGAAGTCAGAGAGGGAGAGCTGTCTGCCTTATCTCTGCCACCTGATTCACCCAGATCAACGCAGGGCATACATCTTAGCGGGACTGAATGTGCTCCTATCAGCAGTACTACAGAGGAGATTCCAGAAAATATCCCTTTCAGAGAGACTATGCCCCTGTGGACAGATCATATAGAATCAGTTTTGGCATGCTGCCTTGCCCCCCCCACGTCCGTGGGAGAGGCCCCCAGGACACATGATGTCACTAAGGTGTGTGCGCATGGCCGCTGCAGAACTTATTCTGGGATCCCAGTCCCTTCCTTGAAGAAATCCTGTGAGGTAGATCAGGCTGAGAGTGAGTGACTGGCCCAAGGCCACCCAGGGAGTGAGGATTTGAACCCAGACCTTAGTTTGACACGCTAACCACTACATTAGCCTGGGTCGCATTCTTGAAAATGCTGTTCCAATGCTCAAAACAAAATGTTGTCAGTCCAATTAATGTCCTTTTTTTTTTTTTGCACAAGAAGTCTTTTCAAATCATGACAATTTACGTCCCTCTCTTTTGACAGGGCAACCAAGCTGCGGAGAACAGGGAGGATATTGCCAGGTGCCACTAACTCTGAAATGTCCCTATGGATATATTCCAGCCAACTGTGGCATTAATGGAATCTGCTGCAAGAGTAAGTGAAATACAGTGAGTTGGTCATGCTAACAAGGGGGAATGTTTGTTCATTTTTAATCCTGGTTTTTCACCCTGATTTCCCGATCTACGCTCTAGATCTTCACTGGAGGAAACAGCAGCAGGGCTTGTGCTAAAGGAAAAAGTGGTCAATCACTTTATAAATCAGAATAGCTGATAATATTCTCAGGGCATACTAACCCTATTCATAGTACAATGGTACCTCGGGTTAAGTACTTAATTCGTTCCGGAGGTCCATTCTTAACCTGAAACTGTTCTTAACCTGAAGCACCACTTTAGCTAATGGGGCCTCCTGCTGCTGCTGCGCCGCAAGAGCACGATTTCTGTTCTCATCCTGAAGCAAAGTTCTTAACCTGAAGCACTATTTCTGGGTTAGCGGAGTCTGTAACCTGAAGCATATGTAACCTGAAGCGTATGTAACCTGAGGTACCACTGTAGTACAAAGTATGATTCAGTTCTCAAGCTGCACTTCTAGGTGACCAAACTGAGCCTTCTGATGTGTATTTTTCTCCATGAGGCTTAGTTTCATCAGAATCGAGTACAGTGGTACCTCAGGTTACAAACGCTTTGGGTTACGTGTTTTCAGGATGGGGACCGCAGGAAACCCAGAAGTACTGGAAAGGGTACTTCTGGGTGTCGCCACTCGCGCATGTGCAGAACTGCTAAATTGTGCTTCGTGGAAATGCGCAGAAGCACCAAATCGCATCACACGTGTGCGCAGACGCGGTGCTGCAGGTTATGAATGCTGCGGGTTGTGGACGTGTCTTCATCACAGTTTACATCCGCAACCCGAGGTTCCACTGTAGACACTTCCAGAGCTAATGCTAAATACATTAATTCTGGTAAAGGAGCCGCCATAGCCACTAGAGAACATTGAAAATTGGATCTTGGGCTTTTTAAACTGGTCTACCCATGTACTATCTGAAACCAAAAGGGCACATTGCCTGCCAGAATTCTTTTCAGCTCTGCTATCCCACTAAAGAGGGCTTCTGGGACTACGCCTGCATGCCTTCTTCCCTGTCTGCTACAGATTCCTGCGTTTCAGGGTAGCATACCCTCCAACATTTCTCCAAAGAAAATAGGGACGTCCCATTCCATCATGATAATTTAACTATGTATACCCCACACATCTTATTGGGTTGCTTCCAAAATATATATAAAAACATAATAAAACATTAAATATAAAAACTTCAGATGGCTCAGGTGCTGGATAACTGCATACCCTCCAACATTTCTCTAATGAAAATAGAGATATTCTAAGGAAAAGTGGGGGATGTCGGTGGTGCTGTGGGTTAAACCACAGAGCCTAGGGCTTGCTGATCGGAAGGTTGGCAGTTCAAATCCCCATGACAGGATGAGCTCCCGTTGCTCGGTCCCTGCTCCTGCCAACCTAGCAGTTCGAAAGCATGTCAAAGTGCAAATGGATAAATAGGTACCGCTCCAGCGGGAAGGTAAACGGCGTTTCTGTGCGCTGCTCTAGTTTGTCAGAAGCGGCTTAGTCATGCTGGCCATATGACCTGGAAGATGTACGCCAGCTCCCTCAGCCAATAAAGCAAGATGAGCGCCGCAACCCCAGAGTCGTCCACAACTGGACCTCATGTGGTCAGGGGTCTCTTTACCTAAGGAAAAGTGGGATATTCCAGGATCAAATCAGAAACCAGGACGGCTTCTCTAAATCAGGGATATCCCTGGAAAATAGGGACACTTGGAGGGTCTGGGGTAGGACTAGATGCTATTTTGAGCCCTTCAAACTCTACAATTCTATGCATCATCTGAAGGTGAGGAATCTGACTTTGGGGCCATCAATGATAGATCTCCTTGTTTCTTTGATGCAGATAAACCACCAACAATGCCCGAGTGCGATAGACTGGGAGGGTTCTGCCAAGAGGATCTCAGCAAACCCTGTCCGTCTGGTCGGAATCTTCCGAGTTACTGTGGCGTCAATACACAATGCTGTGCCCTTGAGGGATACCTGTGAGCAGCCCACCTCCATGGTTATGAAAGTCCGATGGCTATGCCAGTTCTTCTGGATCTTTGCTTGTGGAAGTGGAGCAGATCTGCGCATGTGTGAAAGCAGACAATGAAATAAATATCAGTCTGCTCAGATAAATAAACACGAAATAATTTCACAAAGTTGAAATAGAATGTGTATTTTTTGTTTTCTTTTTAAAAAGTGTCTACTGCTAAATATGACACAACTCCAGTGAAAGAACATCATATCTGCTCAAGATCCCTCTTGACTGAAGTCCTCATCACGTAGTCCCAGGCGCAGATAATTGCAGCCAGTGCTTTTCATGCACACAGGTTATGGGAACATGGGTGGGACAGGCTGAAGTCAACCCAGACTGAAAGCATGACTGAATTGAAGCTGATTTTTAAGGAGCCATTGCCTTGTGGGTGACCACAAATAATTGAGGGTGGCATTTAGTGCTGTTGAAGTTAATGGACATGGCTGCATTAGGTCTATTTCTTTCCATGGGTCTACTCTGAGTAGGACTCAGAAATTTTTTTGAGGGGTGGGAATTTCTGTGAACGAGAGAAGGGACTCAGAGAGGTCCCTTCTCCAGAGAAGAACATGGAGAAGCGGACACGGAGCAATGGATCCAAACTACAATAAAGAAGATTCCACCTAAACATTAGGAAGAACTTCCTGACAGTAAGAGCTGTTCGACAGTGGAATTTGCTGCCAAGGAGTGTGGTGGAGTCTCCTTCTTTGGAGGTTTTTAAGCAGAGGCTTGACAACCATATGTCAGGAGTGCTCTGATGGTGTTTCCTGCTTGGCAGGGGGTTGGACTCGATGGCCCTTGTGCTCTCTTCCAACTCTATGATTCTATGATTCTATGATTCTAGGTTCCAGGGAGGGCGGGGGGAGGAACTGAAGAATCAGGAAGGGCTATTGCTGCCTAGTGATCAAGATCCCAGGTTTAGTCATCATCTGGGTCTTTCATTCTTTTCAACTTTCATTCATACACATTGATTCATAACTGTCAGGGACTGGGCAGAGGAGGAATGGTGGAGATGGCCTCCCCAGCTTGACCCTTCCAGGGAGGAGGAAGTGGAAGAGAGTTCAGATTTACAACAGGGTCTTGAGGGAGGTCACAGCTCAGGGGCAGATGGGGGAACAATTGGGAAATAATGGGAGAGGAGGAGAAGGAGGAAGCACCAGGAAGAAATCATGTTGGCAAAAGACGGAACTCTACAGTGCCATCTGGTGTCACAGTGTTACAATGCATTTAAAACACTTTAAAAAACCCCACAAAAAACTAATGTAGCTGAGTCTACATATATTAAATTCTATCTTCTCTCATTATGAGTAACATGTTTTTAAAGGCTTTAAATGAAGTTCAGACTGTCAGAATACGCAGCCCCTGGGATGAGACAAACCTCTCTGGCATCTTCCTGATGTTGCGCAGCTCTGGAATGTCCACAAATCATCAGTCCCGGAGCGCTCCAGGGACACATAGCAGATGCCTATGTGCACACACACTCAGCAGAGATCAGCAGAAACAAAGTGTAGATTGGTGTGCTCATTCTAAGCATTTATTAAGCAGTATTTACAGGACAAACATTCATCGCGTCCTCTCACTCTAGCTCCAAGAGAGAACAGAACAGAAAAAGGAACACAACACAGCAGAGCAGAAGAGATAAGGCCAACTTCCGTTCCCACACTTTCCAAGCCTAGGAAAGTAAACATGGACATGTGACATAACAGACACATAACCAGCAACGGGAGGAGTGAAATCCTGACAGACTACCTTAAAGTGTTTGTTTGTTCGATTTCTATAAACCGTCCCCTTCCAGACTCACAGCAAGGGGAAGTCATGAAGTGACACACCTCACACCTGCAATTTGAAATATACTCAGAGTCCTGCGGTGATTTCATGCTCTTTATTGCAGCTTGTAAAACAGTGATTGAATTCCCCCACAAACCTCAGGCATAACCTACAGTCATACCTCGGGATAAATACGCTTCAGGTTGAGTGCTTTTGGGTTGTGCTCCATGGCGACCCGGAAGTAACGGAGTGCGTTACTTCCGGGTTTTGCTGCTCACGCATGCGCAGATGGTCAAAATGACGTCACACGCATGCGCGGAAGCGACAAAACGTGACCTGCGCACGTGCAGATGCGCTGTTGCGTCTTACATTCTGTTCGGGGTGCGAACATGGCTCTGGAACGGATCCTGTTCGCATCCTGAGGTACCACTGTACATTATTTACACAATGAGTCCTGTCTGATTGGCTGATTATGCTTCCCTCCTGGAGCCTGATTGGGCTGCTACTGCAGGCCAATCAGTTGTTGCATTCTAGGATCCTACCAGCCTGATAGGCTGATTAACGTCCTCCTGGGGTCTGATTGGGCTGCTACTGCAAGCCAATCAGTTGTTGCATTCTAGGATCCTACTTGCCTATTGTCCTAGGATCCAAGCTTAGTACATTGTTGTTGTTGTTGTTTAGTCGTTTAGTCGTGTCCGACTCTTCATGACCCCATGGACCAGAGCACACCAGGCACCATTTTTAACCAAGGTGCCACCACACAAGCAGAAAAGCGCAGTGGAATTGTGTGGGCGGTAACCTCTAATGCCATCGCCAATCCCTGCTGCCTTCCAGTGCTCAAAGAGACAGGTAAAACTTGGGTAATCCCATTCCTGTTGTTGCCACCCATCCACACAGGCAAGAAGAGGATGAGATGTATTACCACAGCGACGACGAGCTTCTGGGTGAGGGGGACACCATCAGCCAGGGCTCTCTCAATGCCAGGTACAAGGAACCCAGAGAAACTTGGGTTTCCTCTCTGGATTGCTGTGGTGGAATTGAGCAGAAGCCGAGTGGGCAACAGCTGTCCTTGCAGGGAAGGCAGAGAATCGCCACCATTGTTCCTGGTCCTCATAGATGCTCATGCAAAGATGAAGGATGCAGCGCAGCCATGAGGCAGGAGAGGCTGTGTTGCGCCACCTCCCTTCCCCTGCATGCAGGGATGGCTTTATGAAAATGTGGAACAATGGCAGGGAGATCTCACCTGGTGCCGATTTCTCTGATCTGTTCAAACCTGTCCAAGGGTGTGGCGTGGCGTGGCGTGGGGTGTGTGATATCAAAGCATGTGAGTGTGTCTTTGCATTCTGGGTCGTAGTTCTCTAGATGAGGGGAAGAATTGGGACGGGGCAGGACGAGCTGTGATGGGATTGCTTTGTGGGTCAACGAGGACCCTCTATCTGTGGAGAAGGTGGATAAAGGGAAGTTAGTCCATCTCGCTCATAAGGCTAGAACTTGTGGACATCCAATGAATGCTGGAAATTTCAGGACAGAGAAATGAAAAGACTTATTCCACAGCTCATGGTTAAACTGTGGAACTCCCTGCCAGTGATGGCCACCAACTGGGATGGCTTTAAAAGAGGGTGGAGGAGGAGGACTACCAAAGGCTAGCAGCCACGATGGCTTTGCACTGCCTTCACAGCTGGAGACAGCGATGCTTCTCAATCCCGATTACTGGAAGTTGCAGGAGGGGAGAGGGCTCCTGTGCATGTACTCTGCTTGTGGGTTTTCTCACAGGCATCTGGCTGGGCAAATGCACAGGATAATTATTATTATTATTATTATTTATTTATACCCCGCCCATCTGGCTGAGTTTCCCCAGCCACTCTGGGCGGCTTCCAATCAAGTGTTAAAAACAATACAGCTGGATGCTGGATGGGCCCTTGGCTTGATCCAGCAAAGCACTTCCTATGCTCATAAGTTCACAGAGGGAGGGGATGAAGAGCCTTTGCAGAACAAGCAAAGGAAAACCTTTGCCATTGAGCATTGCCAGCCTTGGCCAACCTTGCTGTTGTTTGTTGTTGTTTAGTCATTTAGTTGTGTCCACCTCTTCGTGACCCCATGGACCAGAGCACAACAGGCACTCCTGTCTTCCACTGCCTCCCGCAGTTTGGTCAAACTCATGCTGGTAGCTTCGAGAACACTGTCCAACCATCTCGCCCTCTGTCATCCCCTTCTCCTTGTGCCCTCCATCTTTCCAAACATCAGGGTCTTTTCCAGGGAGTCTTCTCTTCTCATGAGGTGGCCAAAGTATTGGAATCTCAGCTTCACGATCTGTCCTTCCAGTGAGCACTCAGGGCTGATTTCCTTCAGAATGGAAAGGTTTGATCTTCTTGCAGTCCATGGGACTCTCAAGAGTCTCCTCCAGCACCATAATTCAAAAGCATCAATTCTTTGGCGATCAGCCTTCTTTATGGTCCAGCTCTAACTTCCATACATCACTACTGGGAAAACCATAGCTTTAACTTCACGTGCCTTTGTTGGCAAGGTGATGTCTCTGCTTTTTAGGATGCTGTCTAGGTTTGTTATTGCTTTTCTCCCAAGAAGCAGGCGTCTTTTAATTTTGTGACTGCTGTCACCATCTGCAGTGATCATGGAGCCCAAGAAAGTAAAATCTCTCACTGCCTCCATTTCTTCCCCTTGTGTTTGCCAGGAGGTGATGGGTCCAGTGGCCATGATCTTAGTTTTTTTGATGTTGAGATTCATACTTTATTTTGCACTCTCCTCTTTCACCCTCATTAAAAGGTTCTTGAATTCCTCCTCACTTTCTGCCAGCAAGGTTGTGTCATCTGCATATCTGAGGTTGTTGATATTTCTTCTGGCCATCTTAATTCCGGCTTGGGATTCATCCAGCCCAGCGTTTTGCATGATAAATTTTGCATATAAGTGAAATAAGCAGGGAGATAATATACAGCCTTGTCATACTCCTTTCCCAATTTTGAACCAATTAGTTGTTCCATATCCAGTTCTAAGTGTAGCTTCTTGTCCTACATAGAGATTTCTCAGGAGAAAGATGAGGTGATCAGGCACACCCATTTCTTTAAGAACTTGCCCTAGTTTGCTGTGGTCGTAACACCAATGAATACAGAATCAAACAAGCAAAAACCATGTTTCTTTGCATGCAGTTTTTAATTGTGTTCTATAGTGAGTACTGCATTGACCACCTTTTTCTGGGCCATGCTGTGAGTTCTGGACCCCCTCCATACAGACTTAAGTTGTAAATAGGTGAATAAATCATATTTCTAAAAGCCACAATGTACCTTCAGACTGAGGGTCAGATTTGGCAATATTTCAGTGATGGTGAAATCTTCTTATGGATGATGGAATAAAATCACTATTTTATTTTTCTTAAAAAACCGCATGATGGGGAAAGTGTACATAAAACCTTGTGCACCACAAAAACAAGCACATTAAGCTTGTTTAAAAATGTGAAGATCAGGAGAAAAGCACACTGAAAAGTTTCTTTTTTGGTAGGTATTGCAATTGCAGTCCAACCACAAGAGTTTGCGTCAAACTGCATTACAGCAAAACTATTTCACTTCCTTTCCATTTAGGTGTTGTGAAGTTGAGCTTACAGGAAATCTGTTAATTGTTATGGAAATAAAACAGCAGGGCCTGGAGCACAGGACAGATTGTGAACATATTGAGAAAGGTGGTTCTGCGGGTAAATCTTAGGAAGAGAAATAAATAGCTTAGGATGAGTTAAGAGAAAAGGGCCTGGAGGGTTCAGATGCTCAGTTACTGGAAAGACCTGTTTGCAGCTTTCTCCACCCAGATGAGCTGTATGTTTCAACATCTCTTTGATGTTGCACTGCAACACTATAAATAAAGAGAACCTCCTTGTTCCATCCAAACTCGACTTCCTTCTGCCTTAGAGCGTCTTCCCTTGGGCAAAGATCTGAGAGACAACTCCAGCCATGAGGTTCCTCTACCTGAGCTTTGCTCTGGTCTTCATCCTCTTCCACGTTGTTGCAGGTAAGAGAGCAGTTCAAGCTCAGGTGGGGGAGACTCTGCTGCAAATGCAGAAGGTCTCAGGTTCAACTGTAGGTGTTTCTGCAAAGTACTGGTTTTTTCCCCTGCCAGAAACCCTGGAGATCTGCTGCCTCTCTGTGTAGACAATTCTGAACTAGTGTGACTGTGTATAAGACAGCTTCCTATCCCGTGTGGCTGCCGAAATAGGGGTGGTAAAGAAGGAACGCATTTCATAATAAAACTGTATTTGAATAGATGACTTTTGTGAAAGCAGCAACGTTACAGACTGAGGCCCACCCCAGGTTCCATCGTGGTCATTTATGTTGTTCAGGCAGGTAGCAGTGTTGGTCTGACACAATTGAAATAGCACCTTAGGGACCATCTAAGTTTGTTCTGGGTATAAGCTTTTGTGTGCATGCACACTTCTTCAGATACAGATATATTGTTGTGAGTTTGGAGGGGATAGTGCACATGATGCCCAAGTTCTTTCTGATTGCTGGATTCAGCAAGGGTAGAAATCTAATGGAGGATTTCATTGCTGAACTAGCCAGACAAGCTTCTTTGTGAGAGAATGACCACCATAGCTGCCACCTAAAGACCCAATGAGTATAACCAGAGAAGTGGTGGTGTTCTCTGGGCAAATGGGTGGGCCTTCCCCCCTCGTCACCTGGCTGGTAGCGAGAAAGGCAGTAGCCAGCACAGTTGGATGTGAGCTGAAGAATACGCAGGCTGCAGGCAAAAGCCAGAGAGGGAGAGCTGTCTGGCTTATCTCTGCCACCTGACTCACCCAGATCAACGCAGGGCATACATCCTAGCGGAACTGAATGTGCTCCTATCAGCAGTACTACAGAGGAGATTCCAGAAAAAATCACTTTCAAAGAGACTATGCCCCTGTGGACAGATCTAAAAGGTTACCGTCCACACACTTTCCCTGCACAGATACTTGAGTGAAGGTTAAGGTTACCAGATTTTTTTCTTTTTTTCAAAAATATATTTTTATTGAAAAATGTTAACAACACAAATTATCAATCAACATAACCAATTACATCCCCCCTTTTTATTCCCTCCCTCCCCTCCCTCCCTCTCCCACCCCCCCAGAGACTTCCCTCAGCTCCCCTCTCTGATTTGTTTATACATATTTTTCTCTGCATATTGTAGAATTGTACAAATTGTTACCTTATCCATCATATGTTCTACTAATAAATTTGTGGATGTTTATTCAAAGACTGCCAAGGAGTCCAAATCATTTTGTTGTCTTCTTAAGTAGTATGTAAAAAGTTCCCATTCTTCCTTGAAGTCACTGTTGTCCCTCTCACGTAGTTTATATGTAAACTTTGCCCATTCCGCATACCTCATCAGTTTTTCTTGCCATTGTTCTTTCGTTGGGATTTCCTCATTCTTCAATCTTTGTGCTAACAAGACTCTTGCCGCTGTTGCAGCATATATAAATAAGTTCTTTGTTTTTCTTGGCTGATCTCGTCCTAAAATTCCTAACAAAATGCTTCTGGGTTGTTGTTTTTTACAAATATCATTTTAAACATCTTTTTCAACTCATTATATATCATCTCCCAGAATTTTTTAACTTCTCTACATTCCCACCACATATGATACAAAGTACCTTCTTTTTCTTTACATAAGGTTACCCAATTTCTTTCAATGAATCCAGGGACACTTTTCAACTTCAATGGATTTTGTATGGGGACTGATGTGTAAATCCGGGGACTGTCCCCGGGAAACGGGGACGTCTGGTACCCTTAGTGTAGGTAAAACCTCTTTCAATTGTTTAGCAGAGTAATCTTCTCCCCGGAAGCTGTGGACAATAACAAAAAGTTGTTTGAAAGATGACTCACTAAACTCTGTGAAGTCTCGGTAAAGAGATTGTATTCCCAGACCGGGTACAAGCATTATGATAGCAAAGAATATTTTCCAATTGTTAAAAAAAACAGCAATTAACAGCGCACTTTCAGACAAAGCCACTCTTATCTCCAGTACATTGTAAATTACAGGAACAGTCCGTCAGCAGCTTTTACAGGCAGCACTCTTTGAACAAACGTCTGCTGTCAGGCAACTGCAAAACCGAATCTGAGTGGTCTTCTTTTTATTGGCACGTGCAGCTGATTCTAATAAAGCTCAGAGTGCCACTCCCATATATAAAGGAAAGGTCTGGAACCTTCTGGAACCTTCTACTTGTTTCTGGCAGAATGATTCCCTAACAAGATGTATAGAATCAGTTTGGCATGCTGCCTTACCACCATGACTGAGGTGGTCCAGGGCCACATGACACGTGTGTGCTCATGGCCGCTGCCAAACTTTTTTGGGGGGCCCAGCCCCTTCCTTGAATAAACCCTGTGACTTAGATCAGGCTGTGAATGACAAGGCCACCCAGTGAGCTTTATGTCTGAGTGAGGATTTGAACCCTTGTCTCCCAGGCCCTAGTCTGACACGCTAACCACCAAATCAGCCTGGGTCTCATACTTGACAGTGCTATTCCAATGCTCAAAAGAAAATGTTGTCAACCAATTAATGTTCCCCCCCTTTTTTTGTACAAGAAGTCTTTTCAAATAATGACAATTTATGTCCCTCTCTTTTGACAGGGCAACCTGCCAAAAGCTGCGAAGAACTGGGAGGATATTGCCAGGTGCCACTAACTCTGAAATGTCCCTATGGTTATATTCCAGCCATGTGTGGCATTAATGGAAACTGCTGCAAGAGTAAGTGAAACCCAACGAGTTGGTCATGCTAACAAGGGGGAATGTTTGTTCATTTTTAATCCTGCTTTTTCATTCTGATTTCCTGATCTACGCTCTAGATCTTCGTTGGAGGAAGCAGAAGCAAGGCTTTGCTTGTGCTAAAGGAAACAGTGATCAATCACTTTATAAATCAGAGTAGCTGATACTATTCTCAGGACATACCAACCGAATTCTTAGTAATACAAAGTATGATTCGGTTCTCAAGCTGCAGTTCTAGGTTCTGCATCTAGTGACCAAACTGAGCCTTCTGATGTGTATTTTTCTCCATGAGGCTTAGTTATATCAGAATTGAGTACACACTTCCAGAGTTAAAGCTAAATACATTAATTCTGGCAAATGACCCACCATAGTCACTAGAAGGCCATGAAAATTGGTGTCCTGGACTTTTTAAACTGGTCTACCCATGCGGGTGGCACTGTGGTCTCAACCACAGAGCCTAGGGCTTGCCGATCAGAGGGTCGGTGGTTCGAATCCCCGCGACGGGGTGAGCTCCCGTTGCTCAGTCCCTGCTCCTGCCAACCTAGCAGTTCAAAGGCTCTTCAAAGTGCAAGTAAATAAATAGGTATCGCTCTGGTGGAAAGGTGTATAGATGGATAGATAGATAGACAGATATACACATAATAAAATATTAAATATTATAAAAACTTCAGACGACTTGGGTGCTGGATAACTCCATATGCTCCAACATTTATCCAATGAAAATAGGGACGTCCTAAGGAAAAGTGGGATATTCTGGGATCAAATCAGAAACCAGGATGGCTTCTTTAAATCAGGGATGTCCCTGGAAAATAGAGACACTGGGGTAGGGCTAGATGTTATTTCGAACCCTTCAAACTCTACAATTCTACACATCTTCTGAAGGTGAGGAACCTGACTTTAGGGCCATCAATGATAGATTTCATTGTTTCTTTGTTGCAGACAAACCACCGACAACACCCCAGTGCGATAGACTGGGAGGGTTCTGCCAAGTGGGACTAAATGAACCCTGTCCGTCTGGTAAAAGTCTTCCGGCTAACTGTGGCATCAATGCAAAATGCTGTGCCCCCGAGTGACACCAGTGAGCAGCCCACATCCGTGTGTGTGAACGTCCAATGGTTACGACAATTCTTCTGGATCTTTGCTTGTGGAAGTGGGCCTGATCAGTTCATTTGTGAAAGCAGGCAATGAAATAAATATCAGTCTGCTCAGATGAATAAAAACAAAATAATTTCACAAAGTTGAAATAGAAAGTTTTTGTGTGTGTGTGATTTTTTTTTTAAAAAAAGTCTACTGCTAAATATGACCCACCTCCAATGAAAGAACATCTTATCTGCTGAAAATCCCTCTTGACTGAAGTCCTCATCAAGTAGTCTCAGGAACAGATAATTGCAGCCAGTGCTTTTCATGCACACAGGTTATGGGAACATGGGTGGGACAGGCTGAACTCAACCCAGACTGAAAGCATGACTGAATTGAAGCTGATTTTTAAGGAGCCATTGCCTTGTGGGTGACCACAAATAATTGAGGGTGGCATTTAGTGCTGTTGAAGTTAATGGACATGGCTGCATTAGGTTTATTTCTTTCCATGGGTCTACTCTGAGTAGGGCTCAGATTTTTTTTGAGGGGTGGGAATTTCTGTGAATGAGAGAAGGGACTCAGAGAGATTCCAGGGAGGGCGGGGGGAGGAACTGAAGAATCAGGAAGGGCTATTGCTGCCTAGTGATCAAGATCCCAGGGTCAATCATCATCTGGATCCTTCATTCTTTTCAACTTTCTTTCACATTAATTCATAACTGTCAGGGACTGGGCAGAGGAGGAATGGTGGAGACCGCCTCCCCAACTTGACCCTTCCAGGGAGGTGGAAGTGGAAGACAGTTTAGATTTACAACAGGGTCTTGAGGGAGGTCACAGCTCAGAGGCACATGGGGGTGGTGGTGAAATTGGGACGTAATTGGAGATGAGGCGAGGAAGCACTAGGGGGGCAACAGCTGATGGACACAATGTCTTTAGAAAGCATTCCTGACCCCCTCTCTCCCAGAACCTGTTGAGCCTTGAAAGTCTGAGAGCAAAGAGCTCAAAGACAGAGGGCAGGTAGCAGCACCTGTAGAAGTGATGAATGAGGACGTGGGAGAGACGGGGGTAGAGGGTGGAGATTCACTGGGGAGAATGGCATTATCCAAGAGGCTGGGTTCTGTAGCCTCTCTCTGTAATTACTGAATTATAAAAGGATGGTAAGAAACATTTCCTTGTCTTTGTGTGTTCCTGGCAACCGGCTGGGAGTTGCTGGCAGCAGCCTGACAATAACAAGACAACGTATATTCACAGATGCCAATCAAAATAAAATACAAGTAGAAAAATATATCTAGTGTGGTGGCCTGGGATTCGGACTCAGATGCTGAACCTGAGGGATCCCAGCCTGCACAGGATTCCCCGCCTCCAGAACCAGCTGAGCCGGGGCTGGGGCATGAGCTTGAAGGGTCCTCACCTGTGCTATATCCTCAGGTGCAAGCACCAGCTGAGTCTGCTCTGGTTCCTGAGGTGATGGAGGACCCATTGCCTGCAGGTGCTCCACTCAGCCCCATCAGAGGAAGCTGAGGCTGCCTCTGGGTCCGGTAACCCTCCAGCCTCTCCTGAGCTGCAGAGGCTCAGGGCAGAGAGGCGGAGGGAACTAAGTTCCTGCAGGAGGAGTGCTCGCCTCCAGGCCAGGAGAGGTGAGTCACCAGAGGATCGGGGCCGCCCTACGCCTCGGGGCAGATAAAAGCCGGCCAGCCCCAGTCCCAAGTTGCGGGAGCAACATTGTTGGTTCCTAGTTCCTCCCTGAACCCTGTCCTGCTTTCCTGCCTGAGCTCCTGACCAGCCGTGGCTCCCTGCTTGCAAGCCTGTTCCTGACTTCACCCATCTCCCTGCCCTGCACCCAGCTTCAGCTTCTACGGACTGCCTCCACATTGCACCTTTGACCACGACTGGACTTGGACCTCACCTCTCGGGTAACCCACGGGACCAGCACATCTAGAATTAAACAATAGGACCACATTTCCATATGAATTCCAAACACAAATAATAATAATAATATCGAAAGGTTCCAAGTAACAAAAATGGCTTTATACTCTCCTATGCCTTCTTACTTCAGTACCTTCTAAAAAGACTTTATTTCTTGGCAAAGACATTTCCTTGTCTGCCCTCTCTTATTCTCACCATGTACGGCCCAGATTTTAGTTATTCATTCCCTCATGGTTGTTGTTCTCGTTTCTTCCCTGGATTTTGGAAGAGGATTCTGGCAGCAGTTAAGAGGTGTTGATGCTTCAATATGTTTCTGTACATGCTGGTAGCCGCCCAGAGTGGCTGTGGCAACCCAGTAAGGTGAGTGGTGTCCAAATAACAAAATTATTATCATTATTATTTTTATCATTATGATGTAACGGAACAATGGAGCAAAACAGGTTTGCCTGTGTCCCAACTTCACTGAAATTCCTGCTTTTGTGCTTAGGATTCAAGAAAATGTGTAATGGGCTTGAGAAACTAAAGAACAAAGTGCGAGATTGGCTCCATTATTATCAGATAATGGAGGCATATAATCTGGACAAGAAAATTGGCTTCCAGGTGGAAAAATCAAAATTAGAAACAGAACTGCTAGAACCCAAAATTAAGAATTTGTCAAGGATGTATAACTTGCTGTTGAAATGGAATACTCAGGATGAAACGGTTAAATCTGCTATGATAAAATGGGCACAAGATGTTGGACATAATATTATGTTCGCTGACTGGGAACAGTTGTGGAACACCGGTATGAAATTTACGGCATGTAATGCCTTAAGAGAGAATATTATGAAAATGATTTATAGGTAGTACATGACCCCGGTCAAGCTTGCAAAAATTTATCATTTGCCCGATAATAAATGTTGGAAATGTAAAGAAAATGAAGGCACATTCTTTCACCTTTGGTGGATGTGCCCAAGGATTAAGGCTTTCTGGGAGACGATATATAATGAATTGAAAAAGGTATTTAAATATACCTTCTTGAAGAAACCAGAGGCCTTTCTTCTGGGCATAGTTGACCAATCGGTGTTAAAGAAGGACAGAACTTTCTTTATGTACGCCACAACAGCAGCAAGAATACTTATCGCAAAATATTGGAAGACACAAGATCTACCCACTCTGGAAGAATGGCAGATGAAGGTGATGGATTACATGGAATTAGCGGAAATGACCGGCAGGATCCGAGACCAGGGGGAGGAGTCAGTGGAAGAAGACTGGAAGAAATTGAAACATTATTTACAGAGACACTGTAAAATTAATGAACTTTAGAATAATGTTGGATTGAAATTAAGTGGTTTCTAGCTGTAATGGGTTAAAAGAATATGAAAAAATGGGTTTATAAAAGTAAAATTTCAAGATTACAACAATTTAAGAATAAAGATTTGGGTAGAATAAAGAGGGAAACAAATTGCTGAGCTAAATAAATTGAATTGGAATACAAAAAAGAGAGGTATGAGGAGGTCCGAGAAACAAGTAAATGAAAATTATGTGATGGAAAGATTGATTGTTTTTAACAATTTTTAATCTGTAATTTTTCTTTTTTTTCCTTTTTGTTTTATTTTTTGTAATGTAAAAATCTTATAAAAAAAAGAAAAAAAGAAAATGTGTAATGGGAAATCAAGTTGCTGAAAGACGGAACTCTACAGCGCCATCTGGTGTCCCAGTGTTAAAACTAATGTAGCTGAGTCCAGAGGAAGATTTAGGGCAGTGTGACCGGTTCCCACACACAGGTCACCAAGCCAAGGGGCATCTTCCCACCTCCTACCCAAAGCCTTTCAGGGGGTTGGAGTAGATGACCGACTCTACAATGCTATGATTCTAAGTGCTTGCTTTGGGTAAGCAGGGCACCAGGCATTGGGAAGGAGGTGTGAGGGCTCTGGCAGGGTCCTATGGCTCTCCCATCTCCTTCCTACATCTGGGACAGTGCTAACTAGGCTTTGGGAAGGAGGTGGGAAGACTCTAGGAGAGGCTCAGTTTGTAAATGTGTGAATAAGTCATATTTCTAAAAGTCACAACAGTCTCGTCAACACTGAAAGGCAGCAGTTCTTCAGGGTTTCCATCCGGGGAAATAGCTGGGATTGAATCTGAGACATTCTGCATTTGCAGCAGATGCTCCCCCACTGAGCTTGAACTGCTCTCTTACTTGCAACAACGGGGAAGAGGATGAAGACCAGAGCAAAGCTCAGGTAGAGGAATTTCAGGGCTGGAGTTTCCTCTGAGATCTCTACCAAAGGGCAGGTGCTCTAAGGCAGAAGGAAGTGGAGTTTGGATGGAAAAAGGAGGTTCTCTTTACTTATAGTGTTGTTGTGCCAAAATAAATTGCCTATGCAATTTATTCATCTTGGAGAGCTTCCTAAGTTTGACCTGAAGAACAATCTTTCTCATCCTGTTCTCCTTCCATATCAGTTAATAGGTTTCCTGTCATCTCACAAAAGCTGCTGCCAAATTCACAGCACCTGGATAAAAAGGAAGTGGGATTTTGGGTAACAGCTTGACTGTAATGCAGTTTGATGCAACCTCTTTCGGTTGGACTGTTCAGTTCAACTGCAATTGCAAAGACCAGAACAAAGTTCAGGTAAGGGAACCTCATGCCTATAATTTTCTCCAAGATCTCTGCTGAAGGGAAAGTGCTCTAAGGCAGAAGTCTTCTTTGGATGAAACAAGAAGGTTATCTTTACTTTCAGTCTTGCAGAGCCAAAGAGATGTTGAAACATACATTTGACATCCTATCAGAAGGTGGGATAACTTCTGTAATTCTGGGATGTCCAGGTCAAATCACAACTGCTGATGGATATGCAGTCTCCCTGTGACCCTCTGATCATTGTTGGACTATAATTCCCATCATACATGAATTGCAATTCCTACAATCCCTGATTTATTCTGTGTGGGTTGAACCCAAAGGAAGATGGTGATTAAATTATAAGCAGCATTGGGATGAGGTGAGCCCATTCATGGGAGCCACTGACACTATCTCGCTATCACACCCACACCCACAAACCCACACCCTTTCCTCAGTTCATTTCACTGTCCCCAAAATGGTTTCCTACCATAGTTTCTCCTTCCCACTGCTAATTTCTTTCTCAATGACCTATGGGCACCCACAAAGCAGTGGCTCCTTAATAATCAGCTTTAGTTAGGTCATGGATCCAGTCTGGGTTGAGTTCAGCCTATCCCACCTGTGTTCACATAACCAACTTGGCAACGAAACCCAAGCTCTGCCTGGGTGCATGAAAAGCAATGGCTGCAGTTATCTGCTCCTGGGACTCGGGGATGAGGACTCCTGTCAAGAGGGATCTTGGGCAGATATGATGCACTTCCACTGGAGTTGGGTCATATTAAGCCATAGATGCTTTTTAAAAAAAATAAAATAAATACAATTTCTCAATTGCAGTTTAATATGTGTTTAATTAGATGATCATATGAACTGACTGATCTTTATTTCATTGTCTGCTTTCACAAATCGATTGATCAGGCCCACTTCCACAAGCAAAGATCCAGAAGAATCAGCGTAGCAATCAGGCTTTCACACCTATGGATGTGAGCTGCTCACTGATGTCATTGAAGGGAACAGCATTGTGCATTGAAGCCACAGTAAGCAGGAAGAGTTAGGCCGGATGGGGAGCATTTGATGATTCCCTTCTGGCAGATCCCTCCATTTCCTCATACACTGATGATTATCCTGAATAAAAGAAAGAAGGAAATCTGTAATCGATTGCACTTTCATGAGCTTGGAGTCGGATTGCTCACCTTCAGGAGATGAGGGAGGATCATAAAACTGTAGTGTTGGAAGGACTCAATGGAACATGTAAGGAATCTGTAGCAGAAAGGAAGAGGACATGCAGGCCCAGCCCCAGAAGAGCTCTCAGACGAATTTGCAAGATCAATGCCAACATCCCCTGACCCATCCTGGATGTCAGGATGGGCCACTGGCAGTCACTGACTCTGAGGACTCCACCATACAAAGACCCAGGGAGACCTGAGGATCCCCTACTCCATTGCTGTAGGAGGTGATGGCATAGGCTGGACCCTCAAAGTGCCACAGCATCTTGCAGGAAAGGTGGTGCTAACTATTATTTTATCTTTTATTCTGATATTTATATTGCACCTTCTCCTGGACAGAGAGATGGTCACTGATTTAGATGGACAGGCATGGAGAGGAAAGTTCTGATTTGACTGAAGTTCTGGTCAACATCACGTAATGGTCACGTTTAGAGGGGCCTTATTTATTTATCTGCTGTATTTTTATCTCTTTTTCCAAACATAAAAGAAAAAAAACAAAGTAACAGTTCACTGGGACGTACAGATTGCAGTTGCTTTTCAATTCATTTCTCAAAAATTTCTAAAAGGCAGCCTTAAAAGGTAAAGGTAAGTTAAGTCCGGCAGTTAAGTCCAGTCACGAAGAAATCTGAGGGTGCAGGGCTCATCTCGCTTTACTGGCCGAGGGAACCGACGTTTGTCCGTAAACAGTTTTTCTGGGTCATGTGGCCAGCATGACTAAGCTGCTTCTGGCGAAACGAGAGCAGTGCATGGAAACACCATTTACCTTCCTGCCGGAGTGGTACCTATTTATCTACTTGCACTCTGATGTGCTTTTGAAATGCTAGGTTGGCAAGAGCTGGGACCGAGCAACGGAAGCTCACCCCATCGCAGGGATTCGAACCTCCGACCTTCCAATCTGCATGCCCTAGGCTCAGTGGTTTAGACCACAGCGCCACCTGCGTCCCTAAAAGGCAGCATTAGCTACCAATTTTGTTGGTATTCTGAATTTTGTAGTTAGAGCCGCCAGTTTTTATTGCCCATGGGAAGTGCAGCCTGCACAGTTTGCATCCATATGAACACTTGTGGTATCAAAATTCAGAAGGTTTTATCTAGGTATAAAGAAGGTTTTATCTAGGTATATCCACAAGGGCCAGGCAGGATTTCTGCCTGGAAGACATATGAAAGACAATATTAGAAATGTGGTGGATATCCTGGAAAAGCTGCAAGCGAGAAAGAATTGTAAAGCAATGTTAATGGTTATTGATGCAGAGAAGGCCTTTGACAATGTATCTTGGAGTTTTATGCTATATAATTTTGAGAGTATGGGGGTGGGTCAAGATTTTTTAAATGGTATTAAAGAGATCTATCAGGAACAAAAAGCTAAAATTATTGTAAATAATGTGGTTTCAGAGGAAATTAGAATTGAGAAGGGAACCAGGCAAGGGTGCCCACTTTCCCCTCTGGAAATTCCCACCTAAAAAAGATGTTCTTTTGTCTCAGAAAGTCTGCCAAGTCCTTGTATTGGGATCTCAGGTTCAAAAATTGACGTGGGATCTTTTTAAAGAGCACCACCGCTCTATCCTGGATTTTGAGGCCTTTTTTATAGTGATGTCCCAAGATAATGTCTCTTTGCTCCTTAGTCTTAAAGACCACTAGGCAATCATAAGTTATTTTAGTCTCCTTTTTAGGCCCAAATCTGTACGCTTTCTCTACCCAAGCTTCCACTTCCTATTTTTTCAAGTCCCAACATTCCACAAAAAATCCTATCAGAGATTCTCTGAGTTTTTCTTCTTCTTCCAGAAAGGGGACCCCCCTCAATCTCAAATACGATTCTTTTTCTTTCAACTGAAGGAAGGTGATCGAATTAGCATTTTCATACTGCAACCATTCCAAGTCTGGCACTCTAACAGTCTCCAGCTGTGCCAACCTTGTGTCATGTGTGGTTATTTCCTTTTCCACATCTTTCAAGTCGGTACTAAAATGTTCAATCTTTCCCCCCAAATTATCTATGCTTGCTGTATTGTGATCTAAACCTTCTTTAATGTCAGTTAACATTGACCTCACCGACTCCTCAAATTGTGGAGCTTTGGAGCCACATCTCAGCCTTTCTGAACTCATAATAGCTTAAGAATGTCAAGGTCAGTCTCACAGTCTGGCACAATAAAGGAGAAAAACAAGTTCCCTCCACCAATCCCACGACAGCCAGCCCAGAGGCAGCTTCCTTAATCTTCCAAACTATCTGAATGCCAAAGACAAAAATGGCAAGGAGAAAATTTTCCAATTCTCCCCTTATTCTGAGGAAGGGGGACACTTTTTAGCCAATTCAGAATGTAGACAGGCAGCACAGGAAAGTTTGTAGCCAAGTCAATGGAAAAGGAGATTGAATGTTTCCTCTTCCATTGTGACGTCCCAAAGGAGACTAGTCTTCCCTCTCTGGTGGTCCGCCACCAAATGGGGAGGTCCTGATGGTATTTCCTAGCTTCCCAAAGTGATAACAAATAAACAAATACCCCCTTTTCTACCAGAATTGCTTGCAGGATTTTAAAACTTCCGTTCCGTTCCGCTTCAAATCATCATGAAGCTTGTTGGGTGGCCTTGGGCCAGTCACTCACTCTCAGCCTGGTCTACCTTGCAGGGTTGATGTGAGGATTAAATTAGAAGTCAACTTGAGCTCCATGGAGAAAAAGGTGGGATATATATGCCATTCATAAATAAATTTCCAAAGCCTTCTGTAACAGCAAATCAGTATTATTATTTCCCATGATACCGATGGGGAGATCGAGGCTGCAAGTGAGAGTGTGGTTTACCCGAGGCCAGCTGGTGAGCTCATGGTGGAGTTTTACAAATTTGGATTGTCAGGCATGGGAGGTCCTGATCTGACTGATCAACATAATCATTTTTTCATAGAATGGTTGATTTGAGAGGCATGTTCTTTATATATATATATATATATATATATATATATATATATATATATATATATGTATGTACACACACACACACATATATTTACTGCATTTTTTTTGCAAAACAAAACAACTCAATGGATATCACTTACGAATACAGCCGGGGTCACTGCTGCTATTGGAGCCCCATGGGATTACTCCATATGGACATTCCACAGATGCTGGGAATTGGCAATATCCATCATATAAGTCACAGTCAAGTTGCAATGTGTAAAAGAAAAGGGAAATAAGAAAAAAAAAATTATTAGGGCAAAGGGGTTGCCAACTACTTTTTTCCCTAACCAGAACCCTGTATATTTAATGGGATGGCCTACTTTTACAGGCTTCTGCTGTCAGTATTTTCACTCTCCTGTTGCTGGATGTGTGATTGTTACATCACATGTCTGTGTTTACATTTCATGCTTGGAAAGTGTGGGAATGGATGCCAGACCTGTCTCTTCCATGGGATTGTACTTTTGTACTTGCTCTCTCTCTCTTGGAGAAGGTGTGAGAGGACAGCATGATTGGTTTGTCCTGTATATATTGCTTAATAAATTACTTAGATGCCACACCTCACGGCCTCAGCTTCCAGCTATACTCTGCTGCTTGAGTGTGCACATATCTTTAGGTACACCAGGACTGATGAGTTATGACTGTTCCATGCTTCATTTGGGAGAGAAGATGCCTGGAGAGGTTGCTCAGATCTGGGGGCTATGTGTGTCACCCCCCCCCGGTGCTTCTGACAATGGTCATGGGCCCAGAGGCTCTGCGTATCGGAGGACTGTCTCATTGATTGATGAGGTATGTGGCTCTGAGTTCAGCAAGCTCTGTTTGCCAGGGTCTGGTGGCAAGCCCTGCTTCCTCCAGTGAAGATGCAGAGTGTAGATCAGGAAATCAGGAATATAAAGGAGAAAACACTCACAAGTAAGTGGGACCATCAACTCAATGGATCTGACTTACTTCCCAAGCGTCCTTTTGCAGATTTCGATTGTCAGGCATTTTTATCTCTTTTGCAAAACAAAAGAACTCAATGGATATCACTTACTACTACAGCAGATTCCATTGTCGCCACAGGAGACCCATGGGATTGGGATTTTCCCATAAGTACAGTTTGTAGTTGCTGGGAATTGGCAAGATCCTCCAAACATTTCACAGAAAAATTGCCCTGTGTAAAAGAGAAGGAAAATAAATTCTTTTCAAGGGGGCAATGGGGTTTCCAACCACTTTTTCCCAATCTAGAACCATGCGTATTTAATGGGATGACCAACTTTTACAGGCTTCTGCTGCCTCACAATAAGCAAGGGCCAGATCGGTCCTCCTTCGCTAAAAAAAACTCCAGCTGATTCCTGAACCTTGTAAGGGTGCGGACACTCAGCTGCACCCAGCCAATTGGGTGGCGTATAAATCATAAAATTATGATGATGATTATTACTGCTCCTGGGATCTTTTCAGCATTCCTGACGAGCCTAAATCTTGCAGGTTGCTAATGGAAGGGGAGAAAAATGAGCAGATAATGCACCCACAGACCCACATAACTGGCGACTGAGTCAGCCTTCATTTCATTCTACTGAAGGTTCCCCTTTGCTTTCAACATCTGCTAATCAGAATTACAGCTGTTCTGAGCTTCAGAAATAGATTGCCATTTGTGCCTTCTCTGAGGATGGTATTTTCTGGAATCTCCCCAGTAGTGTTGCCAATGTGTCTTGCTCAGCTCACACCCAAATGTGCTGGCTATAGTCTTTCTCGGCTCCCAGCCAGGTGGGGAGGGGGTAAGGCCCACTCATTCGGCCAGGGGAAACAATCTCTTCATTGGCTATGAAACTTGCTGGGTTAGGTCCACAATGGAATCCTTCATCAGATTTTCACTCTTCCTAGATCCAGGACCTCTGGAATTAGAAAGGACTTGGGGATCATGCACACTAACTCTTCTAAACTCACAGCAATATAAATGACCACCAT
The DNA here is from genome assembly GCF_027172205.1 of Podarcis raffonei. NCBI lineage: Eukaryota > Metazoa > Chordata > Lepidosauria > Squamata > Lacertidae > Podarcis > Podarcis raffonei. The sequence continues at coordinate 118,144,954 of NC_070604.1, read as the reverse complement.
GGAACCTGCCTTGTGGCTCGGTCTGTATCCTGAACATTTCTGCTTTTGCAAAAGCCATGTATTCAATTTCAATATTAAATATATTGTTAAACACTTTCCTCCTCCACCACCCCCTTTTAAGCAGCCAGGTGGGATAGGGAGCAGCCAATTCATACTCTTGTTCCACCTACAGCAGTTTCTCAGGGTCTCCAGCAGGGGAAATACCTGGGACTGAACCTGAGACCTTCTGCATTTCAAGCAGCTACTCCCTTCCTGTGCCGTCTTACCTGCAACAACGTGGAAGAGGATGAAGACCAGAGCAAAGGTCAGGTAGAGGAACCTCATGGCTGCAGTTTCCTGTGAGATCTCTGCCAAAGGTAAGGCACTCTAAGGCAGAAGGCAGTGGAGTTTGGATGGAACAAAGAAGTTCTCTCTACTTATAGTGTTGCAGTGCCAAATCCGGTAACTGTCAGCATAGCATCTGAACCCTCCAGGCCCCTTTCTCTTAAATCATCCTAGGCCATTTATTTATCTTGCACACCATCCTAAGATTTACCCACACAATCACCTTTCTCATATATTGACAATCTGTCCTGTGCTCCAGGCTACAAACAGGTATTTCGTGCAACTCTCAGCATCCAAACTCTTCTCTCTTAACTCATCCTATGCAATTTATTCATCTTGGAGAACTTCCTAATATTCACCTGCAGAACAGCCTTTCTCCTGCTGTTTTCTTTCCATATCATTTAACAGATTTCCTGCCATCTGACAAAAGCTGTTGCCAACTTCACAGAGCCTGGATAGAAAGGAAGTGGAATTTCGGGTAAGAGCTCGGCTGTAATGCAGTTTGATACAACCTCTTTGGGTTGGACTGTTCAGTTCGACTGCAGTTCGACTACCAAGAAAGAAACTTTTCAGTGTGCTTTTCTCCTGGTCTGTACCTTTTTGGATGCGTTTTGCTTAACATGCTTGTTTTTGTGATTCATGTAGTTTTATATCCATTGCCGCCATTATAGGCCATGAGCCCTACTTCCTATCTCTTCGCAAGAGACAATCTCGTGGAGTGGTCCATTTGGAGGCCCATCTTTCCTGCACTGCTTGCATCTCCCCTGGGAGCCTGTGCACTTTCCTTCCTTGGAGGTTTATAAGCAGAGGTTGGATGGTCATCTGTCATGGATGCTTTAGCTGAGATTCCTGCATTGCAGGAAGTTTGACTAAATGAGCCTTGGAGTCTCTTTGTGAAAAATATATGTTGCTTTTTCAGATTGCTTTTCCAGAATAAATAATGCTTTTAATTATTGCTTTTTTTGTAAAGGTCATCAGGCCATAAGGATGCAACAATTAGGGATTTTTTATCCAGGGACCTTTTAATATAGTTTGTCTTTGGGGGTTATTTATAGGGTGCTGTATCTTTAGGAGCTTCTGGCTTAAGAACTCTAGCAAGAAGAACAGATGTTTGCATGCTTCAATAAGTTTGTGCTTGGAACCAAGACATGAAACCTGCTTTCACCTGTGGCTAAAAACAACTTGTGGTTAAAAGTGCTTGTGAGGGAGTCTGACAAACAGGGGAATTTTAGGATTGTAATCAGGCGGTCGTGAAATCTCTGACCTCTGCGCATAGAGGAGGGGCTTGCGCATGGACAAGGAATATATACATGTGTTCTGTTGAAACGAGGTGTGCCTGCTTTGGTCATCTATCTTGCAAGTATGTTTTTTTGTGATCACTAAAATAAATTTATGCTGCTTCCTCGAGTTTGCTCAGAATTAATTTCAAGGGTCCCAGGTGGGACCTGTGTTTTTATATCTCACCCCTTCCAACTCTGCAATTCTATCATTCTATGATTCTAAGAAGATTTGTTCCCAGGGGCACTGCCCAATCTGTGATTAAATACATGTGAAAACAGTAGTGATGCCCTTAGGCTGAGGGAACTGCTCCTGTTGTTGAGGAGCAGGGAAATAAGTTTCATTTTTCTGTCATTCATATCTCACCTTTTCCTCCATGGTGACTTTCTTACCTTCCTTATTCAATCCTCAAAACAACCCTGTGAGGTAGGTAAGGCTGAGAGTGAGTGATTGGCCCAAGGTCACCCAGTAAGCTGTCGAATTCAAGCCAGCAGAGCCAGCGAAGCTCATAGGAATTTGGCCACCCTCCAGGTGCCCGGCTTGAATTCTTGTTGACCTCCCCTGCCAGCGACTCCCGGCAGGATCAAGGGAGGTCTCCCTCGGCGATTCTTCCCAACGTGAAAGAAGAACACACCATTCCTCCCCCTCCTCTCCCAGGGAGGGGAAAGAGACAGACAGAAATATATCTACATACTTTTATTCCTGTCTTTCCAGCAGTACAGAGAAAACATGTCTGTACCCTGTCATCTCAACTGCAGAGAGAGAATAACTCCACCCATGTACTTCCAGTACAGGGTCATGTGACACTCTGAGCTAACATCCGGCGCTCAGTACACTGTCCCTTGTTCCCACGGTACATTCCAATAACATCAGTTTCCTGTTTACCATTCCAGCCACCTGGAGCTCGCTTCTGCATTGCTCCTTTTTCGTGGCTAAGGTGGGAGTGGAAGGCTGGTCTCCCAAGTCCTAGTTGGACCCTCTAAGCACAACATCAGCCTGCCTCTCATACTTGAAAATGCTATTCCAATGCTCCAAATGAAACGTCGTCCGTCAAATTCATGGTTTTGCTTTGCACAAGAGGTCATCTCAAATAATGGCAATTTACTCCCCTCTCTTTTGCACAGGGTATAGTCATTTCTGTGGGGAAAGTGGCAGGATTTTGCGAGTGTTAGCTGTACCTATGGATATTTGCCATGGACCTCTGTCGTGGTAATAAATTCAGCTGTCCAGGTAAGTGATATCCATTGAGTTGGTGGTCCCACTCAGGTGGGAATGTTTGTTCATTCTTGATTCTGATTTCCTGATCTACACTCTGATCGTCACCAGAAGAAGCAGAAACAGGGTTTTGCTTGTGCTAAAGGAAATAGCGATCAATCACTTTATCTATCAGATTAGCTGATAATACACTATGGGCATGTTAACCCTATTTGTAGAAGTATAAAGTTGGATTCAGTTCCGATGCAGCATTTCTAGGTTCTGCATCTTCTTTTAAGCATTAGAACCTCAAGGTTTTCATCTGTCCACAGGGAATTGTTCAAATGGATGCGAACCTTGCTGGTCATTGACCGTATTAAAGATATTTGATTTGATATGGATGCGAACTGTGCAGACTGCACTTGCTATGGGGCAGTAAAAATTGGCGTCTCTGATCTAACTCTACAAAGAGATCAAAATGTAGTAGTTAAATAAATAAGGTGCCTCTAAACTTGACCAAAGCTTCAGTTAAATAGGGATTTTCCATGCCTATCCATCTAAATCAGTGTCTCCTGTGCTCTCAACTACAACAAGGTCCATCAAAATTGGGGGGGGGCAAGGGAAGATGGGTGGCAGGTTGCACTCTGAGGAACACAACTCTACAGTTGCTCTGTCAAGGAACCGGCTGAACTGGAGGTTTTATACTGTAGCAGCAACAGTCTAATAGGTGTCCATGTTTTTCGGAATGTTGAGAATGAAAGTAAGAATTCAGGGAGGCCCGGCTAAATCACGCACCTCCTGGCCCTGAACTGGGCCAGCTGGCCATGACTGTCTAGAAACTGGTAAGGAGTTCTGAAAAACGCCCCTTCAGAAAATTCTAAGTCCTACTCAGAGTACACCCATGGAAATCAATAAACCAGATGTGCATTCAGCAGCATTAAAAACCACTCTCAATGACCTATGGGCAACCACAAGGCAGTGGCTCCTGAATAATCATTTCCAGTTAGGTCATGGCTGCAGTCTGGGTTGAGTTCAGCCTATCCCACCCGTGTTCACATAACCAACTTGGCAGTGAAACCCAAGTTCTGCCTGGGTGCATGAAAAGCATTGGCTGCAGTTATCTCCTCCTGGGACTTGGGGATGAGGACTTCAGTCAAGAGGGATCTTGGGCAGATATGATGCACTTCCACTGAGGGTGGGTCATATTTAGTCATAGATGCTTTTTTTAAAAATGAAAAAAATACAATTTTAGATTTGCAAGTTAATATGTGTTTAATTAGATGATCATCTGAACAGACTGATCTTTGTTTCATTGCTTGCTTCACAAATGGATTGATCAGGCCCACTTCCACAAGCAAAGATCCAGAAGAATCAGCGTAGCCATCAGACATTCTCAACCATGGATGTGGGCTGCTCACTGATGTCACTCAAGGGCACAGCATTGTGCATTGAAGCCACAGTAAGCAGGAAGAGTTAGACCAGATGGGCAGCGTTTGGTGAGTTCCTCCTGGCAGAACCCCCCTTTTCCTCTTACATTGATTATTGTAGTCCTATATAAAAGAAAGAAGGAAATTGATTGCACTTTCATGAGCCTGGAGTCAGATTGCTCACCTTCAGGAGATAAGATTTATAGTGCTGGAAAGACTCAAAGGAACATTTAAGGCCACCCTGCAATTCAGAAATATGTAGCAGAAAGGAAGAGGACATGCAGGCCCAGCCCCAAAAGAACTCTCAGAGGAATTTGCAAGATCAGTGCCAACATCCCTTGGCCCATCCTGGATGTCAGGATGGGCCACTGACAGCCACTGACTCTGAGGACTCCACCACACAAAAACGCAGGGAGACTTGAGGATCCCCCACTCCGTTGCTGTAGGAGGTGATGGCAAAGGCTGGACCCTTAAATGGATGTAGCATTTGGAGGTAAAAGGAACTAATCATACTAAAATGTAGGTTATTAGCAGAAAGTTCAGTGAATGAACAGCTGGATGGAGATCCCAATGTGACCTGGAGATCAACTAGTCCAACCCTTGCTCAATGCAGGATCTTCAATGGCAAGATCCCTCACAGATTGTCCCTCAAAACCTGCTTCTCTGTCATTTCCACCCCTTTGGTTCTCGTCCTGTCCTCTGGAAAAACGTCCCCATCTCAGCCTGGCAAATATTTGGATGCTGCAATCATGTCTCTCCTCCAAATTAACCTTCTCTTCTCCAGGCTAAACATGCTGAGCTCCTCCAATGTTCCTCATAAGAAACTGCTTTCAAATCTTGTACCCTTCTGGTCACCACCCTTGGAAGACACTCTAATTGGTCATTTTCCAGCCTCAGATTGCAGTTATTTTTCAACTCATTTCTCCAGTATTTCTAAAAGGCAGCATTAACTATCACCATTGTTGGCATTCTAGATTTTGTTGGCATTCTAAATTTTGTAGAATTTGATCAGAGCCGCCAGTTTTTACTGCCCATGGGAAGTGCAGCCTGCACAGTTTGCACCCATATGGACATCTGTGATATCAAAATTCTCTGTGGACAGATGAAAACCTTGAGGCTCTAATGCTTAAAAGAAGATGCAGAACCTAGAAGTGCTGCATTGGAACGGAATCTAACTTTGTGCTTCTAAATATAGAGTTAATATGCCCTGTGTGTATTATCAGCTACTCTGATCCATAAACTGATAAGGGACTATTCCCTTTAGCACAAGCAAAGTCCTGCTTCTGTTTCCTCCAGTGAAGATGCAGAGTGTAGATCAGGAAATCGGGATTGAAAATGAGCGAACATTCACATATGAGTGGGACCAACTCATGGATATCACTTACTCCAACAGCAGCGTGCATTAGGGCCACAGGAGACCAATGAAATCTCTATAAAGGGACACTTCGAAGTGATTGGGAACTGGCAAAATCCTCCCGAGTCTCTACATAATGGAGGTTCCTCTGAGCAAAGGAGAGGGAAGAAAATTGTCATTATTTCAGTGGACTTCCTGTGCAAAAAACATTAATTTATGAACGTTTTCTTTTGAGCATTTGAACAGCACTTTCAAGTTTGAGAGCCTGAGGTCCTGGACTAGGAAATGGGAAACCAACCTTCAAATCCCCCCTCATTCTGAGGCTCCCTGGGTGGCCTTGGGCCAATCACTGACTCTCAGCCTAATCTGCCTCGCAGGGATGTTGTGAGGATTAAAATAGGATAAACTATAGAAGCCATGGAGGGAAAGGTGGGAAATAAATGCAATAAATATTCAAAGCCTTCTGTAACAGCAAGTCAGTATTATTATGTCCCATAATACTGATGGAGAGATCGAGGCTGAGACTGAAAGCGTGGTTTGCCCAAGGCCAGCTGGGGAGCTCTTGGTGGAATCTCACTTGTTTACATTGTCAGGCATGGGAAGTCCTGATTTGACTGATGCTCCGGTCAACATTATTAATTTTACACAAATTGGTCGAGTAATTAAGTAATTACTTAATTACTTACTTACTTACTTAATTACTGCATTTTTATCTCTTTTGCAAAAACCAAACAAAAACAAATTTTCAGAGGCTTACATCTCACCTGCCTTGGGAGATACTCAGGCCATTTATTTGCCTTCTTAAAACCTGCCTTCAAAACTGGCCACAGACAAGAACAGATTTCTTAAATTATTTCTCATCTGCAGCCTAAGATTTCAGTTGCTTTTTATTTACGGTAGCTCTTCCTTTCTCAAATATTTCTAAAATACAGCAATTACCATCACCTTGTTTGCCCTCCTAGTATTACTCGGTGATGGTGGCACCCCTATTTCAGGTCCTTTGGGACCTTGAGGTTTCTAGCTCCTGTTCTGCTGGATTTTATGGTGTATTTATTATTATTGTTATCAATTGAATTTATATACAGCGCTATACCCAGAGGACTCAGGGCCTTTATTGAAAATGAGTGAACATTCACACATGAGTGGGACCACTTACCACTGCAGCAGCGTGCATCATCATCACTACAGTAGCCATCTTGAATATCTCCAAAGGCACAGATCTCAGTTTTGGGGGTCTGGCAAAATCCTCCCGCCAGTCGACACTGCAAAGGAATCCCTGTGCGAAAGAGCGGGGAGTAAATTGCCATTATTTGAGAGGACTTCTTGTGCGAAACTGAAACATTAAATTGATGTCTGTTTTGTTTTGAGCAGTGGAATAGCACTTTCAAGTATGAGAGCCTGGGGTCCTAGACTAGGAAGTAGGAGACCAGCCATCAAATCCCCCCTCATTCTGAGGCTCCCTGGGTGGCCTTTGGCCAGTCACTCACTCTTGGCTTAATAGGGTTAATATGTCCTGATTTATAAAGTGATTGACCACTATTCCCTTTAGCACAAACAAAGCCCTGCTTCTGCTTCCTCCAGTGAAGATGCAGAGTGTAGATCAGGAAAACAGGATTAAAAATGAGCAAACTTTTGCACAAGTGGGACCACCAAGTCATGGATATAACTTACTCCTACAGCAGCGTGCATTAGGGCCACAGGAGATGTTTGTAATCTCTCCAAAGGTACAGTCCTCAATCATTGGGGTCTGGCAAAATCCTCCCAAGAGTGTACACAATGGAGGTTCAGCTGTGCAAAAGAGAGGGAATTAAATTGTCATTATTTGAAAGGACTTCTTGTGCAAAACATAAACATTCATTTGACTGATGTTTTGTTTTGAGTATTGGAAGAGGGCTTCCAAGTATGAGAGCCTGAGGTCCTGGACCAGGAAATGGGAGACCAGCCTTCAAATCGAGCCTCATCATGAGGCTCACAGAGTGGCCTTGGGCCTCGCAGGGTCGTCGTGAGGATTAAATTAGGAAGAACCACAGAAGGCATCTTGAGCTCCATGGAGAAAAAGGTAGGATATAAATGCAATGAATGAATGAATGAATGAATGAATATCCAAAGCCTTCTGTAACAGCAAATCAGTATTGTTATGTCCCATAATGCCAATGGGGAGACCGAGGCTGAGAGTGAGAGCGTGGCTTGCTGGAGGCCAGCTGGTGAGCTCATGGTGGAGTTTCCGTCTCTTAGCCACTGTGCTTCAGCATCATATGTCTCTTCAGAGTTTGCTTAACAAGTTCTCACATGCAGAAGCACACACACAAGCACGTGATAGAGAAGGAAAACTTCATCAGATCCCCAATCTCTCTGTGCTCTGATTTTCACTGCCTTGATAATGTTTACATGTTAGCAATATTGACAAAAGCGGGTGAGAGGCTTGCAATCCATCAGCCTCACTGTTTCTAGATGAGGGTGTATTGCAGTTGCTTTTTTAAATAGTTATTCATTTCTCAAAGATTTCTAAAATGCAGCAATAACAATCAACATGTTTGCCTTCCTAGTATTCCTTGGTGATGGTTGCACCCCTGGTTCAGGTCCTGGTTCTGATCCAGAAACTGATCTGTGACTATTTTCTTTAGTACAAGAAAAGCCCTGCTTCTGCTTCCTCCTGTGAAGATGTAGAGTGTAGATCAGGAAATCTGGATTAAAAATGAGCAAACATTTATATGTGAGTGGGACCAACTCAATGGATATCACTTACGGCTGCAGCAGGTTCCGTTGCTGCCACAGGAGACCCCTGTAAGTTCTCCATAGGTACAGTTTTCTGGTAATTGGCAAGTTCCTCCTGCTAGTTCACAGTCAAATTGCCCTGTGTAAAAGAGACGGGAAATAAATTCGTTTAAAGGGGGCAAAAGTGTTGCCAACTACTTTTTTTCCAAACTAGAACCCTGCGTATTTAATGGGATGACCAACTTTTACAGGCTTCTGCTGCCTCTCAACCTGCTAACTACTATTTCATTGGCCAACATTAGCAAGGGTCAGATTGGTCCTCCTTCTCTGCAAACACTCCAGCTGATTCTTTAACCTTGTAAGGGTGCTGGCACTTAGCTGCACCCAGCCACTTGGGTGGTGTATAAATCATAAAATTATTATGATTATTATTACTGCTCCTGGGATCTTTTCAGCACAGCTGCCACCAAAATTTTACAATTCGCTAATGGAAGGGGAGAAAAATGAGCAGATAATGCACCCACAGAACCACATAACTGGCCACTAATGTAGCCTTCATTCCATTCTACTGAAGTTTCCCCTTTGCTTTCAACATCTGCCAATCGGAATTACTGCTGTTCTGAGCTTCAGAAATAGATTGCCATTTGCACCCTCTCTGAGAATGGTATTTTCTGGAATCTCTCCTGTAGTGTTGCCAATGTGTCATGCTCAGCTCACACCCAACTGTGCTGGCTATCGTCTTTCTTGGCTCCCAGCCAGGTGAGAAGAGGGTAAGGCCCACCCATTTGCCTAGTGGGCACCATCTCTTCGTTGGCTATACTCATGGGGTTCTGAGGTGGCAACTTTGGGCATTCTTTAACAAAGAAACTTGCTAGTCTAGGTCCACAATGGAATCTTGCATCAGATTTTTACTCTTCATAGCTTCAGTACCTTTGGAATTATGAAGGACTTGGGGATCATGGACACTAACTTTTCCAAACTTTTCCAAGCAATATAAATGACCACCATGGAACTTTCCTGGTCGCTAAGGTTGCATCCTGAACATTGCTGCTTTTGCAAAAGTCATGTATTTGAATTCAATTTCATTATTAAATACGTAGTTAAATATTTTCCTCCTCAACAACCGCTTTTTAAGCAGCCAGTTGAGATAGCCGATAGTCGGGGGGCCGCTAGGGGCACATTGGAAGATGGCCGACAATTCCATCTCTCCGGCTCACATCAGGTAATTAAGAGGCTGATATGGGGGTATGCAGCCTCCCTTGTTACCCCAAGGGAATGGGGAGCACTGCCTTGCCTGCGGTTGCCATAAATCACCCCCAGATTCGAAAGAAGGGGGTGAGGGCACTAGGCACACAGCCCTTGTGCGAGACGGCTCTCCCTAAAGCTGTCTCTGATTGCGCGTCTGGTTGCAGCTCAAAATAAACAATTAGAGAGAAGCAAATGAACATATTTCGAGTGAAGATCAGGAGATAAGATTGCTAATTAAAGTGATCTCTGTGAAGTGGAGTGACGGGCTGGACTCATAAATCAAGAAGAAGATTCATCAAAGGGTCGGTATGTCGGAGCGGGACTGGAAAGGGGGGGACTTTTCTTTTTTGATCTTATGTGAGTACCTAATAATCCCCCCCCCAAGAAAGAATTATTGCAATTACTGATTACAAGCAGAATAGTTAAGAACTGTGTGGAAATAAATTGCTAATCAAAGACATGGCTTGTGGGAACATCCGGAAAGGAATGGAAGCTCTTTGTGACGCAGTTAAAAAGAGATTTGTTACGGCAGGCCTGGCCACAGGACGATCGAGGGGGAGGAGGACCATGGTTGGTTCTTATATCGGACTGTGAGTTTGACGTGGCAGAGCCCCCTGAGAAAATTGAGGGGAGACTGGCAGGCCTGTGGAAATTAATGGACAGACTTTGGGAATGTTTTGTACGGAGGTACAGAAATGGTGTCTGTCTATTTTGATATGGCTCTTGGAGGAGTGTAAAATCCACACAGGATATAAGAACTTTTGTTTTCAACCCGCTTGTGGAGACTACCAGAGATCACAAAGAAAGGAATATATGATAACAACAAGAAGATGAGGAAAATAACAAAGAGAAGATTGAATAGAACTGTGAATACTATTTGGACAGAACTGAGTACATTAAAGCAGCAGCAAGAGAGATGTTTGGATCCCTTTCTGAGCTCGAAGTATGGGTACGCCCCCCAAAAAAATTAAAATTGGCTGTGTAATTTGGAATTAATGTGATTTGGGATTAATGTGATTTGATTGGCCTGTTAATAAAAATTATTAAAAAAAAAGAGATAGTCGATAGTCAAATGAAATCGTGGGCAGGAAAAAAGCAGTGGTGGGAAAATGCTAAAATAACTGTAATATAGAAACTTGTGTATGTGTTTGAAAAAATAATAATAAAGAATTATACTACACAAAAGAGAGAATGGTCTACACTGACACAGCAGTTTTTCAGGGTTTCCGGCCGGGGAAATCCTAGGATAGAACCTGAGACCTTCTGCATTTGCAGCAGATGCTCTCCCTCCCTGCCCTCTTACCTGCAACAATGTGGAAGAAGATGAAGACCAGAGCAAAGCTCGGGTAAAGGAACCTCATGGCTGCAGTTTCCTCTGAGATCTTTGCCAAAGGGAAGGCACTGTAAGGCAGAAGGAAGTGGAGTTTGGATGGAACAAGGGGGTTCTCTCTACTTATAGTGCTGCCGTGCCAAAAAGATGCTGAAACACACATTTGTGCATCTGAGTGGGAAATGCTGCAAGCAGATATTTCCTGCAGCTGTCAGCATCTGAACCATCCGGGCCATTTTTTCCTAACTCATCCTAGGCAATTTATTTGTTTTGCAGACCATCCCAAGATTTATCTGCAGAACAATCTTTCTCATCCTGTTCTCCTCCCATATCAATTAACAGATTTCCCTTCATCTCACAAAAGCTGCTCCCAACTTCATGGCGCCTGGATAGAAAAGAAGTGGAATTTCGGGTAACAGCTTGGCCCTAATGCAGTTTGATGCAACCTCTTTTGGTTGGACTCTTCAGTTCAACTGCACTTGCCATACCTTCCAAGAAAGAAATGTTTCAGTTTGCTTTTCCCCTGGTCTGCACATTTTTAGAAGCATTTTGCTTAACATGCTTGTTATTGTGATGCATATAGTTTTATGTCCATTGCCCCCATTATCTGCTCCCCCCCCCACATAAATTAATTACCTTTTCCCATCATTCATAAGTTATAAACACAAACGAACAACACCCAGAAGGTGAGAGGAGAAACCTGTTGGTAGAAACATTGTTTAAATTCTTTACATCAGCTGTACTCTGCTTTTCAGTCAAAAGGCCCCAGAGTAGCTTACATACAATTTAGAAAACAAAACAAAACATGGCACACAAGCCTGAAAGGACAGGAAAGGAAGACGAAGATGAAAACCAGATCTCCTTACGAATTTCTAGACAATAAGCATTTTGCTTAACATGCTTGTTTTTGTGTTGCATGTAGTTTTATGTACATTTTATGACCCCATTCTCCCCCAAGCAACCACATAAATTAATGACTTGATCCCATCATTCCAAAAATATAAACAAGAAGAACAACAAATCTATTAAAAAAACCAGCACTCCAAAAATGTGTGGAGAAACCTGTTAGTAGAAACATTTTTAAAATTGTTTTGATCAGTTTTACTCTGCTTTTTAAGCCAAAAGACTTCCAGAGTGGCTTATGTACAATTTTAAAACCTAAAAACCAAACATGGCACACAAGTGGGAAAGGACAGGAAGGGAAGAGGAAAACAAAAACCAGAACTCCTTGCCAATTTCTAGACAATCATGGCCCAGTGGCCCAGTTCAGGGCCAGGAGGTGCCTGATTCAGCTTGGACTCCAGCAAAAGCAGATGCCTTGAGCCCTGCTTCCTGTCTCTCCCCAAGAGGCAGTCTGGTGGAGCGGTCCATTAGGAGCTCCATCTTTCCTGCACTGCTTGAATCAAAGGATCATCTAGGATGGTTGCTGCAGAACTGCATGGTTCTTTTCTTCTGATGGGTGTGTGGTGCAGTGGGTTTTAGGGACTGGAAGATGTAGCAGGATTTCTCTCTTGCACTGGCTGTCTAGGGTTGTTGCAAATGGAGAGGCTGCAATACTCACCTAGAGGACAGATTTAAGCACCTGGAGCAGTTTAATGACAAACCTGGATCTGGCTCAAGATCAGGGAGACCCACAAACCAATGACCAGGAGGGAGTAAGTTTCAAGGTTGACCCTTTCAAGCTGCCATGCTCTGTAATGCCTGAACTGTAGAAATGTTTGAGGTTGGTTTCTGAGCTCCAAAGCAGGTTATCTCTTCCCATCAGATACACTCACCTTTCCCCAGCCATCTTTCACTCGCAGTAGACCACAAGGTGAGCAACAGATTCTGCCCTCATTGCCATTTACCATCTACATCAGTGGTTCTCAAAGGATGTGTTGTGTCACACCGGTGTGTCAGGAAAGGATGGCATGTGTGGCTGGCAGATTCAAGGACAATCAAAGAAACATTTAGACATTTCAGTGTAGTATAGTATCAAAAAGGCTCCTTTGCAGGTTCTTATGCATCTTCTTTGTTTCATATTTTTTGGGTGTTCCATGATCCTATTATAAAGTAGTTATGTTTTGTGTTATAAATCAAGCGCTCCAAGGAGTCGTTTGCTTTCCTATGTATTTCTTATCAATAAAATAAATTCAGTGTGGCATGAGCAACTTTTATTCTATTTGGCCTGGAATAGGGGAGACTGAGAGGAGATGTGATAGCCATCTTCAAATATCTCAAGGGCTGTCACATGGAAGAGGGAAGAAGCTTGTTTTCTCCTGCCTTGGAGGGCAGGACTCAAACCCATTGATTCAAGTTACAAGAAAGGAGATTCTGGATAAACATATGGAAAAACCATCTGACAGGGCCAGGGCTGTCTTTACCGGGGGGTGCAAGGGGTGCAGGGCTGAAGCCGCCTAAGCTCTTAACTATCTACCTGTTACAAAATAAGAAATAATTTTGATCAAGCTAGAAGAACAAAATACATATATACCTAAAGGTAAAGGTAAAGGTACCCCTGCCCATACGGGCCAGTCTTGACAGACTCTGGGGTTGTGCGCCCATCTCACTCAAGAGGCCGGGGGCCAGCGCTGTCCGGAGACACTTCCGGGTCACGGGGCCAGCGTGACAAAGCTGCATCTGGTGAGCCAGCGCAGCACACGGAAACGGCGTTTACCTTCCCACCAGTAAGCGGTCCCTATTTATCTACTTGCACCCGGGGGTGCTTTCGAACTGCTAGGTTGGCAGGCGCTGGGACCGTGCAGCGGGAGCGCACCCCACAGCGGAGATTCGAACCGCCAACCTTTCGATCGGCAAGCCCTAGGCGCTGAGGCTTTTACCCACAGCGCCACCCGCGTCCCACATATATACCTAGGTATTATCAATTGCATACATACTGTTTCACTAAAGAACTTTTGACTTTGTGCTCAAAGACGCGTCGTGCCAGCAGCAGCACCTGTCATTCACAATGGCGCGTTTTAATTTCATCACTTCCAGTTCAAATTCGTTTAGAGAAATCGTTTAAAAAATAATGTTTATTGTCGTTAATTGTTGGCATTTTCATTGACTAACTACTTCGTACTGGCATTTTCCAGCACGCCATTTTAATTTTCCATTTCCGCAAAAACGTGCCTAGAGCACATGCTATGAATTTCACATGCTGCACCCCCCCAATTAACGATGAATGTTACGCGAGAAACACATTTTATGACAAATGCTAAGCGAGAAACGCTGGGCAAGTCCGTGGGGCAGGAGGTTGCAGGCAGGCAAAGGGCAGCGGCGGGGCGTGGTTGGCCTCGTTCAATGGCGCGGAGGTTAATTTGGGGGCTAAACTAAATTTGGGGGTGCTGGGTGGATCTTTGCACCTCGGTGGCGCATGTGCTAAAGATGGCCCTGGTAACAGCTGTTCAACTGTGGACTTTTCGTCCTTGCAGGTTTTGAAGCACAGTTTGGATGGCCATCTGTCATGGATGCTTTAGCTGAGATTCCTGCATTGCAGGGGTTGGAGAAGATGAACCATGAGGTCCCTTCCAACTCTGCAATTCTATCATTCTATGATACTAAGATGACTTTTTCCCCCTGAATAATGTGATCTGCGATTAAATACATGTGGAAATAGGAGTAGTGCTTTTCAGCTGAGGGACCTGCTCCTGTTGTTGAGGAGCAGGGGAAGCAGTGCCATTTTTCTGGAAAGGAACAGATGAGGTTCCTTCCTCCACCAGGAATTGCTCTTGCTGGGATACAGCCAATGACGTGCCTCTCTGCACAGGGACTTGTTCCTGCTGGGAAGGTGCAGCCAAGGTGTCCTTTTCCAGGAACTTTTTCCAGATGTTAAACAGGAGGAGATGCCATTGCAATCTGTTTTAGCACCTGCTGTTCTTGTACTGAAAGAGTCACAAGGCCTGGAAGTACATCAAGTATATATGCTTCTAGTATTAATTAAACTGTTGCAATCGACATTATTCAAGCCCCATTGCAAATCAGGTTTACTCGCAAGATTTAAGGACTTTCAGCTGTTTGCAATGTGCAAATCAAGCAAAAGCAATTGAAACAGCTCAACACAACAGATGCTTTAAATGGTTCCCCCCCCATTCAACTGAAAATGCCTAAGTTGCCTTTTGTTTTCCTCTTCCCTCCCTGTTCTTTCCTCCTTGTGTGCCATTTCTTTTAAAAATGATATTGCACATACACCACTTGGTGAGCCTTTTCCCCTGAAAAACAGGGTATAAATTATATAAACAATTTAATAATTTAATAATAAATAAGGTTTCTACTAACAGGTGTCTTGTCCCATCTTTTGATTTTGTTGTCTAACTAAGAGAATACTGTGGTATCTCAGGTTAAGTACTTAATTCGTTCAGGAGGTCCATTCTTAACCTGAAACTGTTCTTAACCTCAAGCACCACTTTAGATAATGGGGCCTCCTCCTGCCGCTGTGCCGCTGTAGCACGATTTCTGTTCTCATCCAGAAGCAAAGTTCTTAACCTGAAGCACTATTGCTGGGTTAGCAGAGTCTTTAACCTGAAGCATATGTAACCTGAAGTGTATGTAACCCCAGGTACCACTGTAGATACTTGGGCCACTTTCTCATTTCTGCATTTTTATTTTTATTTTACATCTGTTGTTCTTGTTTGTGTTTATTTATTATGAATGATGGAACAAAACCACTAATTTGTATTTTTTTTGGGGGGGAATCACAAAATAGGGGAGGAGCACATAAAAATACAAGCATCACAGAAACAAGCATATTAAGCAAAAAGGAATCCAAAACTGCAGACCAGAAGAAAAGCAAATGGCAAAGTTTCTTTCTTTGTAGTTACAGTGGTACCTTGGTTCCAAAATGCCTTTGTACTCAAACAACTTGGAACCCAAACGCTGCAAACCTGGAAGTAAGTGTTCCGGATGGTGAACCTTTTTTCAGAAGCCAAAGGTGCTTCTTTTTGAGTGTTATACTTCCGTTTTGACTGCCACACTTCCGTTTTGAGTGCAACACTTCTGTTTTGATGGTTATGCTTCCGATTTGAGTGCCGCACTTCCTTTTGGAGTGTTACGCTGAGGTCTGGCTGTTTTTGCTATTTATTTTGTGTCTTGGTTTTTGCGGCTCTTTATGTTTTGTTTTTGTGACTGCGTGTAACCCAGTTCAGCTACTGATTGACTGATTGTGTGACTGCAGTAGATTGTTTATTGCTTTCATTTTATGGATCAACGGTCACGTTAGATAGTAAAATTCATGTTAAATTGCTGTTTTAGGGGTTCTTTTCAGAAGTTTGGAATGGATTAAACCATTTTGCATCACTTTCTATGGGAATGTGTGCCTTGGTTTTGGAACGCTTTGGTTTTGGAATGGACTTCCGGAACAAATTAAGTTTGAGAACCAAAGTACCACTGTACTGCAATTGCGGTTGCATCAGACTGCATTAAAGCAAATCTAAAAAACATTCCGCTTCCTTTCCATCCAGGCGCCGTGAATGTGGCAGCTGATTCTGTGAGATGACGGGAAATCTGTTAATTGATATGGAATGGGAAAAACCACACCCAAAGTACAGCACACATTGTGATTGTTTGAGAAAGGATGTTCTTCAGATAAATCCCAAGAAGTTCTCCAAGATGAATAAATTGCCTAGGATGAGTTAAGAAAAAATGGGCCTGGATAGTTCAAATACTGACAATTGCAGGAAATACCTGTTTGCAGCATTTCCCACTCAGATGCACATATGTGTGTTTCAGCATCTTTTTGGCACGGCAACACTCTAAGTAAAGAGAACCTCCTTGCTTCATCCAACTTCCTTCTGCCTTAGAGTGCCTTCCCTTTGGCAGAGATCTCATAGAAAACTGCAGCCATGAGGTTCCTTTACCTGAGCTTTGTTCTGGTCTTCATCCTCTTCCACGTTGTTGCAGGTAAGAGAGCAGCTCAAGCTCAGGTGGGGGAGCATCTGCTGCAAATGCAGAAGGTTTTGAGGCATCTGATCAAGGCCTGTATTTTAAAATGAGCTTAAAGATATATTTGCAAATGTTTGTATGTTTCATGCCAGGCAGAAACCAGCTGGCTAAGTACTCTGGCAGTTGTTTATCTTCCTGCTCTCCTGAACAAGGGCCCCCCCTGATTTATAGCAGTAGCAGGAGACAAGTTTCTCAAAGTTGTGAAAGGGAATTACAGGCTGGGAGCAAATGTTACACTGACCCTACATATTACAGAATACAATCAAACTGCAAAAACACTAATTAAGAGTTGGTAAATAGTAAGATTTATTGTTTAACAAAAAATTGTACCATGTGCCTCTCATCAGACTCTATCCATATTTTCCTAAGGTTTAAGGTATACTGAGAGAGTTAAAGGGCAATAAATTTTGGGAAGAGCTAATGGGAAAAGCAGCTGGCTGGGAAAGGGGGGTGTAAACTGAAGAGGCTTCTTTTGAAGCTGTTTTTTACTGAGTTCCTTTTTACTTTGCAAAGGCCTTTTCTTCTAAAAAGCTATCTATGTTATGTATGAGATTTGTTGGCTTAATGTAATTAGGCAAAGGATTTAGAAAGTAAGAAATGTTAGATTATTATGTTAGATCCTTGTTTCATTGATGGTGTGTGAGAATGTGAACCCAAGATCTCTGTTTAGATAGAATTTAATACCATGAGCCATTTGTTTTAGCCATTTGTTTTGGAATGCAGGGGCAACAGGGGCAAAAGGTGATCTGGTAATTAAGGTGCCTTGTCAAGGCAAATGTAAGATATATGGCTACTTGTCTGCCATTTATGGATAGAAGGAAATATAGCTCTTTGTCTCCCATAAAAGGTAATAGGAAATGGGTGTATCTTTTATGATTGGTTCTAGCAAACAGCCAATAGGAATTTCAACCATGCTGATTGGACAGAGGCAGCCAAAGGAGGAGCAAGGGGGCTGGGCTGAGGAAATATAAGTGCTGGCCATCAGGGCTGGAAGGGGCAGAGCTTTGGTAACCATATACCACTGTGTCTATCATTTATTTGTCTGACAAATAAATTATTATTTTAATTTCTCTATTGCTGCGTTGAACATTTCATTCCAGCTAAGCGTTAACCACAAGCAGGGTGCTACAAAAACAAGCTTGCTCCCTCTTCCATGTGACAGCCCTTGTGATATTTGAAGCTGGCTATCATATCGCCTCTCAGTCTCCTCATTAGCAGGCTCAACATATGTTGGGAAAGAAACATTCTGCGCAGAAACAGTAAAGATGTTTGTACCTTTAAGAACAGTTTCTGTAAGTCTGGGCTGATTGGATACAGCTGACCATGACTACAAAAGGAGAAAAGCTGCAGTTTGAACTCTGCCTGCAGAGAAAAACACCCAGAAGCTTTGCTGTTTGTTGTTTTGAAATAAAATCTTTATTTGGTTTGGTTTTACACCTGTCTCATGGAGTCAGTCTCTGTCATCTGCCCCCAGTGGAAAATCCCCCTCTAACAACATACCCAACTCCTTCAGCCGTCTTCCACATAAGGCCTGGTCTCCAGAGCCTTGATCATTTGACAGCCCTCCTCTGCTCCTCTGGTCAATATTCTCCTCGAATGCCAAATCCTCGTTTTTTAATTAATAATTGGATTTTTAGCAAGGATATTCTTGGAGTTGCAGAACCCCATAGACATTTCCTAATTAAGAAATTCCTTTTCTGGAAATATTTACCAGTTATATGACCTGGAATTCTACTCCCACTATAGATTATTTTGGGAATAATGTTCGTTTGAGAATATTAACCCTTCCGCATAAGGGCAGGTTAAATGACTCCCCTCTATTAATATGAAAAGAAAACTCCTGGATTACTTTGTTTGAATTACATGCTACTAATTCAGTAATATCCATTGGTATGATTATACCTAAATATCTAATTGACCCTGTGCAAATATGGATCTGATAGTTCTTAGCTGAATAAATGAAGTCACTGTTACTTATATGAAGCAATATCAACTTTACCCAATTTATAGAATATCTTGAGTAGGGCTAGCATTGGCTGTCCTCCAATGTCTCTGTGCACCAGGAACCATAACAGAAGATCTGGAAATAAATTTGGCAAATGGTTGGTTCAGCTGTTTCTGGAATCCAGCTTTCTGTTCTCTTCAGTTGAAATCTACTCGGAGTAGAGTGTGGATTTCATGCTGTTTATTCAGCTCATAGTAGTGAGGAATGAAAGTTCCCCCAAAATATCTGCTTTATATACATTATTTAAACAATGGGCCACCCATGAATGGCTAATTCTGGGATTCTCCTGTCGGTCAATCAGGTTGTGGATTCACTTCCACCTGGAGCTGGATTGGGTGGCTCCTGTGGACCAGTCATACTGCTGCATTGTTTTAGGACCAATCAGACTGCTGCATTCTGAATCCTATTGTTCTAGGACCAATCAGACTGCTACCTTTTGGATCCTATTCAACTCAGTACATAACATCAGTGTTTCTAAACTATGACAAACCGGAGGCTTGCCCAGTTTACTGGAATTTCTGCCAGACAACCAAGCCTTAGCACAGGGAACATGGATGGATTGTTAGATAACAAAATTTCAGACCCTCCAACATTCTGCTAGTTAAACTTGGGATGTGCTTCTTTCAGTGCCATACTCCCAGGCAAATGAGCTGGGACTTCCCCTCCTCAGCCCCCTATTGTTGTTGTCTCCTCTTCCTCCAGGGGGGGCAGCATTGGGCAGAGGAAGTATGGCAACTGGGCCCAGTGGGTGCAGCCTGACTTGCATCACCAGCAGCTCCCCTCCTCCTCTGCTTCCACGGACTAAAGCGCAGCTGCCTTTTTTTTTTGCCAAAGACGTTTGTCTTTGGGTGCTGAGCTCTCAGAAGATCCAGCTGACTGGTGAGGGAGCTCAGCACAAAAACATCAGAAACAATCCAATCAGAAACATGGATAGCTTCTGTAATTCCAGGATGTCCCAGTTGAATCAGAACTGTTGATGGATAAGCAATCTTGAGTAGACATTAGGCATAGTGGATCTGTGACCCTCCGATTGTTGCTGGACTACAACTCCCATCATCCATGAACTGCAATTCCCACAAGCCCTGGTATATTCTGCGTGGGTTGAAGGCAAAGGGAGAGGGGGAGGAAATTATAAGCACATGAGGATGAGCTAAGCCCACTCAAGGTAGCCACCAACACTACCTCCCTGCCCCCCCAAAGCTACGCTTTCCTCAGTCCATTTCAGCGCCCGCTCCCCCAACCTGGTTTCCTAACATAAACAGCGGTTCCTTCATTAGGAGAGGCGAGGTTACAGGGAAGCAGGCAGAGGGCCTTTTAGGTAGTGGTGACAAAGGAACTAAGGGCACAAGCATGGTATTGCTCAAAACCTGGGAGACATGGACTCATGGGAGAAAACGATGTACATTGCCTTGAATTCTTTGGGGAAAGGTGGGATAGAAATGTCTAAACAAATAAATTGAAAGTGGCATGGATATGTGTTCCTATGTGTTGAACTTTAAATTTTCTTTTCTGCTTCTATTTTATTTTATACTTGGCTATGTTATGAATTAATGTATGTAAATTAAAGTTGAAAAGAAAGACCCAGATCAATGATTGAATCTGGGATCTTGATCTCTAGGCAGCAATCGCCCTTCCCAACTCTTCAGTCCCACCTCCTCCCTGGCACCTCCCTGAGTTCCTTCTTTCATTCTCAAAATTCCAGAAAACACCCCTTCAGAAAATTCTGAGTCCTACTCAGTGTACACCCATAGAAATCAATAAACCTGATGCGCATTCAGCAGCATTAAATACCACTCTCAGTGACCTATGGGCACCCACAAGGCAGTGGCTCCTGCATAATCACTTCCACCGGAGGAGGGTCATATCTAGTCATAGATGCTTTTTTTAAAAATGAAAAAAATACAATTTTGAATTTGCAGGTTAATATGTGTTTAATTAGATGATCATCTGAACAGACTGATCTTTGTTTCATTGCTTGCTTCACAAATGGATTGATCAGGCCCACTTCCACAAGCAAAGATCCAGAAGAATCAGCGTAGCCGTCAGACATTCTCGCCCATGGATGTGGGCTGCTCACTGATGTCACTCAAGGGCACAGCATTGTGCATTGAAGGCACAGTAAGCAGGAAGAGTTAGACCAGGCGGGCAGCATTTGGTGATTCCCTTCTGGCAGAACCCTCCATTTCATCACACACTGATGATTATCCTGCATAAAAGAAAGAAAGAAATCTATAATTGATGTCACTTTCATGAGCCTGGAGTCGGATTGCTCACCTTCAGGAGATGAGGGAGGATCATAGAACTGTAGTGTTGGAAGGACTCAGTGGAACATTTAAGGAATCTGTACCAGAAAGGAAGAGGACATGCAGGCCCAGCCCCAGAAGAGCTCTCAGAGGAACATCAGTGTTGACATCCTCTGACCCATCCTGGATGTCAGGATGGGCCACTGGCAGCCACTGACTTTGAGGACTCCACCACACGAAAACGCAGGGAGACCTGAGGATCCCACACTCCATTGATGTAGGAGGTGATGGCAAAGGCTGGACCCTCAAATTGACACCGCATCTTGCAGGAATCATAGAATCATAGAATCATACAGTTGGAAGAGACCACAAGGGCCATTGAGTCCAACCCCCTGCCAAGCAGGAAACACCATCAGAGCACTCCTGACATATGGTTGTCAAGCCTCTGCTTAAAGACCTCCAAAGAAGGAGACTCCACCACACTCCTTGGCAGCAAATTCCACTGTCGAACAGCTCTTACTTTCAGGAAGTTCTTCCTAATGTTTAGGTGGAATCTTCTTTCCTGCAGTTTGGATCCATTGCTCTGTGTCCGCTTCTCTGGAGCAGCAGAAAACAACCTTTCTCCCTCCTCTATGTGACATCCTTTTATATATTTGAACATGGCTATCATATCACCCCTTAACCTCCTCTTCTCCAGGCTAAACATGCCCAGCTCCCTTAGCTGTTCCTCATAAGGCATCGTTTCCAGGCCTTTGACCATTTTGGTTGCCCTCCTCTGGACACGTTCCAGTTTGTCAGTGTCCTTCTTGAACTGTGGTGCCCAGAACTGGACACAGTACTCCAGGTGAGGTCTGACCAGAGCAGAATACAGTGGCACTATTACTTCCCTTGATCTAGATGCTATAGGAAAGGTGATCTAGATGCTATAGGAAAGGTGGTGCTAACTATTATTTTATCTTTTATTCTGATATTTATATTGCAACTTTCTTCCAAGGAGCCCCACATGGTGTATATAATTCTCTCAGCTCCATTTTATCTTCACAACCACCCTGTTAAGTAGATTAGGCTGAGTTGCAGTGACTGGCCCAAGATGAGCTTCTTGGCCAAGTGGGGACTAGAACCCTGATCTGCCAGGTCCTCCTCCAGCACTCTAACTCCTACACCACATTGTTTTTCTATTCGGCTGCTGCTGCTACAACATAAAGCCCCCAATTCAGCTTGTTCCTTGATGGAGCAGCTTTAGAGCTGTATTCCTCAGAGGGCAGCCTGCACCTTGTCTCCTCTTGCCCCAATTTTACCTAGCCTTGCCATAGCACAGAACCCAACAGACACCTTGTCCTAGACAGAAAGATGGTCACTGATTTAGATGGACAGGCATGGAGAGGAAAGTCCTGATTTGACTGAAGCTCTGGTCAATTACATAATTTTTTGACAGAATGGGTGTATTTAGAGGGACCTTATTTATCTACTGTATTTTGATCTCTTTTGCCAAAAATAAACGACAAAAACAAAGTAATGGTTCACCGGGTCTTACAGATAGCAGTTTGTAAAAAAGAAAAGAAAACAGCCCCTGATCTTAGACTTATAATCAGAAAAGGCATGCAACAAAAATCGCTTTTCAGTTTTTTGTCCTTATAGATCTGTTCTTTTATCTTTTGTGTTTATCTCGTGAATCACCCTGGGATCTTTTGATGAAGGGTGGTATATAAATCAAACAAATAACATAATTAAAAATAGTTTAATATGAATAGTTCTATAAGAAGTGATTAGAGATATCTGTTCCTGTCAGGGAACTGCCATCGGAAGAACAGGAGGTGAAAGGGCTCACAGAGGTTGGGAGAGACTTATCAGCTGAGGAGGGAACCAGCAGGGGGAGAGAAGGAGCTCCAAGGGAAAGTGAGTCGGAGGGATGGCTCAGAGACACTTCCAGAGAAAACAGTGGGGAGGTTTCAGGACCTCCTATAGGGACACCCACTCCTCGCCGGAAACTGTCGCGCCGAGAGTCCAGAACGCGCGTTTCCGTTAAGGAGTTTTTATGCTGGAAGAAATTCCGTAAACGCCCACTGTCGGATTCTACCAGCGACTGACGGAGCCATGCTTAAGGAGCTCCGTTACAGACAGAGGTTTGTGGACTTAGCCAAACTCTGAGGGACTAGGAATTTCATGCACAAGCAGCTCATCATCCCATCACAGCAATCCGACAGTCCCTGAAAGCAGCTTGTGCAGAGAGGCATCATGAGCAACCCAGCCGGAACTGGAGAAGCGGGAGGAGCTGGAGCGGGTCCAAGCCTGGAAGAAAGGTACCAGGTGTTGGAGGTCCAGCTAGCGCTGCAAACGGCGAGGCTCGAGGAGAGGAGGGCGCAGGATGCAGAAAAGGCAAAAGGCTCCCCACTGGCAAGAAAGATGCCAGGATTGGTGCAGAAGTTTGGGGGGGATCCCAGGAACTATCAAGCCTTTAGGACAGAGATGCAGTATGCTCTCAATCTGCAGTTTGACGACTTTCCCGCCGAGGAATCGCGAGTGGTGTTTGTGGTTGGCCATCTCGAAGGGGGGGCGAGAGACTGGGTTAGACCCCTGATGGCAGGGAATAATGACGTCCTGAAGGACACGAGGAAGTTTTTTCGCGCCATGGACCTGATGTTTTCCAGCGACATTGAGCAGGGAGTGGTGCGCAGACAGTTGATGGCTTGTAAACAGGGGAGCCGATCTGTCCGTGAGTACTGGACTGAGTTTACCATGTTGATACATAAATTGGGGTGGGATCTATCGGCGGAACCCATTCAAATGCTTTTCGAAGAGGGGCTTTCTTCGGCGGTGAAAGACAAACTTTCCCGGGCGCCCAGGGCGGAGTCTATGGACCAGCTGACCAAATCAGCGCTGACCATTGGAGCGCGCCAGGAGGCGAGAGCCTTGGAGAAGCGGGAAGGGAAAGGGGAGCGTTGGAGGGATTTCCGCATTCCAGAGATTCCGGAGCCAACTTTCCCGCCAGGAGAGCCGATGGAAATTGGAACAGCGCGCGCGCGCGCAGTTTCAAATCCCAGTGAAGGGCAGAAGAAGGAGGGGAAGAGCGCCAAGAAATGTTATCTCTGCCAGCAGCCAGGTCACTTTGCCAGAGTCTGCCCACAAAGAAAGGAATGGCAAGGGATGGCGGGAGCTGTTGGGGGAAAGGAGGAGGAAGTGCTGGAGCAAGTAAAAGCCAACGCCTGGCTGCCACCGTCAGGGCACAGCAGCCAGGCCAAGGAGCAGTAAAAGTGCCCACGCCGGAACCTCCAAGACCAGCCCTAGTGATAGAGGTGTTGCTAGAGCTGCCAAACGGACACCCACTAAAGATAAAGGCGCTATTGGACTCAGGCAGCTCCTGTAATTTTATGAGTAAGGAGTTTGCAGCTGAACACCAGATACAGACAATCCCTTTAAGTAACCCCTTGCAGGTGACCACGATCGATGGGAGGGAGCTGTTGGGAGGAGAAGTTAGCCTACAGACCGTCCCAATGGTAATGAGGGTGGCCAGGCACACCGAAAGAATAGCGTTCAATGTGGCCACCTTGGGAGGGGCTCCCATTATTTGGGGAATGAGCTGGCTAGCGTTGCACGATCCGCTAGTGGGCTGGCATCAGAGAGTGGTCTCCTTTGGGTCAGCACATTGCCTAGAACACTGCAAAGAGGGGAAGGCTCCGGAAGGGGCAAAAGCCTTTCTAGCAGGGACGCAAGTAACGGACAAAGGGAAGGTGCCCAAACAATACGCTGACCTGAGCAATGTCTTCAGCGAAAGGGAAGCCGACAAACTACCACCGCATAGAGCCTTTGACTGCCAAATCAATCTAGTCCCTGGGGCCCAGCTCCCAGTGGGCAAGCTGTACGCCATGTCAGACAGGGAAATGCAGGAGTTAAGGGAGTTTATTGATAAAAACCTGAAGCGAGGTTTCATCAGAGAGTCCAGAGCGGTGGGGGGCAGCCCAGTGTTTTTTGTGGACAAAAAAAACACGGATAAACCGAGACTTGTAGTGGACTACCGGGCCCTAAATGCAGTGTCGGAACCAGTGGCTTTCCCCATGCCCAGAATTGATGACATTTTGACCAGGGTGAGGAAGGGAAAGATTTTTACTAAACTGGACCTGAGGGGGGCATACAACCTGATACGGATAAGGAAGGGGGATGAATGGAAAACCACCATGTTCACCCCTTTGGGGGCTTTTGAATATCTTGTTATGCCCTTCGGATTACAAGCAGGCTCAGCATGTTTTCAATCGTTCATGAACCACGTCCTGGGATCTCTGCTCTACAAGAATTGCATGGCCTTCCTAGATGATGTCTTAGTATATTCAGAGAATGAGGAGCAGCATGTAAAGGACGTCAGGGAAGTGTTGAGCCAACTGCAGGCAAACCAGCTGTGGGTGAAATTGGAGAAGTGTCAGTTTCACACCAGGGAGGTGGAATTCCTGGGGTACCGCTTGTCAGACAAGGGATTAGCCATGGATCCAGGCAAGGTCCAGGCGGTGCTGGAATGGAAGACACCGAAAACGAAAAGGGATGTGCAAAGGTTCTTAGGGTTTGGGAACTTTTATCGTAAGTTCATCAAGAACTTTGCCCACTTAACGGCTCCCATTACGGACTGTCTCAGCAGCAAGAAGAAATTTGTTTGGACGGCGGAGGCAGAGCAAGCATTTGAAGAATTGAAAAAGGCATTCGCTTCGGAAGAACAGCTCCTGCATGTGGATTTACAAAAACCAATGAGAGTGGAAACTGATGCATCAGACCGGGCGGTGGGGGCGGTGCTTCTTCAGCCGGGGAAGAGTAAGTCGGAGTGGAGACCGTGTGCCTTCTTCTCGCGTAAGCTAAACAAATCCGAGAGGAACTACACGGTATATGACCGAGAACTACTCGCCATTCACGAAGCGTTCCGGAGATGGAGACACTTACTAATTGGTGCACAACATAAGGTGCAAGTGTGCACGGACCACAAGAATTTAGAGTATTGGAGAACGGCACGAGTGCTCAACCAACGACAAGTGAGATGGGCCCAGGAGTTCTCCAAATTTCATTTTGAAATTTGCTATGTGCCAGGTCCAGAAAACGTCAGGGCGGATGCTCTCTCATGCAAACCTGAATATTTGGAGGGGGAGGGAGCACCCGAAGAGAGACATATCATCCCAGAGGACCGCTGGGTGTGTGGGGCGGCATTGGTGGGGCAAAGGGAACTGGTAGAGGGAACGGAGAATGATGAATACGCCCAGAATAAGCTCAGGTGTCTAAGGAGAGAGGGAGAAAACCCCGGAGGTTTTGAAGAAAGAAACGGGGCATTGTATTACAAAGGGGCACTATATATACCCGAAGGGGAATTGAGAGGGAGAGTACTCAAACAGCTGCACGACAGCCCCACAGCGGGGCATTTTGGGCAACACAAGACCATGTGGTTGGTTACCAGGGAATTTTGGTGGCCCAAGGTGAGGGAAGATGTACGGGAGTATGTAAGAGGGTGTGACCAATGCCAGCGAGCCAAAGGAGAAAGGCGGGCGCCGGCGGGGTTATTAGAACCGTTACCCACACCAGAACGACCATGGGAGGCGGTATCAATAGATTTTATGACTGATCTGCCGAAATCCAAGGGGAAAACTGCCATCCTGGTCGTAGTAGACCTGTTAACTAAGATGTGCCACTTTGTAGCTTGCTCACATGCAGTCACCCCGGAAGAGACCGCGAAATTGTTTGTAGAACATATTTTTAGGCTGCATGGCGCCCCCTTGAGGGTGGTCTCAGACAGAGGCAAACAATTCACGTCCAGGTTCTGGAGGAAGCTCATGAGCTTACTGCACGTAGAGGTCAATTTTTCGACTGCCAGGCACCCTGAAACCAACGGGCAGGCGGAAAGAGCAAACGGTATCCTCCAACAATACCTGAGGTGTTATGTCAATGACAGAGAGAACGATTGGGTCGAAAAGTTGGCGCTGGCGGAATTTGCCTACAATAATGCGGAGAATGTGTCCACCGGGATGAGCCCCTTTTTGGCTAATTATGGGTGCCACCCCAGGGAATTTCCAGGGGGAGGAGGGGAGAGATGGAGCGTCCCGGCCGCCGAACATTTTGTAGAAGAAATGGAAGCGATCCATCGTCAACTCCAACTCAACTTAGAAAGGGCCAAAGAAGAATATAAGAGGCAGGCAGACAAGAGCAGAAGGGAAGGTGAAACCATTAGGGTGGGGAGTCAGGTCTGGCTATCAACCCAAGGGTTGCCGTTCAAGGGGGGTTGCAAGAAATTGAGACCCAAAAGATTGGGACCATTTGAGGTCATTCAACAGGTCAACCCCGTGGCTTTCAGACTCCGGTTACCGAACCACATGAAACTGCACCCAGTATTCCACAGGTCATTACTGTCACCGTATAGGGGGGGAAGTGAAGGGGTTTCCACACGGGGACCAGTCTTAGAGGAGAGGGAAAGCAGCAA